>NC_092824.1:11220000-11537500 GCF_023375885.2 Dermacentor andersoni | reverse complement strand
CGAACTACTGGAACACAAGCTTGTTCTTTAGCTTGTGTGCCAGTAGTTCACGCTCTGAATTTAGCAATGCCATGCTGTTGCATGAACTACAGCAGTCAAGGCAAATGACGCATTCCGTGAACGGAATAATGAAGGAAGCATGAGGGACAAAGTGCTGATGGAAACCGGCATATAGTGCACCTGCTAAAACTCGGAAACCTATAATGCATTCTACGTCAGTAGATCAAGTCAGTGCGCAGCTGGTCAGCACCGTACTTGACTTATGTATACACTGATGCCCTTGCTACTCATAACTTAATTAACTGCAAACAATAAACAAACCTGCTCCAAAGACTGCATCAAACGACCTCTGCTCCTGATGAGGGGTGACATGCTGGTGGAAGCGCTCAGCACACACGGCAAAGAGGTCGTCTTCTCTGTCATCGTCAAAGATGCTCTTACTAAATGGTGCCTGCATTCAAAATACAACAAGCCAAGATGTATGCACTGAAAGACAAACAGGGTAATATCATCAGCAATTTCAAAGATACAGTAAAAACAGCGGAAGAATTCTACACTGACCTGCACAGTACCCAGAGCAGCCACAATACCTCCATTCTAAGTAGTAATGAACAGGTTACAGAGGCTCCTTCTATAACTAGCAATGAAGTCAGAAGGGCTTTGCAAAACATGAAACAGCGAGAAGTGGCAGGAGAAGATGGACTACCAGTGAATTTAATCAAAGATGTAGGAGACATAATGCTTGAAAAACTAGCGGTCCTTTATACGAACTGTCTTCAAGGGTCCCAGAGAACTGGAATGATGGATGGGTGGAAGACTTTATTAATCGGCAGAAGGTTGGAAGATGATGAGTTGTTGGTCGCACTAGGTGGCCGGGAGTCCCTGGCTCTCGGCGACCTCTTCGGCCTGCTCGACGGCATGGAGTTGTACTGCTGGGTCGGAATTGAGCAGCACAGCCTCCCACTGCTCTGAAGTAAGTTCCGGAGGAGGCGGGTCCTCCGGACAATTCCAAAGTATGAAGAATGTCAACATCCACAAAAAGGGAGACATTAAAGAATTGAACAATTAATAGGCCCATTAGCTTATACTTTCAGTATTGTATAAAATATTCACCAAGATAATTTCCAATAAAATAAGGGCAACACTGGAACTCGGTCAACCAGGAGAACAGGCTGGTTTCAGGAAGGGTTATGCTACAATGAATCACATGCATGTCATCAATCAGGTAATCGAGAAATCCGAAGAGTACAATCAACCTCTCTATATGACTTTCATAGATTATAAAAAGGCATTTGATTCAGTAGAGATACCAGCAGTCATAGAGGCATTACATAATCAAGGAGTACATGATGCTTACATAAATATCTTGGAAAGTATCTGCAGAGATTCCACAGCTGCCTTTATTCTCCACAAGAAAAGTAGGATGATGATGATGATATGTGGTGTTTAATGGTGCAAGGGCCAGGTATCGCCACAGAACGGCATGACAAATGGTAATTTTAACGATGTACTGTGAATGGCGTGGACAGTGGATTCATCATGGTAGATGTGACATGGCTGTAAAAGGGCCTAAAAACTGTTGCTGTAAATGGCGTAAACTATATAGGTACTAAAATGATGACACTGATTAGTTAGCGACATGGGCGACGGCAATTGGGTTTCGTTAAAAACATGATGCAACAAAACAAAACATAACAGTGACACTAGAGCTTGAAGAGAGCCCTTAAATAGAAGTGCTGTTAGTTGTGTGCTAAAAATTACCTGTCCAAATGATTTCCAGAGTATCTGTTCCAGCTAAAAACGCTAAGACTAATTTCAGGTTAAAAAGCGGTTCATCATTAAGAAAAAATGCAGGGTGAAGAGGTATATTTTCACGATATGCAGAAGGGAAATACTTTTTCATCTGGGTTTCTATTGCAGGGCACTGAATAAGAACATGGAGTACTGTCAGACTATTGCCGCACTTACTACAAGTCGGAGGATCGCCCCGTCAAGAGATAAGAGTGAGTACCGTAAGTGTGTCCTATTCTTAATTGGCAAAGAAGTGTTTCCTTGTACCGTGCTGTTTTCTCACTTATCCAGTTCCCTAGTTTTGGTTTTATCATGTGTAGTTTATTCAATGTTTGTGTATCCCACTCTACTTGCCAATGACTCCTCCGTTTACGACGTAGAAAAGACTTTAGGTCTGTGGCAGGGATGGGGACATTACCATCTGTGTAGCTAAAACTCACTGACGTAGCATTTTCGTCAGCAACTACGTTGCCTTTTATACCTTTACGGCCAGGTACCCAGCATAAGACCATTGCTTGGTCGCACATATGTGCAGAGCACAATAAGTTATACAACTCATTCAAAATGGAATTCTTATGTTTTCGTAAACTAATTAGTGCTCTCACAACACTTAATGAGTCTGTGAAGAGAACAGACTTAGCGACATTTGTGAGCCTTATGTGTTTAATAGTTGAGAGTATAGCGTATGCTTCCACTGTAAAGACACTGGTGTGTGGGTTTAGTGCCCCAGATGTTGAAAATGAGGGTCCGAGTGCTGCATAAGCAGCACCAGCAGGAGACTTCCAAGCAACTGTGTAAAATTCATCCCAGGAGTACTTTTTAAGTTCAAGAAAATGCGATTGTATGTGAGCCTCAGGTGCCTGTTTCGATATTTCTAAGAAAGAGATGTCACATTGGATAGTCTGCCACTCCCAAGGTGGTGGAAGCCGAGTGGGAGCCATTGGGGCATTCTCTGAAAGAGGGACCCCTGTTTTTCCCGAGAGTGCTTCCAACCGGAGGGATAGAAGAGGCCGGATGGCTGGGCGGTTACGGAATAGCCTGGCAGTGGACAAGTCACCAATCGTAATATGACATGGATGCTGAATATCTGATTTAACTTTCAGGGCGTAACAGAAAGTTAAATATGTTCTTTGTAGATGTAGAGGCCATTCGTTGGATTCAACGTACAGGCTTTCTGTAGAACTAATCCTGAAAACACCTGTAGCAAGACGGATACCCAAGTGGTGAATCAAATTTAGCATCTTCAAGGCGCTAGGCATAAGAGAGCTATACACTATGGCACCGTAGTTGAGACGTGACCTTATCAGACTTTTATACAAGCTTGAGAGGCACCTTTTGTCACTTCCCCAGGATGTATGGGACAAGAGCTTCAGAAGATTCATTGTCTTCATACACTTCGGCTGCAGACATTTCAAGTGGGGGATAAATGTTAATTTAGAGTCTAAAACAAGGCCTAAAATTTATGTTCATGGCTCACAAGGAGCTGTTGTTGATTAAGATAAATAATGGGATCAGGTAATATACCTCTCTTGTTCGAGAAGAGAACACACATGCTTTTTTGCGGGTTTAATTTAAACCCATTCTCGTCAGCCCACTTTGACAATTTGTTTAGCCCAAGCTGTACATGTCACTCACCGATGGAAATACTACATGATTTAAAACCTATTTGTACGTCATCCACATACACAGGATAAAACATTGAACATGTTATGATAGTATAAAGCAAGTTCATTTTGCAACGAATAGAGTGCAGCTAAGCACACCACCTTGTGGTACACCTGTTTCTTGTGTAAATAGACGAGATAGCACATTACCAAATTTGACACGCAATGTGCGGTTAGACAGATAACTTTGGATGACATTCAGCAAATTGCCTCGGACTCCCATTTCAGCCAAGTCACGGAGAATTCTTAAACGCCACGTGGTGTCATATGCCTTCTCCATGTCAATAACTAATGACAAAAAGAACTGCTTATGCACAAAAGCGTCGCGAATATTCATCTCGATCTGGACAAGGTGATCAGTTGTGGATCTACCTTCCCTGAAACCACACTGTAAGGGATCTAATAGTTTGTTACTCTCAAGAAAATGAAGGAGGCACTGGTTAACCATTTTCTCAAACAGTTTACTTAGGCAACTTGTCAAGGCTATAGGCCTATAGCTGTTGACCGAAGTTGGGTCCTTGTTGTCTTTTAGTATAATGATTATTGCTTCCTTTCAGGTGGATGGAATGCAGCCAGCAGAGAACCCGAAGTTGAACAGTGACAGTAGTTTTGTGGGTTTCAGGGTGTAGGTGTTTGACCATTTCGTACACTATTCTGTCACTTCCTGGAGCGGACTTGTTACAGCCATAGGAGTTCTATAGAGATTTGTACAGCACTAGTGGCACCCATGACGATAATGGAAGAGAGAATAGTCTAGAGGAATTTGATATCGTCACGATAACTGATCGTAAACTATTTCGTGAACGCCTGTGCGTGCTTCTTGCATAATCTCCTTCCTTTTATATATCTGCTATGTTTGATCATGCTGTGTTTTGTTTTGTTGATTTAGTTCAGCCACTGTACAGTTGTCTTAGGTTTATTTTGGAGTTGTTTCCATTGTACTTAACAGTTCTTTGTTACATTGCCCCCCTTACTCAATGCCCGACAGGGCCTGTAAGGTGTCTTCTAAATAAATAAATAAATATATAAATAAATAAATGGCCAATGGCCTAAGTCAGAAATATCTCCCGCAAGCAGTAAGTGAAAGTTAACATTTCTGTTAAAAGCAAGAAATTTCATTTAAATGACTTGAGCATCTGCCTAATGAGATAATTTCTCTATCTCACTATAAAAAAGGTTGTCCACAAAATAAATGTTCCCTCCAAGACTTGCTTTGAACTTATTTCTGGTTAGTAATCATGCTGACGACAAAATATCCAGGCTTATGGCAGAGGAGAAAACATATGACCAGCAGAGAGTATTTAGCTCAGCAGGAACTTTCGCATCAGAAATTATCACCATGAATGTGGCTACGTTTTTAATGCAACTTGAGCCTTGTTAAGCTGAATGGCATTCCACGTGGTATCTGTCAGCCTAAAGCTTTCCAAATTAGGCTTAACAAGACAATGACCAATCATTCAACTACAAAATGCATATGTTAGTCTAGGCATTGCGAGTGAAGAGAAATGCCTGTACATTCAGTCGGCATCATAACTGAAAACAGCGTTTACCTGTGACCTAGCTGTAGTGGCCACAGCTGCCACTGCTTGGCATGGCTTGTGCCTGGCTTCTGCTGGTACAGGCTGCAAGCTGTTTACAGCAAAAAGGTCTTCTTCTTCAGTGGACGGTGATTTGACCACCATCAAGGCTGGCTTCAATGAAGGCGAGTTGATAGTTGGCTCTGCATCCGACCTGGAATGTGCCACCTGCGTATTTGTTGCAAAGTAACTGCAAAGTTGCGAACATGTCTCTAAAAGCATACAGTCAGTTCTCTTTCCTACATCTCTACTTAACCCTTCGAAAGTCGCTGCCTTACATGGATGGCACTGGAAACAATTTCGAAGTGGCTGTACATGCAAGCTGGCAATCAAACATGTGGAAAAAAGAAAAGTGCCTTTTTATAGCCGAGTGCTGCCTAGTGTTGCTCTGGAGGTGCTGCAACCTTCTGTGACTTTTATAGAAAAATTTTATTGTGCTGCCGCCTTTCAGCTTCCAACAAAACAGATTTTTGCTTCACTTTATGGTGGCTGCAGCTACGGTAGTTCCCTCCTTGGCCTGAAGTACTGCCGTGCGCTCACGCCTGCATGTGTGCACTTCATAATCGTAATTCTTGCGCATTTTGTTTCGAGTCACAGATGTCAGGAAGAGTGACTTGCACCTCGTTTCTTATCAGTCTAACCATTACTGCGAGATGCTTGCCAGCGTGGCTCTCCTGTAAGCGTGCCATTACTTTGTCTACAGGCAGGCGCTCGCAAACCAATGATACTGCCGCATATGCATCTCATTTTATGAGAACTGAAAGAACCTCATCCAGTGAACTAACAGTTGGTTACTGCGAATTTCTCACTGGCTTCATTTTTCTGACAAATGCGGGCCACATGGGGCTGTCTTCTCTAATGACCGATTTCATTTTCCATTGTTCTAACCCTTTGTCATTCGTTCGAACACGGCTCAGAGGCCTTCACACAGCTCTCCTTGCTGGGATCGCACCCTCACACATGATAAAAGTTGGAAATGAAATGAAACATTTTAAAATGTGGGCTCTGTTTCAAATCTATTTAAAACATAAAAATAAATTGTGGGAATTTCATTACATCTGTAAAAATTAATTATGCTACTTTACCCATGCATTCAACAATAAACCATGTGTAAAACTCCACCCATGAAAAAACTTGTCATTTTATTTTCACCTCAAAAATTATTTGCTTGTTTTCCTTGAAAGGTCACTTTGAGGAATTTATATCTACAATAAAAAAAGTGTGACCCTCAAAGGGTTAACCCCTTAACTAGACGTTGCATGTTGGACTTGTTGGGAGCACGTCTGCAGATGCGCCGCTAAGTCGACCACACCACAGGGAGCACTAGCGACAGACGCAGGACACTTTCGCCATGTTGACAGGAGCGACTCAAAGGAAACATAATTTTCTTAAAGCAGAATATGTTATGCGATGTCTCAGAAAAACATAGCAAGCGGTGCTGAGATGTTTGTTTTCCAGATGGTGCCATTTTGCTTTTGTAACAGCAAAGTGGGGAGCACGTCATGGGGCGTCAACAGATGTGCAGCTTTATGGGCATGGAAACTAGATTTTGGCGTGAATTGTGCCAAACCTCCAAACGTGGAATCCACAAAGAGCTTTTACAGACATTGAAATTGCAGCTCTACTGATGTGTTGGAGACAGGCCGCCATTGCAATCTGAACCTGGCAACGTTTAACGCTAGAATGTTACCTAGTGAGGAGAGTCTAGCAGTGCTATTGGAGGAATTTGAGGGCAGTAAATGGGATATAATAGGGCTCAGTGAAGTTAGGAGGACAAAAGAAGCATATACAGTGCTAAAAACGGACACGTCCTGTGCTATCAGGGCTTAGCGGAGAGACGAGAACTAGGAGTCGGATTCCTGATTAATAAGAATATAGCTGGTAACATACGGGAATTCTATAGCATTAATGAGAGGGTGGCAGGTCTTGTTGTGAAACTTAGTAAGAGGTACAAATTGAAGGTCGTGCAGGTGTATGCCTCTACATCCAGTCATGATGACCAAGAAGTCAAAAGCTTCTATGAAGAGGTCAAATCGGCAATGGGCAAAGTCAAAACAAAATACACTGTACTGATGGGCGACTTCAATCCCAAGGTAGGCAAGAAGCAGGCTGGAGACAAGGCAGTGGGGGAATATGGCATAGGCTCTAGGAACAGCAGGGGAGAGTTATTAGTAGACTTTGCCGAACACAATAATATGCGGATAATGAATACCTTCTTCCGCAAGTGGTATAGCTGAAAGTGGACGTGGAGGAGCCCGAATGGTGTGACTAGAAATGAAATAGACTTTATACTCCGTGCTAACCCTGGCATACAAGATGTGGACATGCTCGGCAAGGTGCGCTGCATTGACCATAGGATGGTAATAACTCGAATTAGCCTAGACTTGAGAAGGGAACGGAAGAAACTGGTACACAAGAAGTCGGTCAATGAGTTAGCGATAAGAGGGAAAATAGAAAAATTCCAGATCAAGCTACAGAACAGGTATACGGCTTTAACACAGGAAGACGACCTTAGTGTTGGAGATATGAACGACAATCTTATGGGCATCATTAAGGAGTGTGCAATAGAAGTCGGTGGTAACTCCATTAGACAGGATGCCAGTAAGCTAACGCAGGAGACGAAAGATCTGATCAAGAAACGCCAATGTATGAAAGCCTGTAACCCTACAGCTAGAATTGAACTAGCAGAACTTTCGAAGTTAATCAACAAGCGTAAGACAGCTGACCGAAGGAAGTATAATATGGATAGAATTGAACATGCTCTCAGGAACGGAGGAAGCCTAAAAGCAGTGAAGAAGAAACTAGGAATTGGCAAGAATCAGATGTATGCATTAAGAGACAAAGCCGGCAATATCATTACTAATATGGATGAGATCGTTCAAGTGGCTGAGAAGTTCTATAGAGATTTGTACAGCACTAGTGGCACCCACGACGATAATGGAAGAGAGAATAGTCCAGAGGAATTTGACATCCCACAGGTAACGCCGGAAGAAGTAAAGAAAGCCTTGGGAGCTATGCAAAGGGGGAAGGCAGCTGGGGAGGATCAGGTAACAGCAGATTTGTTGAAGGATGGTGGGCAGATTGTTCTAGAGAAACTGGCCACCCTGTATACGCAATGCCTCATGACCTCGAGCGTACCGGAATCTTGGAAGAACGCTAACATAATCCTAATCCATAAGAAAGAGGACGCCAAAGACTTGAAAAATTATAGACCGATCAGTCTACTGTCAGTTGCCTACAAGGTATTTACTAAGGTAATGACAAATAGAATCAGGAACACCGTAGACTTCTGTCAACCAAAGGACCAGGCTGGACTCCGTAAAGGCTACTCAACAATAGACCATATTCACACTATCAATCAGGTGATAGAGAAATATGCGGAATATAACCAACCCTTATATATAGCTTTCATTGATTACGAGAAAGCGTTTGATTCAGTCGAAACCTCAGCAGTCATGGAAGCATTACGGAATCAGGGTGTAGACGAGCCGTATGTAAAAATACTGAAAGATATCTATAGCGGCT
Organism: Dermacentor andersoni; assembly: GCF_023375885.2. Taxonomy (NCBI): domain Eukaryota; kingdom Metazoa; phylum Arthropoda; class Arachnida; order Ixodida; family Ixodidae; genus Dermacentor; species Dermacentor andersoni. The sequence goes on along the minus strand of NC_092824.1, from coordinate 11,528,943 downwards.
CCACAGCCACCGTAGTCCTCCATAAAGAAAGCAACAAAATCCCAATAAAGAAAGGGGTCAGGCAGGGACATACGATCTCTCCAATGCTATTCACAGCGTGTTTACAGGAGGTATTCAGAGACCTGGATTGGGAAGAATTGGGGATAAAAGTTAATGAAGAATACCTTAGTAACTTGCGATTCGCTGATGATATTGCCTTGCTTAGTAACTCAGGGGATGAATTGCAATGCATGCTCACTGACCTGGAGAGGCAAAGCAGAAGGGTAGGTCTAAAAATTAATCTGCAGAACACTAAAGTAATGTTTAACAGTCTCGGAAGAGAATAGCAGTTTACGATAGGTAGCGAGGCACTGGAAGTGGTAAGGGAATACATATACTTAGGACAGGTAGTGACCGCAGATCCGGATCATAAGACTGAAATAATCAGAAGAATAAGAATGGGCTGGGGTGCGTTTGGCAGGCATTCTCAGATCATGAACAGGAGGTTACCATTATCCCTCAAGAGAAAAGTTTATAACAGCTGTGCCTTACCAGTACTCACGTACGGGGCAGAAACCTGGAGGCTTACGAAAAGGGTTCTACTTAAATTGAGGACGACGCAACGAGCTATGGAAAGAAGAATGATGGGTGTAACGTTAAGGGATAAGAAAAGAGCAGATTGGGTGAGAGAACAAACACGAGTCAATGACATCTTAGTTGAAATCAAGAAAAAGAAATGGGCATGGGCAGGACATGTAATGAGGAGGGAAGATAACCGATGGTCATTAAGGGTTACGGAGTGGATTCCAAGGGAAGGGAAGCGTAGCAGGGGGCGGCAGAAAGTTAGGTAGGCGGATGAGATTAAGAAGTTTGCTGGGACAACATGGCCACAATTAGTACACGACCGGGGTAGTTGGAGAAATATGGGAGAGGCCTTTGCTCTGCAGTGAGCGTAACCAGGCTGATGATGATGATGATGTGTTGGAGCTTGACAGTGACTCTGACAGCAAAAATAGCAACTGAGAAGACAAGAACCACTTGAAAAAGTCAGTCACAACACTTGTAAATTCCAATGAATGGCATGACAGTGGAGCTGGTAAGGAGTTAAGTTTTTCAAGGAAGACCACAGATGGACTGTGACATGCCCTTGAGTGCTGCAGTGTGCTTCAACATTTTTCACACGAGCTTGTGAAGTGAAAAAGAGTGTAACACGATGTTAAATAAAGTTCTGTAATTATTTCTTGAGCACCAGTTCTTAAAAAATAATCTTTGTTATTTAAAACAATATTTCGAGAAAAGATCTCCCCAGGGTGTATTTCTTTGAGTAAAGAATTCCCCAGTTAAGGGATTAAGTTGTTTTAAATTGTCAGCTACAAACCACTGATAAAGGAAGAGACAGAGAACATATGTCCAAACTATGCTTGGATGGAGTCGGTGCTTTCACTTTACTCTCATGGTCATTCTTTTATTGGCAAGTGTAGATATTTGTTTGACAAGATGAATGGCCTGACAATTAAAAGCCTCGTGAGTTATGTTCATCAGCAGAGACTGGATTATAGGCAAATTCCTACTTGTTCCCACACATCACAGCCTTACCTTTTGTTTGCATGACAATTTATGGGCTAAGAAATGGTTTAGCACTCACTTTATTTTGTCACCATAGATGCTTATTTCTGTCCTTTGTGCCTGTAAATGCCTATTATAACTTTTAAAAGCTGAAAATTCATTTTGAGGGGCCCATTGTGTTTCCAAAGCACTATTGGTTACTTCCTTCCACAGGACCTTGTGCCATCTGACAGGCGCTGTTGGTAATGGAAACCACCTGGCAATGTGACATAGAAAGAGCGGCTTATGCAAACTCCGCGACAGGTGAGCATTAAACTCTTACCCTAAATCCACCCTCCTCTGCAATCTTTATTAAATAGGTGTATGTAAGGAGGTACTTACTTCAGTGCTCCAAAACATGTGGTAAAAAGAAACATTTCACAAAGAGTAATGTCATACCGATATACAAAATCTTCTTAAAGAGTTTTTGTGAACAGTTCACAAGTTGTGACATAGCTACTACATTAAAATGCAGCTTCAAAGGAACCTTGAAACAATTTTCTAACTACTCATATAATGGCCTCATTATTAAAGGTTAACTCCAACGATTTTTTGACCGTGTCAAGGGAATGAAATTTTTAGGTTCCTGATGTGATGCATTGTGTTTAGTTTATATTTAATCTACAGTGGTACTACTAGCACCATAGACGACACTAACGTGGCTTACCCATCTAACAGAGGGCGCCACTAAAACGGTTCTGGTGGTTCTGGCTCGCGGACACTCCTGTGCACGAGGCTTCAGTGACTTCGTTCGTAGCTAAGTACTCTTTTATCTTTATTAGCTAGTGTTTTGAAGTGTTTTCTTTTGCATGAAGTAGGGGCGCAAATTTTGAATTCTTGGTAGGAGTAGTAAAAGTACCGGCTTTGTCTAGGTCTGGCGGCTCCCCCATTGGGCCTGGGTGGTAGGAGGAACCTATTTGATAGGCTTATTTAATTCTTTCAGCTAGCTCTTCGGATTCTTACATGGAGTAGGGAGTGATAATTTTTTATTTTTGTTTGGGATAGCAGTCGAGGTCTGCTTTGCGTGAGTGATTTGGCGAACTTGCTCGTTGGGCCTAGGGACGTAGGCCTAGCGATGAAATCGAAGAATGTGAAGGCCGCGAGGGACGGGGAGCAAGTGCAGTGCAACGAGTGCCTGCGATGGTGCTTCCTCGACGAGACTAAATTCCAGAATTTAGCAGATGCGGAGGGGTCTAGCTTCACGTGCAGGTTGTGCGAGGGCGTCAGGGAAGCTGTCCAAAAACTGGAAGGGAATTGGGCGGCTAAGTTCGAAGAGCTTAAGGCAAACCTGAGGGAGGAGCAGGAGAAGCGGGTAGCACTGTAGGTGAAAGTTGAAAATTTCGTCAAGGTGGAGGCGGCCCAGGCCGCGCAGTTAGTAAGGACTGTGGCCGAGCTTGAGGAAGAGAAAGAAAGGAGCGCTGAACTGAAAAAGCGGCTCGACGCGCTTGAGACGCGGGCAGCGGAGAGTGTCGGGTCAGGACACCAAAGCGGTGACAAAGACTCAGAAAGTAGGGTAGACCCTACAGGCGAAGTGGGAGGCAGGGAGCCAAAGCAAACGGTTGCCAGCTCGCCGCCGGTGAATCGGCGTAGCTATAGTGAAGCAGCGCAATACGCCCCGAGTGAGGCGATGCTGCAGCCACAGGAAGCTGGAAAGAGCAGCACCTACCTTGAGGCCGCCACGCGGAAAAAGCAGGAGCCCAGGGGACAATGCCCTTTGTCGAGTCCGAATCACGCGGAAAAGGACACAGGGAAGCAGGGAGAGGTCGGAGAGAGTGTAAGGGTGATTATCGCTGGCGACTCAAACATGGCTGGGTGCTCAAAAGCAATTGTGGAGAAGGTGAAAGGCGACAAAACAGTAGCGGTAGGTACATTTCCAGGGCGGACACTGAGTTCTGTCATGGAGCGAGCAAAAGAAAAGCTCACGGAAAATGCCCACGTGCGCAACCTTGTCGTAGTAGCAGGTGGGCTAAATGACGTCCTAAACAGGAAAGGGCCAGGACTAGCCCAGTGCTTGGAGAAGGGGGTGGACGACTTGCGCGAGCTATCCCCTCAGGTGCAGATTGTGGTGTGCACGGTGCCGGAGGTGCCTGTGCGTGACAGTCACGTACAAAGAGCCGTAATGGCTGCCAATGAGGCAATATGGAAAATGAGCCGAGAGAAGGGCTTCGAGGTTGTCGAAGTCAACAGGGAAGTGAGAAGTTGTGGTGGTTTTAAATGAGATGGGAGATCCACTTCAATTACAGGCTAGCACGAGAAGTGGGCTGGCGACTTGGGGGTCGCGCTGTTGCTTTTTTAGGGGGCCCGCGGGCGCTCAGGAGGTCAGAGTAGGTAGTAATGAAGAAGGTTCCCTAGGGGAACATCAGAAGAGCATCGCCGTCGATAACAGAAAAAGGAGGAAAGCAAGAACAAGAGCTCGCCATGCAATAGGCTACATAAACATGCAGAGCGGCAGAAGAAAGGAAAAGTGGGCAGAGATTGAGGAGCAGTTACATAGAGAAGAAATAGGGGTGTATGCGGTTACAGAAACGCACCTTAGAGACTCAGAAGAGCCGCCAGTTATTGAGAATTATGTATGGGAAGGGTGCAACAGAACTAAGTCGGAAAGAAAGGGAGGGGGAGTCGGAATGCTCATCCATCAGGGAGCCAAATGGAAAAGAGTAAATTCACAATGTCAAGAGCATCTTTGGTTATCAGGTACAATGAGTGGGAAAGAAACTTGGCTGGGAGTTACGTATTTGTGGACCGGAAAAAATTGCACAGAGAAGAATAAAGAGTTAGTGGAATGCATAAGCGCTGATATTAAGGGTTTAGGGAACGGTGCTGAGATTGTCCTATTAGGTGACATGAATGCCCACATACAGGATTTAGATGGCTATACCGACAATAACGGGAAGTCAATGCTAGACCTTTGTGAGCAACATAGCCTCGTTATCGTGAATACAGTCAATCCATCGACCATTGATTACTGTCTGATGACAGAAGGAATTCACGATAAGCTGAGAGAAATGGTCATTGACGAGGAAGGGTATAGCAGCATAGTGAGTGACCATAAACGCATCATATTGAAAATGGGATATGCAGTTGGGAAAGAGAGCAAGGAGAGCAAAATGGCCAGTCCAAATTTGAACGCTGAACAAATAACAAATATAGTCACTAGAATCGAGGAAGAACTTGGGAAATGGCCTAGTAAAGAGTGGAAATACAGTGATCTTCTAAGTGTAATAATGACAGAAATATGGAAAAGAAGCAACATGTTTGCTGGAAAGGAAAAAAGAAACTGAAAAGCTGTTGGAACAGGGAGATATGAGAAGTGATCGCCGAATGACAGAAAGAATCCTGAGAGCACAGACAGGCAAAAAAAGTGCAGTTGCCACAGGATGAAGTAGCCTGAAAATGGGAAATATAACAGGAAAAAAAAAATCTATGGTTAAAATAATGGTGCAAGCAAAGATAAAAAGTGAAAGTGAACGTTGGTTGTCAGAAATACGTCAGAAAAGGAAATTATTACGCAGGAAGTCTGGAACAATACAACAACTTGTCCTAGAAGAAGATGGAAACAAACTTGAAGGGGACGCGGCCTTAAATTACATTCGAAAAAATAACAGCCGACTCTTTCCAAGGCAATGACGAGATTGTACATGAGAAAAAAAAAGTAAGAGCATGAAAGAGGACTGGATGAAAAAGGAGCTGGTGCTGACAAATTTAAACTGGAAGAAAGCGGAAGAGAAAATTCTGAAGCGCACAGCCACAGGGCTAGACAAGGTTCCCGTTAGATTGATTAATGAACTAGGTCCAAAAAGTAAGGAAGCTTTGTTGAAAGCAGTAGAAAAAAGTTTAAAGGATAGACAAATACCAGACAGTTGGCGACAAAGCAGGATGAATTTAATTTAGGTATCAAGGTAAAGGGGAGAAAGATAGAATTCACTCATATAGACCATTGACCATTACATAGGTAATATACAGGTTAGCAATGCAGGCAATTAAACTAAAGCTGCAAGCATGGGCAGAGAATAATGACATTTTGGGAGAACTTCAGAATGGCTTCAGAATAGATAGATGTCTGGATGATAACTTATTTGTCTTTACTCAGTGTATTGAAATATCCACAGTAGAAAGGAAACCGTTATTTGTGGCCTTTTTAGAGATTACAGGAGCGTATCACAACATAGATGGCAACATTTTGTGAGATATTCGGGAAGGGAAAGGCTTAAATGATTGTATACAGCTTTTGAGAGAGATTTACCTAGAAAATACCGTTTGCATTGAATGGGAAGGGGTGAGAAACGAGGAGAAAGTTCATATCAAGAAGGGCTGAGGCAGGGGTGGCCTTTATCCCCACTGTTGTTTATGATATACATGGTGAGGATGGAAAGGGCGCTAGAAGGAAATAATATCGGGTTTAATCTCTCACACAAACAGGTGGGTGCAGTATAGACCAGCAGCTTCCAGGTTTGTTTCATACGGACGATAGTGTGCTGCTAGCTAACAAGCAAAGTGATATGCAACATATACTTAATATCTGTGGACATATTTGAACTAGTACCTTAGCGCGAATAAAACCACGGACACAAGAAAGACGGACAAGGATGTGGGCAGATGTGGGTACATGTGGACAGGAAGGTGAGAATTTAGGTCTGAAATTTAGTATTAAAAGATCAGGTGTTATGGTATTCAATAAAAATAGTGAACAGACAGTGGCAATACAGGGCTAGGAAGTACCGCGGGTAAAAGAATATAAATATCTTTGTATAGGGATAAACGAAGGCAAGAAATATATGGAAACAGGAAAAAACAATAACAGTAAAGGGGAAGCGAAATGCAGCCTTTAGGAAGCACATAGCACTATGGGGATACAATATGTACGAGGTGCTGCAGGGTATGTGGAAAGGCATAATGGTTCCAGGACTTACTTTTGGAAATGCGGTTGTTTGCTTGAAATCAGGGGTACAATCAGCACTCGATGGGAACCAAAGGTCAGTGGGATGCCTCGCATTGGGCGCTCACGAGAAGACTACAAATGAAGCTGTGCAGGGTGATATTGGCTGGACAAGCTTTGAAGTGAGAGCCGCTTATAGTAAAATTGATTATGGAGATCGACTGAGGAATATGGTGTAGTATATGGCAGTACCGCAGGATGGCAGCACAGCATCCACGACTATATAAGGATGGAATAAACCCTGTTGGGCACTTTGCCCGCCCGGATGTCGGCTGCTGTGTCATTCGCTCGCTCGACATGGTGTCAGAAGTGGGCGGGATCCCTCTCCGCTGATTCTATGCTTGCGGCTTTGACACACGGCCTGGCTCTGCCACCGCCGCTCTCCGTCAGCCGGATGCCCTGATATTCCTAAGGAGCTTCTCCGCTATGGGCACTACCAGATGCCTCGAGATACCTGCTTCTAAAAGATGTGATGTTTGCTGGCACAAACTTTGGCTCATTAGGTGTTGGAAAGATTTTTGCAGGGCGTGCTTGAGGCAAAGATTGGTGATTGCCCTTTTTATTAGATTTGAACGGGAGGAGGGGTTTGTTTGCTCAGGGTTCATAGCCTCAGCATACGTGGCTTTCTTTAAAAGCTAACCACATATCGAGAAAACGAAGTTCATGAGTGATTTGCAAGGGGTTTAGGCATTTCTTAGCAAGAGCAAGAACTTTTGTGGATTCTTCGCTATAATCTGGCGGGTTGCACTCTAAAAGAAATAATAAATCGTCAATGAATCGAAACCCTTTAACCACCTTCGTGGATCGAAGATCAGTGTCTAGCGACTTGTCAATCTGTGATAACAAATAAATTGCTCAGGAGGGGTGCTATGCAAGAACCTATGCAGATGCCTTTTTTTTTGTAGGAAGTATCTGTCCTCCTGTTTGATGAAGGTGGATTTTACATCGAACTAGAGTAGCTCCAGAAACTGCCCATTTGAAACACTGGACTCAGTTTGAAAAGCTACACGACAAATACGTCAATAGCATGTTTCACACAGCTTAACAAACCATTATGTGGTAAACTGTAGTATGCGTCAGAAATATCAAATGTTTTCCACTGGGTGTGAGTTATTGAAGCGTAGCACCTCGTTAGAATTCTTAATGAGCAACGTGTTGTCAACTGGTAAAAATTTCATTTTTTCTGCAAGAACAGAGGCATTGCCTTCTACCACAGGAAGAATCCCACTGCAGTTTTGTCTACGTCCTGTGCCATGGAGGCCAGCCCAGGCTTAACCACGTCACCACTCCCGAGCTGCTTCCTGTGCCACGGAGGCCAGCCCAGGTTTAACCATGTTGCCACTCATGAGCCCCGCCATGTGCTATGGCAGTTACCTATTTGTCAGGCCCCATCCTGGGCCACGGGGGCCAGCCCAGGCTTCACCACATTGCCACTCATAAGCCCCATCCTGTGCAACGGCTGTTACCCTTTTGTCAAGCCCCATGCTATGCAATGGCAGCCACGTGACCACAAGTGAGCTGCGACGTAAACAGTCCGCTTTGAGTGTTCGAACACATGCGCATTGTTTGTTTAGAGTTGTTTTGTTTGATATATATTTTTAAATTATAAATGTTCATCTTACTCATGTGACTCGCCACCGTATGCTTCCAGTTTGCTGGAATTTGTGACACTAACAATATGGCCTCTATTCATCCGTCCCAACCTAGCATTAAGAGGGTCTTACCAGAGCAGCAGGAGCATGTGATGATGGAAACATCATGCCATCAGCAGGGGGACTTTTACTGTCGCCATCTGAAGATCTTGAATCAGCCTGCAACTTCCTCCGTGATGGTAGGCGTCGCTTGGCCTTCACTTTTGCTCGGCTCTGCAATGAAACAATGAGTTTGTGTTGATCAAGTCCTGAGCTCTATAAATATGCCTGCCGTGCAACATCCATGGTCCATAATTATAACCAACAAGACTTTTGGTGTTTTGCACAATGGTAGTAACTATAAACTCATAACAACAAGCCCAGTTCTAATTGAAAATTGTGCATACAGTAGTTGGGTTGGAAAAGTGCCTATCCCTTGGATAGTTTATTGTGGACAGACAGAGATATTAAGATTTTGGCAGACATTTGTGGAGACACGGGTGGAGCTCTAAGGTATCAGCTCAGTTGAAACAAATCAGGCTTCAGGGTGTTTAACGATACCTTTGGTCATGCAGTCACAACACAGAAAGGTGAAACACTGAGGGTTAACAATCCATATATAGGAGTCAATTACAAAGTGAACCACAGTCGAACCAGACTATGCTGAAACCGTTTACATGGAATTATCCCCTATATCGAACAATTTCTAACGCCATAAATTTGCAATGAGAATATACAGCAAGAAATATGGTTCCACCGCACATGAATAGCAGTCACTACTAATATTATTGAATTTCAAACAGTGCGAAACTGTCCCAGAAGTTAACCTTCCTGCATGGCAGCCAAGTGAGCTGTCACCACTCCCTCGGGAAAGGTGGCTTAGCCCGGCTGGATGTGTGCAGCTCCACTAGAGTATAACTAGCTGGTACCAGCTCTACCACGCAATCACGCTGTGGGCGGGCACTCCCACCGCAAAAATAATCCTGGCCTGACTTGCAATGCTCGCTCACATAGCCAGTCAGAATTTCTCATCGTTGTAGCTTCCTATCCTGCATGTTTCAGGCTTGTCGAGATACGTGCCATCGTTTCATTGTGCTGTTTTCTCACGTGTTGCCTTAGTTCTTGCGTGATGGCTAGTGCAAAGCTGTGGAATCTGCTGTTCACCGTGAAGGTGGAAATTATCAAGTTCTGTGAGGATGGAAATAAAATATGACGTTGCCACAGCATCTGAGGTGACATTAATAAGGAAACAATCCAAAACTGCTTCCGTCACGCTGGTTTTCGTGGTCCCAGTGACGACTGTGAAAAGTGCTCTAACGAGTGCAATGAAGCTGTCGCTGGTTTCCGTGAAGTTTGGGAGCAATTTGACGCATTTCCAGAAGGCGTCGATGGGTCAACAGTCAACAAGTTCATGTCTGTGGAGGACGAAGGTGCTGCGATCACTGGAGTGCTTGAGAATGAGGACTTCATCGCCGATGTCGTGAATAAGGACACAGTGAAGGCAACTCGAATCCTGCACCCACCTCCTCCGACAGGATGTCTACACTCGCCCAGTACCGGTGCTTCAGCGTAAAGATGGAAGACTGTGGTCTCAACTACTCCAGCTTGTAGTCTTGTGCAAATATTTGATTGAATATTATGCTAGTTGATATTTGCTTCAAATTTCAATCAAAGTTAAATAATTTTTTTCTAAGTCAAACCTCGATATAATGAACCTCAATTTAATGAAATTTGGGACATAAACTGTTTTCATTTCTTCATCTAAGTTTCATTGAAAACCATGTATTTTCTTCCTCTCAACGAAGTAATTTCGTGACATGGTTTGGATTTAACAATATTTTCTGCTATTTCAAGCATGTACTTGGAGCCTGTATAGCTAAATCCAGCAGAATACTATAAAAATGTTGGCCGAGGCAAAAGTTATTTCAAGCGTCCTTCTGCGTGAAAAGCTTTAGTGGCAAAAATGCAGTCAAAGCACGCATGCCAGGACTCGGTAGGCAGAAAACAATGCTGAGCCATTTGTTCCATTGGCAAACAATTTGTGGAGGCTGCAGGCCGCGCTGCAGCTCGCTGCACTCAGAGAAACACGAAAGCTGATGATTCCTTCTGCGAAAGGGGAATCGGGATGGAATAGCAATGTGATCAAACCCGCACTAGAAGGGGGGGGGGGGGGGAGCAGGGCCTGTATGCCCTCTCCTTCTAGCGCACGTCCATACGCAGGCCATGCGGTGCCTTTGGAGGTAATCTCTCAATTTTGGAGGTAATCTCTGAACAACATGGGCAAAGGCCGAGCTGAGCCGTTTGGTACCTTCGCAGGCACTGGGTTTCCGCATGTCTAGTGTTGGTGGTTGTGTAATCTCAAGTTTCTGAAAGATGGTGCGAAGCGTTCGCTCGCGTTATGACAGCAAGTTTGTGGTCATTGAGTGAGATCTGTCAATGGTTGCCTGAGCAGCATGTGACACCAATAAAACTCAATAATGCTATCAACCTTACTTCATGTAGCTGTCTCCTTACTATCTCCATCAATGTTCAGCTTTTCTGGTGAAACTGAATTTCAGTTTTTATTGCTGCTCAGGATGAATATTCATATCTTTTTACATTTTTTTTTAAATTCTGGGCACTGGCTGAGGGCACTGAGCACGGTGAGCCATTATGTCCAAGACTTATGGCACCACGCAACACATCTTGGATGCCAGGAGGCACGTTGATGCATTGATCTGCACCACACATGCTGGTGCTAATAATCGTGCTGTTATGTCTCAATCTTCTTGTGATTCGTTTATAAACACTAACTAACAAGATACTGTCATGTGGTTGTGACGATGAAGACAGCAGCAAAACTGCCAGTGATGACACTAGCGTTGTATTGGGTGAACTCGTGCCCTCAAAAACAGGCTGTACTCAGAGAAAAATGATAGCGGCGAACACGGTTGGCGAAATCTGATCTGCCGGTGAAGCACGTCAGCTTTTATACACGAGCTACTGAAGGTTCCAGAGTAATCGTTCGTGGTGCCCGTGTGCCTTCCAGAAAGTTCTACACCATTCGCATCGCGCATACATGCAATCAGATTACACAAGGTTCAATGATACCAGACAGTGGATAGAACCATCGATAACTTCCGAGAAACTTCTGATACTTGCAGGCGTGTCCTGCACGGTGCAATAACATTTTTTAGGTGGTGAAACGTGGTCACCCAATAAAGATAAACAAGTACAAATGTCAATATTCCCCTCTTACAAAACATTGTCCTGATGCTACAACCATAACAGCGAAACACAAAAGGAGACTTATTAAACAGTAACAAAACAACAAAGAAACAAAGTCCAAAGTAATACAATAAAAAAAAAAGAAGGAAGTCCAAAGTTCAGCTATGCAAAGTCTCAAAGTTCGTTAGCGTTGGTGGAACGACTTAAGTCGCACAACATGGCCTATTTCAGGCTGCGAGCGCCGCCGCTGTAATAGCGAAATGCCATCTGGCGTGACCTCATAGTCGAGTGCGCCAATGCGTCGGATAATCTTGTAGGGTATGAAATAGCGGTGTAAAAGCTTCTCGCTAAGTCCTAGTCGGCGTATTGGGGTCCAAACCCCTACATGGTTGCCGGGCTGGTACTCGTCGTAGCAGAACTGATAGTTGGGCGAGTTGATACGAATCCATAGTAAAATATTTAGCGCGCACAATTGACAAGGACACAGTGAAGAGAGACACACGAGCGCTTACTCACGTATACGTACCCCAGCTATCAGCGCTGAGCATGTGCAACAAGAGTGGTCAGTAAAGCAGAAAGATTAAAAACAGATTAAGAAGTTTCAACCAGTATTTAAAAAAGCAAATTCATTTTCAGTGATTGCAACCGATGGTTGGCTTATGCATCTTTCAGCATGCTTTTTGATATGAAATGCTTCTGTGATTTCACGTGTTAGTTTGTTTTTATCTGAAAACAAAATGTCAGTGTTAAAAAATACCGTATCACAATGACATAGATTACAGTGGTTCAACAAGTGCGAATGGTTTTCTTTACCGAGAGAATGTTCATGTTCTTTTAGACGGGTGTTTATGCACCGACCGGTTTGTCCTATGTACATGTTGCCACAGGTCAGTGGAAGCCCGTACACAACACCTATCCTGCATTTTGTGAATTTTTGATCGTCATTTAGGCCGCAGCTGCATTTTTTACCCTATTGTCTAACTTAGTGGAAATAGCTTGGTACAGTTTTTGCACCTTGTTAGGAGCACTGAAAACCACTTCAACGCCATACCGGCTGGCAACATTCTTTAGCCCATGGAAAAAATAATGGACGTAAGGTACAACTGCAAGACGCTTTTTGTTCGTGCTAAGCCTGTTCCTTGAATCTGTGGGTTGTACACCCTTTGCTATTTTTATTACCTTTTCGGCCGCTCTGACTATAATGTGTTTCGGCAATCCCACCGAAGCTAGTCTTGTTACCTGATTGGCAAAGCTTTCTTTTATTCGGTGGCAACAAGATTTTACTAAAGCAGCCTGAAGGCAAGACACCGCAATTCCGCTTTTTACAATCTTCGATTGTCCTGATTTGTACTGTAATATGGGCTTTTTTTTTCTAGGGCTGTACATCCAGCATGTGTGATCGGGTAGCAATCGCAGAGAAAGATCTAGAAACTGCAGTTCGTTTTCTTTAGCAATCTCATGGGTAAACTTAAGGCCTAGGCCACATTCACAGAACACTTTCAGCACATTAACCAGATTACAGCCATGTTCATTCCCATCAAAAATCAAAAAATCATCAACAAATCGGAAAGTTTTTGCCAAGCTTCCTAAAGCACTGTGAATACTTTTGTCTACACGAGCTAGAAAAATGTCGCTTAGCATTGGTGCTACCTTGGAACCTATACATATACCCGATTCTTGCACATACATTGCTTCATTCCAACTGACAAAAGTAGAACTAAGATAAAAGAATAGTATTTTTATAAAGCTTTCCACGGGTGCTCCGCTGTCATTTCTAAATTTTACTTCATCATTATCATCGCAAATACAAATTTAAAAATTTTTAACAGCTCTGTGTGCGGAATCGAGTAAAATAGAGTCGTAGCGTTGTTGAAGGTTTTAGTGTTGGCTGTCGGTCCTCTGCTGGTTCTTGATCCGCAAGTGGGTGAACTGTTGGGCTTCTTCGGCGCGCTGGAGATAGGTAGCGACCTCAAGATTCTCCTCGTCAGTGACGTGCTGCAGCACGGCGTCGAGCGTCGTCGTCGGGTTCCTGCCTTAAACCAGCTTGAACGGCGGGATCCGAGTTGTTTCTTGCACTGCCATGTTGTAAGCAAAAGTTACGTACGGCAGGACGGCATCCCACTTCTTGTGTTCGACGTACATCGCTAGCATGTCGGCGAGGGTTTTATTCAGGTGTTCCGTAAGACCATTCATCTGTGGGTGGTAAGCAGTTGTCCTCCTGTGGCTTGTCTGGCTGTATTGCAAAATTGCATGGATGAGCTTCGCTGTAAAGGCCGTTCCTTTGTCGGTGATGAGGACTTCTGAGGCACCATGTCGCAGCAGGATGTTTTCGACGAAAAATTTCGCCACTTCGGCTGTGCTGCCTTTCGGTAGAGCTTTAGTTTCAGCGAAGCAGGTGAAGTAGTCCGTCGCCACGACGACCCACTTATTTCCGGATGTTGACATTTGAAAGGGTCCCAACAAGTCCATCCCGATCTACTGAAATGGTCAGCAAGGAGGCTCGATCGGCTATAGTAATCCCGCTGGCCTTGTCGGTGGTGTCTTGTATAACCGACAGTCTTGGTATGTCTTGAGGCAACGGGCGACGTCGGCGGTCAGGCGCGGCCAGTAATACCTTTCCTGTATCCTCGATAGTTTCCGTGAGAATCCGAGGTGCTCAGCGGTCGGATTGTCATGTAGGGCGTGCAGTACTTCTGGACGCAGCGCTGAGGGAGCAACAAGAAGGCAGTTGGCATGCACTGGTGAGAAGTTCTTCTTTACGAGTAGGTTATTTTGAAGCAAGAACGAAGACAATACTTGCTTAAATGCCCTAGGGACAACGTCGCTGTTCCCTTCCAAATACACGATGAGGCTTTTAATTAAAAATCTGTGGTGTTTAACGTGCCAAAACCACTTTCTGATTATGAGGCACACCGCAGTGGAGGACTCTAGAAATTTCGACCACCTGGGGTTTTTTATTGTGCACCTAAATCTAAGTATACGGGTGTTTTCGCATCTCATTTCCATCGAAATGCGGCCGCCGTGGCCGGAATTCGATCCCACGACCTTCGATGAGGCTTTTTAGCTCCAGGTCTGCTCGTTGCTGTTCAGCGAAGCCTTCCACATTTATTATTCCAAGGAAGGCGTCATCATCCTCATCTTGCAGCGGCGGGTCAATGGGGGCGCGTGATAGGCAGTCGTCATCAGAGTGTTTTTGTCCGGACTTATAGAATACAGTGATGTCATACTCTCGGAGTCTCCACCGCGCCAGTCGTCCTGAAGGGTCCTTTAAGTCTGCTAGCCAACACAATGTGTAATGGTCGCTGATGACTTAGCCATAGAGGTAAGGCTGGAATTTTGCTGTAGCCCAAATGATGGCGAGGCATTCTTTTTCGGTTGTAGAATAATTGATTTCTGCTTTTGACAGCGACTGGCTAGCGTAAGCTATCACCCATTCAAGACCGTCTTTCCTTTGGACTAGGGCGGCTCCGGCGCCTAGGCTAATCTTGAGAGCGCATGTGCGACCTCAGAAAAACCAGTTTTTCTGAGGTTGCACATGCTCTCGTTCATCTTAGGCGGCAGTCATGGTTCCTTTGAATTTTGAATGCATACTCATGTCAGTTTGATGCTCTGTGGGGGGGGGTGAGTGCGCTTTTGTCTTTGTTTCTCAGTATATATGCGTGTTAGTCAAAATAAGAATCAGTTGGAAGTCAGCGCTTGTCTTCGTCATTCTTTTGGTCCCTTGTCTATGTATGCACTCTAAGTAAAGTTTAATGAAAGAGTTGGATTTGTTGAAGGACGAAGCCTTGAATTTTATTTAGAAACAGAGAGAGATCCTCCAAAAAGAATGCAAGGCTGAACGTGCGGAAGCACGCAAGTGCATGGTAGGGAGAAGGAAATTTTAGAACTCAGTGAGCATAGCTATAGGGGCTTGTTTGTAGGGTATATCTTATTTTGTTGTAGTACAAGCTGAACAAGGACAACAGAAAGGCACATCTTACACACAGAGCGCTAACTTTCAACAACAGATTTATTTCCCGTTCTCGTTGCTATATATATACACCCTCGAAACGCCATACAGCACATGTAAAATTTCGGTTAAAATGAACAAGAAAATAAACTGGGAACCACGCGTAAGCAGTTTTTTGGCTCACATATTCAGACATGTACACTTTCAGCGCGAACAAAGATAATTGAGCTCTTTTGAGGATAATGACATGGAAGGTTCACTGATGCATACATCGCCAAATGTTGATATGTGTCTAGCTTCTATTATCAAGCGTGTCATCTCACACCTGCTTCTACTCACGATGACTGTTTCTTTAAATCTAGGTTTGCATTTGCATCTATGGCAACGGATGGCAAGCACCGGATGGAGCCGTCAGCAGCCAATAAGTTAGAACTCAAACTGAGATTGGCACAAGCAACAGAGGGTCACCGTGATGATGAGAGTTTGGCGTCAGTGTCCTCCAGCTTGCAGTCTCCAAAGGCCAACAAAATCTGTTTGCGTAAGCTAATGGCACCATTCAATGAAAAGCGTGACGACTTGTATGCATACTTGCACCGGTTCAAAAGGATAGCCCTCGGACAAGGCTGGGACCAGAGCGAATGGGCCACAGCCCTAAGTCTTTGCCTGGTAGGCAAGGCACTGAGTGTCTCTGGTGGTATGACCGCCTCCGACCCCCTAGACTATGACAAGGTTAAGGAGGCACTACTACAAAGATTCCGACTTACAGCGGAAGGTTTGCACGAGCAATTCCGAAACTGCAAGCCGGAAGATGCAGAAACGAGAAAGCGATATGCGTGCCGCCTGTCAAATTATTTTGACTGGTGGGTGGAAATGGCCAATGTTGTGAAGACTTATGAGGGGGTTTGTGATTGCATGGTCAGTGAGCAATTCTTAGCTTGCTGTAGCCATAATCTGGGTGTCTTCATAAAAGAGAGAAAGTTGGATTCACTCAACGATCTAGCCGAACATGGCGATAAATTTTTGGAGGCACAGGGGCTGAGAAACCTAGAAAGAGTGAAAGAGGACCTAGCCAGAAAGAAAGTAGACGAGGCAAAATATGAGCCTCAGGAAACCGTGCGCCTTGCCGAGTTAGGGTATTTCCTCTGTAATCGTACCGGGCACCACGCCGTTAACTGTCACATAGAGAACAGCCACTCCCACCAACAAATAGTGTGTCAATTATGCAATAGAAAAGGACGCCATGAGAATTAGTGGAGGTCTGGCACATCACAAAAAACAGCGTTCATAATAAGCAAGTGCAGAAAAACTGACTCGCAACCGAACTGTGCACAGATGAACCAGGCTCAAGAGAGCCAACAGGTACTGAGGGAAAAGCGGAAAGAAGTAGACCCAAAGGAACAAGCTCTACCTGTCGTAGAAGGAGAGGTTCATGGACAACGGGTAACGGTGCTAAGAGATAGCAGCACAAATACAGTTTTAGTAAAGAGGAGCCTGCTACATGATGTAGATCTGACAGGAGCGTTAACACAAGTTACCTTGGCGGACAGCACACTGAAGTACCTGATGAAGAAATTGCGGTCACTGACCAAGTCAAGGATTTCTTCATCATCGTGTTACCTGACCAGACGAATTTTTGTCGAACTCTTGACTACTGAAGTACCTAACTGAAGCCTGTATCCAAGTCTCCACACCGTATTATACCGGGTGGCTTAAGGCTAAATGCCTTGAAGAGCCATTATACGATCTAATTCTAGGAAATGTATCTGGAGTACGGAAAGTGGGTGATCCAGATTGGAGCTGCAAGAGAAGTACAGCTATAGCAGTAAGAGAGATGAATGACTGTGGTGAACGACCACATCAAGAAGTGACCAAGCAACAGCTGTACACCAATAATTCACGAGAAGCGGCAACTGGGGTATGCCGTCCAGCTTTATCGTTGGCTGTATGGACCAGAGCCCATACCCATGGCACCCATGGCAACCCTGAAGGTACCTGCAATTCAGTGGTTAAGCATCACACCCACTGATTTCATGGAGGAGCAAGACAAGGACGAGTCGGTCAGATCATACCACAAGAAGATAGAAGAATTAGTGCAAAGGAAAAGAAGCCGCACTACATTTGAGTTTGTTATGCATAATGGTCTTTTATATAGAAGATGCGTATTCAGCTCGGGCAGAGATGCTCAGCAGCTCATTGTGCCTAAGGCCTTTAGGGAGACAGTGATGGGATCAGGACATGATAGTGTCATGGCTGGTCACCAGGGCGTAAAAAACACGCTAGCAAGGATTACAGAAGAGTTCTTTTGGCCCAGAATCCAGGGTGACGTGAAGAGATACGTGAGGTCCTGTGATATGTGCCAAAGAACAGTACCAAAATGGCGAGTGGGGACATAATTCTTGAGTAAAACTAATTTAACAAACAGAAGAGTAATGAGGTGGAGCCTCACTTTGCAAGAGTACTGTTTTCATGTCGAATGTATTGTTACGGAAGGATGAGAAAAGAGAGAGGAAGAAGAAGATCGGAGACGTTGGCTGATGCGTGTTGTTGGTGGTCAGCCATCTTAACTATTCTGACTCATCCTGTATATATATTGTAAATATAGTTTTTATATACTCGCAACATCCCCGTAACACATTGGTGGAGGTGCTGGGTACCACAGCTGGAAACGGAGCTCCGCAGTGGACGTCGCATCAGCGTCCGCACCATGAATGACGGTGAGCATGCGGGATCAATGTCGTTGCCGCCTCCAATGTCACCGTCGCCAGCTACGTCGCTGTCACCTTCGGTTGTCATCGTGTAACCCAAGGATCCTGGGACTTTCTGCGGGACCGATGGCACTGACGTTGAAGAGTGGGTGGCCATGTACGAACGCGTGAGTGGAATCAACAGATGGGACCTTACGCTTATGCTAGCTAACCTGTTGTTCTACCTAAAAGGCACGGCAAAGGTGTGGTACGAGAACCACGAAGAGGAGCTAACCAGCTGGTACGAATGCAAAGAGAAATTGAGAGAATTGTTTGGCAAACCAGCCGTCAGCACCGTCATGCCGAGTGAGCTGAACTAACTCGATTTGAATTGTTGGACTGTGTAGCAGTGACCATGCTTGATCGAAATTGAGAAATTTGATCCAGTCAGGTGCGATCTTGATTGAAAGTGACTGTGTGACACCGCGGTGCTCTAACGTTCTGTGTGCTTCATCATTGTCTGGCACAGTGCCGAACAAAAGCTTTTGCAGGTTTGAAGCAGTTGTAAGTGGTCTGTCATGGCTCACTACTGATCACACAGAACCGGGGCCTACTTGCCGATGTGATCAGCGCAACTATGAGTCGCTTCAAGCGGCAAGTGAGACAAAGGATCCCTTATTTATCAGGTCTTTTTATTCGTCAGATTATTCTCGTCAGCTTGACGCACCTTGAGGTTGACACACTTTAATGTGAGGTTGTTATCAGGATGACTCGCGATTATGCTTTTTCTCCACTGATGAAATGCTTAGAACATATCCCGATTAATTCATTTGGAACCCTTTTGGAGCCATCTGCAGCTGAAATAAGATTTATTATAATCATGCGGTCTGAATTTAAAAGACATGAATGTTCTTTTTCATCATGTACAATGACTGAGGTCCATTATGCCCTTTCACAAAGTCTGATTTCGCTTGCAAATTTCTTTGCTTGCATATGTGTTTTGCTTTTGCAATGCGATTTCGTAAATGTAAATTTGCAAGAAAATTCGCACCGTGTGAAACGGCACCTCTGACATGAGTGGCTGAAACGAATATCGGTTATGAATTAGCGCTCGCCAGCATAAAATAAGCTTCCTCGGCATAAAATATTGTTCACTGCACATGCCAGTGTAATGATGATCATACAAAATGCTAAGGCTACAGTAAGCAGTTATCAAATCAGCACAGTCATGACAAATCTTTCTTAAACGTTGAGTAGCTGACCCAGCCATGATCACTGGCATCATGCAACAAGCTGCGAAATGCACACGTGTTGCACGATTTGCAAAACAAACCCTTCTCACAAATATGACAGAAGCTGACTATTACTTTACTCTAATCACAGCCGCAATCCACTTCTTTTGCCGTTCTAGTTCATAAGGCCTGCCAGGAAACCTGTACAAATTTATCCCAGGCCGGCCTTTGTGGCTGCGAGTCTCTTACGGAGCAGTATCATTGGTTTCACTTCTTTTTCACACCTCCGTAATTTCAACACTTGCCCATGAAGCGCATGCCATTGCACTGTCGCAAGGCGTATCCGAAAAAAAAACAAAAACAAAGGGGGGGACTAATGAACAAAGCAAAACGGCACCAACCATGGCCGACACGAAGTGCAGTGCGTGAAGGAATTTGCGTCGAGCTGGCAGAGCCGCAGAGCTACCCTCCCAGTGCTGTCACTTTGCTGCGGCAGATGGCACCAGAGTAGCCGCAAACTCGATTGTTTGGAGCCTATACGCCAAGAGCCCAAAAACAGGCTATGTCCAAAAGAAACGATCGCCAAACGGGTGAACTTCACAAGTGCAGCTGCCCTCGCTCACTTCGGTGGTGTGTCTGGCCCATGACGCATGCACATGGTGTGCCGGGCGTGCCACTATCTTGTTGCTAGGTAAAACAACAGAAATAAGTCGCAAAGTATAAGGTAATTTATACGCAAAACTTTTTAGCTTTAGCGGGAAAGAATAATAACAAAATAAAACGTTGTACAAGTTCCTTTCACACTTTTTTTTTTTTCCGATGCTTGCGTCAGCTAACAGATGAGATTAACACTAGACATGATGTGTTTGCTGTTGCCAATTTTCGGCAAGTGTCCCCCTCTTGTCGAATTTCTTTCCCTATACCCTCACTATGAATTGTGGGGATGCGCGACTCTCACCCGTCCCCTGATATCTTGTTTTTCCGCATAGCTCCTGCAGTGTGGCTTCGCCGTGTGGCCTGGCGCCCGCGGCGGTCGGAGTGGTACAGGCGCAGTACGAGAGAAGGCGCGAGTGTTGTGCTGCTAACGCCGCTGACAGACGGGGTTACTGGGGCGCCGAAAGACAAGGCGCTCCCTCTTTGGTTCGGGCGAGCAAGCAGTGCGGACGTGCCGTGCCGCGCGTGTGCCGATCCATGCTTCTGCGAGACCGTCTCGCATGGCCGCCTTCGAACGCGCCACCGTTAGCGTGACCGTACACGCGAACGACCAGGCGTTGGGATCCAGCATGGGGCGAACATATTCGCTCGCTATCCGGTCGCGGTGAGTCGAACTTCCTCGATTTGTCGCGCGCCCATCGGTATGTTTTGGGGATAGTAACTCGGCTAGCAGGCATTGATCTATGAAAGGTGCAATAAATGCCCTTGTGATTGTTTGCACTACTGTGTTGTCGTTCCTTTGTCCCAAGAGCATGGGTGTGAGAACCCCACAGAATAAACAAAAGAAGAAGGGAAACCGAGGGGCTCAATTTTGTTGATCATGACCGCATAAAGCACACAGAAAATGAAGCCAAGGAAAGCATTGGGGAAATTAGCTGTGTCATCTGAACGTCTGACCAGTGGCACCCACAGTGGTTGCCATTTATTGCCTCGGCCTTCATTCACAGGAACAGTGAACTTTTGTTATATTAAATTTCAGATAGACAAGTTCGTATTATTGAGGCTAAAGATATGTGGTGTATGGTCATGGGGTTATGAAAACGTAAAAATACCTTATTACACTGAAGATTCTGTCATAATGAAGTTGCTTATATAGAGGTTTAACAGTACATCTTGCCATCCATATGACATAAACTACACAGCAATATCACTTGATGATGCATGCACATCAAAGGCGGATGCTCAAAAATTCATATTCTGAGGTGTGCCATGCCACTGATGCGTCACTTATGCAACAGTCACAGTACTATTTTGATAAAAATAGGCTTCTGGTGCAAGCCTTGCAGAGGCGTTACTGCTCCTGCCCAGAATGGTTGTCTTCGAGCAAGCAAGCTTCGCAACCGAAAGCAGTAACATGGGCTACTATATGTGCATCCTTGTCCTTTTTCTTGCCGACTTTTTTGAGCATGTTACCATAAGCTGTCATTTAGGCAACATTTGGCTTGGCCTATATAGTACATTTCAGTGCCAGGCATGGATAAGCCACTCCTCCAGAACAAAGAGCTTCTTGTGCTTTGTGCGACATCCTCATCTACAGTCACAGAAAATGTGCAGGCACAGCTTCGAAAGCTTAGTTGGAGGCATAAAAAAAACAAGAGAAAGGTTACCATGTTTGCACCAGGTGGCACTATATCTGATCACAACTTTGGACATTCATATTCCACGCTTCACTTTTTGCAGAAGTGTCTGTGCCACAGCATTCATGACCAGACAAAGGGAAGCCCAGCGAAGACCTCAAAAATAATAAGTTCAACCTGTGTTGGTCGACCTCTCAGCCTTTCTGCCAATAAAATTATCTTCTCTCTCATGCACTGTTAGTGCATGACACTAACGTGGCCGACCACAGCAGCAAGCAAATACCACGGCACGCAACACCTTGTCATCAGCTACGGAAAACTGCAAAATTGTAGGACAATCACTGTGTTGCGGCAGAGTGCCAGGGAGTACTTAAAGATGCACAAATAGTATAGTGGATTGCCAGAATATGGAGACGAAGCCAGTTATGAAACTATATCAAAGAACAACAAACAAAATCATGAGTAAAAAATAATTTGACAATTTAAAATGCAGTACACCCGATTCTATAATAATAATAATAAAAAGAAAACAATGTAGCATTCCTCCAATTTCGGCAACCAGACAAAGACGAAGCCTGCTAAGTTTGCCTTGTCAAAATGGAAATCTAAGTACACATAATGTGCATCATCGTCACTCTCTGGTGGGTCTATGAGCCACACATGTCCTGCTCCATGTGGTCTACTTGTGCCATATTCTGAATTTCTCGAACGACTCCACAACCATCACGAAAGGAGTGGCAGCCTACACCTAGGCTAATCACTTACCAGTACTTTGTTTGACGCAAGACACCACCATATCAAAGATATGTGACTTGGCTCGGTTGTAGCTTAGCACGTCAAATAACCTTTTTCCACAAGCTTTTGTAATTAAACAGTGCAACATTGTTGCCAACATATGCGAAAACTTCTGACACCACCTCGTGATGACAACAGCGTTGACGTTGACAAGAAGGGCTATTGCTGATGTTGCAGACACAATTTTAGTTTAAAATGTAATTGTAATATGTCGGCAATTATTTTCAGACCCATTTTCTCTGAAAAAAAATAAAAATAAAGGATGCGTTAGAAAAGGGTAAACACGGTCAATCATTCATTGTGAGCTGCGATTTTCACCTGCAACCAAGGGCAAGCTGAAAATTGGCATTTTACGCGAGAGATGTGTATCCACTGCAACTGCCACCAAGGCAGAACCTGCAGCACTTGTGCTCACAACTGGCGTCACTCATGGCGGAAAACACATATGCACTCACTAGTCAAGCTTGAATCACTGCAATGATAAGAGCCAATTTTACATTGAAATAATTAAAGTCTTGGCCCATCAAAATGTATGGGCATTAGCTGGAACATTCAGTGTGGATCAAACTAATTAAAAAAATCAAATTAACCGGACTCGAAGTAAAGGAAGTTTACTGCAATCCAAGTGAATCCTCACACTGAGGCTCACGAAACAAACAGTGGCCTCTCACCTTGGTTGCACTTATGAGAGTCTTGTTCTGGTCAGCAGGTTCATCAAAGCTTGCTGATATCACCTTTGTATCCCGAAGTGGAGGACGGCATTGTGGCTGTTCGTGGGAGTAAGGAAAACCAAAATGTTAGTAAGTTAATTTGAGTTACTGATGCAAAAGTGACTAAGGCTATGGTGCGCCAGACAGAGGACAGTACAAAATCAAATTTTAAGGCAGCAAAAGCTGCGTTACTTTAAAGTCGATGTAAATAACCAGTTTCATCTCAAAACTCGAACAAGTCAGTAAATGGCACTAACGGCTCAGATCCCAATATTAAGGCAGGGTGTAAAGTTATATGCAACTACAAATTAATAAATTAAAAGTAATACAAATTCTTTAAATGTGTCTGCCTTTGTGTTTCAGTATGTGGACATGACATAATAATGTGATTTACTGTAAGTGATTCATGGCATTTCTCGAAAGTTGGTGGGTTTCCTTTTCGCAGTAGAAAATTGTGTGTTAGATGTGTATGTACAATTCGAAGTCGACATAAGATCACCTACCCGATCACGCTGCCCGATTTCCACTTGCCAAGCAGGGGTTTCGTCGCATGTACCTTTATGTACCCATGTACCTTTATATATCGCATGTACCCCCTTAGGGCTTTATGAATCACTCGGCTACTATCTTTGTATGGAAATGTTATGTGAGTTATGCTTTTGTGTGCTGCCATCGATGTGCATCTATCCGCTGCTTCATTCCCTGCTATCCCGACTAAGCTTGGCACCCAGCAGAATCGTATGGTTCTTCCATATTTGTTATTATAATGACCATGCTTAAGATATCGCCAAGCTGAGTTTCACATGTAGAGTTTAGAGCTCTGAGTGCACTTAACGAGTCACTATAAATGATAGCATTCTTCTGCTTGTCGGTGATAACTTTTTTTACTGCCATCTATACTGCATAAACACCGGCGGCAAAGACTGAAGAAAAATTTATCCGAATGTTATTTTCCCAATTTTTCATTACGATTCTGACACCCACGTATTCTTGTGTTTTAGAGCTGTCAGTGTAAAATTCCGTGTAATTTTTATATTTTTCTTGAATAGTTCGAAACTCTAGTATTATGTGTTCTTGTTGAATGTCTTTTTTCTTTAGATGTGTTAGTGTCCAGTCACATAGCTGTGAAAAATTGTACCATGGCGGCAATCTTGGTGGCCTCTCAGCAACCTGCAGGACCTCATGAGGAATGTACTAAGTCTGACAGTATTCCCTGTGCCGTAAGTGGCCAAATCAAGTTAGGTTTATTTGGGTAGTGTACCTGTGATTTGCACTGTGTTACGACGTTGTAGCATACATGTTGTGGTGATGACCGAATTCTCAGTACATAGGAAAGCATATGTAATGCTATGTGGTGCTGTAAAGAAGGCTCATTGCAGTCAACATATAAACTTTAAGCAGGTGATGCACTGTAGGCACAGCTCACAAGTCGTAGGGCGAGATTATGAATCAGATTAAATCATTTAATGTAAGATTACCTACCTAGCTGCACTATAAACTATACTACCGTAGTCCAGAATGCTACGCACGAGGGACCGGTATATACGTGTAGTAGGCATGTTCGGTCAGATCCCCATGCTCGTGCAATGGTACTTTGAGAATATTTAATGCTTTATTTGCCTTGATTTTTGTTTTGTTATATTGAGCCAGGAAGTTCAGTTTTTGTCAGAAGTTACGCCTAAAAATTTATAATCTTCTTTGACCAGCAGCACTGTATCCTATTGACACGTGTACTTATATTTAACAGGCAACCACGTTTCGCCGCCTAACAAATGTTATCGCACAGCGCGGGACTCGTCTGCATGTATCCGAAGTTTCTGGAAAGTTATCGATGCTTCTATCCGCTGTCTGTTGTCACCGAACCTTGTGTTATCTGATTTCATCGCGTGACTCGAATGTTGTAGAACTTTGTGGAAGGCATGCGGGTCCCAACGATTAGTCTGGAACATTCGACGACTGTTGTATAAAAGCCGACGCGCTTGACCCGCTGATCAGATTTTCGACGATCGCCGAGCGTGTTCGCCGCTATCGTTGTGCTATAAGTGTAGCCTGTGTTGTGGGCACAGGTTCGCCCAATAAAAGTTTGTTTTGTCGTACACAGTATTGCTACTGTGTTATTCAACTATACTATACTCCCACGTGACACTATAATGTCAGAATTGGATCGCAGTGCAACCCTCACTTCTGGGAGAACAGAAGTGTGACAGTTTTGTGTGTTGAAAAACGGAAACCATTTTTGTCAGCACACTGTGTCAGATTATTTACCATTATTTGTAGTTGTCTTTCGCAGGTAGGTAGATTTGAGGCGCGGCAAGCCACTTGCAAATCGTCGACATATATTGAGTGCATAACAGAGGATGGGATGATTTTATTAATAGAGTTCATTTTAACTATGAAGAGTGTAGTGCTCAGAATGCAACATTGTGGAACACCATTTTTTGATGTAAATGTGTGTGAAAGTACTGTGCCGAGACATACTTGAAAAGTTCTATTTTACATAAAATCAGATAGACAGTTTAGCATTCTGCCACCAATTCTCAGGTCAGCCAGGTCTCTCAAAATTCCATATTGGCGAGTGGTACCATATGGCTTTTTAAGTCTAAGAAAGCCGCGAGACAGTGTTTGTGTAGAAACGCATCACATATTTCATGTTTTAGTCACACGAGATGGTCAGTGGTGGAGCAGCCCTTTTCGTATCCGCACTGGTGCATGTCTATTAGGCTTCTTGATTCAAGGATGAATGTAAGTCTTATGTTTATGATCCTCTCATAGTGTTTTGCTAGACAACTTGTCAGTGCAATAGGTCTGTAGCTGCTTGGGGATGTTGTGGGTTTACCAGATTTTAGAAAAGGCACTAGTACTGCATTTTCCCAATCTGTAGGCATTACTCCGGACTCCCATATCTTGTTAAAAAATTTAAGAGTGTAGATAGGTGCGCCAGCATTGTGTAGTGGACACGGTCAAGACCTGTTGCCATTTTTTTACTGGTAGAAAGAACTCCGTTCAATTCCTGTATTGAGAGGAGGCTATTATACAGTTCATTTGAAGCCCCAGTGGTGGGCAGTCTCTGTTTCTCCGCCAACTATTTATATTGTTACGGGGATGTTGGGAGTATAGACTGAATATATTTACAGTATATATATACAAGCAAAGTCAATGTGGTCAAGATGGCTGACCCGCAACAACACTCAGCAGCCAGCCTTTCGCAATCTTCTTCCTCTCTCTCTTCTGTCATCCTTCCGTAACAGGACCCCCGAGTGGTGAAGCGCTGTCTCGGCACTGTAGGCAAAGAACTGCGAGCGAAGTATGGCTTCAGCCACGAAATGTGCATGACGTCAACAGGCGGCGGACTTGAGGATGGATAAAACTGTAACGGCGCGATCTCGTAATTGACGTCGTTAACTTGACGTAGGACTTCATAAGGCCCTGTGTAGCAAGAGGGGAGCTTCTGGGAGAGGCCGACCCGACGACATGGTGACCAAAGCAGCACCCAAGCACCTGGGGCGAACTGAAAATCGCAATGGCACCGATCGTAACGCTCTTTTTGCAGATGCTGCGACACTAATAAGCGAGATCGGGCGACTTGATGCGCCATGTGAGTGGGATCGATGAGTTCACAGTGTACTCAGTGGCAACGCGGGGCACAGAAGGTAGGATGGTGTCAAAGGGCAAAGTGGGGTTGTGACCATACAAAAGATAAAAGGGTATATATTCTGCGGTGTCATGTCGGGACGAGTTATACGTGAATGTCACGTAGGCCAGGGTGGCGTCCCAGTTGCAGTGATTGTTGGAAACGTACATCGACAGCATCTCTGTGAGTGTTCAGTTGAGACATTCCGTAAGACGGTTCGTTTGTGGGTGGCAGGCGGTGGACAGCTTGTGCTCAGTAGCACAAGAGCAGAGGAGGTCGTCCACAACTCAAGACAAGAACGAGCGGCCGCGGTCTGTAAGTAACTGTTGAGGTGCACCGTGCTGGAGAATGAAGTCGTGAAGGAGAAAATCGGCGACGTCAGTTGCGCAACTAGTCGGCAACGCCTTTGTTATCGCGTAGCGTGTCGCGTAATCAGTAGCGACAGCGATCCACTTATTTCCTTTAGTCGTCATCAGAAAAGGGCCAAGCAGGTCAAGGCCTACGTGAAAGAATGGTTCAGAGGGAACTTCAATGGCATGGAGTCGGCCGACAGGTGGCAGGGGAGGTTTCTTCCAGTGCTGACACGATTCGCAAGTTGCGACATAACGACGCAAGGACCGGTAGAGACCCGGCCAGAACTGGCATCGTATGCGGTCGTATGTATGCAAAACTCCAAGGTGTCCCGCCGCCGGTGCATCGTGAAGTTGTTCGAGAACGACGGATCGTAGATGACGAGGAAGGACAAGGGGCAACTCAGGGACGTCAGGGTTGATATTGCGGTGGTAGAGGATGCAGTCATGCAGCACAAACATGCGGCATGTGCCATCGGTGCTGCCAGATTGCACTTCAACGATGATGGACTGTAAGGATGCATCTCATTGTTGTTCAGCGCGCATGTCGGTCAGGTTAGTCAAAGCCATCATGCAGGTCACCGGATCATGTGCAACAGGATTGGGAGAATCTACGGGGTGACGCAAGAGGCAGTCGGAGTCTTTGTGCAGATGTCCAGATTTATAGTTGACAACAAACAAAAATTCCTGGAGCTGCAAAGCCCAGCGACCAAGCCGTCCTGTGGGGTCATGGAGGGAAGACAGCCAGCAGAGGGCGTGGTGGTCTGTAACGACCAAAAACATGCGGCCATACAAATATGGCCGGAATTTGGTGACAACCCAAACTAAAGCCAAGTGCTCCCGCTCAGTGAAGGAGTAATTTCTCTCAGCAGGTGAAAGCAGGCGGCTGGCATAAGCTATCACGCACTCGGTACCATTTTGCTGTTGGGCAAGAACAGTGCCGATGCCGTGGCCGCTTGCGTCAGTGTGGACTTCAGTCGATGCAGATGGATCAAAGTGGGCAAGTATGGGAGGGGTGGTCAGAAACACGATGAAAGCGGCGAACGCGTGAGCTTGCTCAGGGCCCTATGAGAACAGCGTGTTCTTCTTTAGAAGATTTGTCAAAGGCCGAGCAACGTTGGCGAAGTTTTTGACAAAACGGCGAAAGTAAGAACACAGGCCGACGAAGCAGCGCATGTCAGAAGCAGAACCTGGCACAGGGAAACTGCGTATGGCGCAAACTTTTTCCGGATCTGGTTGGACACTGGATGCGTCAATGAGGTGTCCCAACACGGTAATCTGATGGCACCCGAATTGACACTTCGTGGAGTTCAGCTGGAGGCCGGCTTTTTGGAAGACCGCAAGAATGGCGGAGAGTCAGGTAAGGTGGCTGCCAAACGTGGGAGAAATAACAATAATGTCATCAAGGTAACAGAGACAGGTGGCCCATTTGTCACCTCGCAGAAGAGAGTCCATCATACATTCAAATGTCGCAGGAGCATTGCATGGGCCAAAGGGCATGACTATGAACTGATATAAGCCATCCGGCGTGATGAAGGCCGTTTTCTTGCGGTCTATTTCAACTTAAATCTGCCAGTAGCCGGATCGAAGATCGATGGACGAGAAGTATTTAGCTCCGTGCAAGCAGTCCAAGGCGTCATTTTCACAAGGATAACAGGCGAAGCCCAAGGGCTGGCTGATGGTTTGATGACTCCTTTGCAGAGCATTTCGCCCACTTTTGATTGGATGGCTCGATGTTCAGCATGCGATACACGATAGGGATGCCAGTGAATAGGATTCGTGTCTCCAGTGTTGATACGGTGGTGCACAACAGATGTTTGTCATAAAGCCCTGTCGCCGAAATCAAAGATGTTATCGTACGATTCGAGGAGAAGACATATGTCCGTGGCCTGTGCAGAGGTGAGGTCAGGTGCAATCATCTTCGCCAAGTCATCCGTTAGGGAACCTGCAATTGGTGCTAAGAAACCGCTTTCGGCATTCAGACTTTCAATTTTAAATTCGGAAGTATTAGAAATGCTGGCCAAGAACATGCAGACTGGAAGCACTTGAGGGCACAGGCTGAAATTCAGAAGCGGAAGAATGACGTTATTAGTCAGTCACCAGTGTATGCAGAAAAGCCACGTTCCGGTTCGAAAGCACGTCAATGATGGGGCGAAGGACATATTCACCGTCGGGAATCTGTGGCTGTGCAGTCAAAGCGACGTAAGTGACTGCCTCAGGTGACAGACGCACATCTTACAGCGAACACAAGTGCGGTGGAGCTGTGCTCGGAGCATCGGCGACTTGAGGCAGTTCCAACTGAAGAACGCTGGTTGCACAGTCGATGAGAGCGGAATGATGGGATAAAAAGTCCAATCCAAGGATAGTGTCTTGAGAGCAGTCGTCGATCCCAGCAAACAGAACAGAAGTAAAGTGGCCGGCTATACTTATGCGAGCAGTACACATTCCAAGTACAACAAGCATGCCGCCGTCGGTCAAACGAAGCACTTGGGCAGCTGCCGGGGTGAGGACCTTCTTTAAACGTCTACGTAGGCAAGCACTCACGACAGACACGTGGGCTCCAGTGTCGACGAGTGCTTGGACAGGTAAGCCATCTATTTTAACGTCCATTACACTTCTCTTTGTGGGCACAGACAGAGGATTTACTGCAGTAGTAGGCAATGCAGCACTACCTCCGAGGGCTGCATTTCTTAGTTTTCCGAAAGGGTGTGGCTAAAAGCCACAGGAGATGAAAGGCGACGTGGCTGTGGCGTACGGGAAAATGGGTGGCCAAGTTGCAGTGAATGAGACTGGTGTCTGCGCGGCGATGGTGAGCGACTGTACCACGCGTTTCTAGCAGAGTTGTCGGCGCTGTTAGACTCGGTGGTGGGTGAAAGATTGCGGGCATTTCCATTAAAGTGGTCAGGTTGGTCGGCATGCGAGGTGTTGAGGGCCACGAGTTGCGACAGTATCTGGCGACATGACCAATGTGGTGACAGGTGAAACATATCGGCTGGTTGTCCACGGTTCTCCACTCAGTTGGGTAACGATAACGCGGAGAGAAGCGTCGGGGTGTAATGAAAATAGTAGAAGGGCGTTCGTTGGGCTCTGGGGTTGGTGACAGCACAGAAAGAATGTAGGCCAAAGTTCTCAAGTTCCTGTCGAACGATGGCTTGCACAAGGGGAACTGAAATAGGGGTAGCATCAGGGCTAGGCGAACAGAAAGCTCGGGCGCCATTGCATTCAGTTCACGTTGCATGATTCGCACCACGTCCTCTGATGGTGACGCATGCTGCTGTACGGGCTGATCTTCACACGTCGACGTTGCGGCAGTATTGGGAAGTCTGGTGAATGGATGCAGGGGGCATCGGCTTCCGGCCTGCTCGAATTGTCGGCACTCTTTGATGATAGCATCAATTGCAGAGCAGCTTTTGCGCATGAATAGATTAAAGGCGTTGTGAGCAATTCCCTTGAGCGCATGCCCTACCTTCTCCACTTCGGTCACGTCATGATCGGCTTTACGACAAAGCACCAGCACGTCCTTGATATACGAAACATAGGACTCTGTGGGGGATTGGGCACGAGAGGCCAGTTGCTGCTTTGCAGCAATCTTACGGCCGGCTGGTTTGCCGAACAACTCTGTTAACTTCCCTTTGCATTGGTCCCAGCTGGTCAGCTCTTCTTCATGGTTTTCGAACCACACCTTTGTCGTGCCTCTTAGGTAGAACAACAGGTTAGCTAGTATGAGCGTAGGGTCCCATCTGTTGATTCCACTCACAAGCTCGTACATAGCCACCCACTTTTCAACGTCGGCGCCATCAGTCCCGCAGAAAGTTCCGGGATCCTTGGATTGCACAACCACAACCAAAGGGGACAGCGTTGTAGCGGGTGATGGTGATGTTCGAAGCGGCAACCATGTTGATCCCGAGTGGTCACCGTCATTCATGGTGAGGACGGTGATGCGACGTCCACTGCGGAGCTCCGTTTCCCGCCATTTCCCGCCAAATTTTCGGAGTCCCCCACTACGGCGTGCCTCATAATAAGAAAGTGGTTTTGGCACGTAAAACCCCATAATTTAATTTTTAAGAATAAAATCTTCAATGAGTTGCCTTCTTTGTTCAGTTTTGACACTGCCTCAAAGAGTACAATGAGCATTTAAAATCTCCTACTAAAACAAATGGCTCCGGTAACTGATCTGTTACATTTTCTAAGTGTTTAGTAGTAAAATGGGTGTGGGTTGGAATATACAGTGAACAAATGGCAATGGTTTTGTGAGACAGAATGGTGACGGGTACAGCCTAGAAAGATGTATTCAATTGAACATTTCAGGTAGAAGTGCCACCCTGCATGACTATAGTAACTCCTCCTGAGAAGCGGCTAGAGTATCACGGTCCCTTCGGAGAATGGTGAAACCTTTGAGAATTTGACTATTTTTTGGACCAAGATTCGTTTCTTGAAGACACACTGCAACTGGTGAAAAATTGTTTATTATGTCTTTGATGCCCCCTATATTGTCACCTATTTTACACGCGGCTCAGAACCACTGTTTGGCAGCCCGTCTTGCCACTATGAGGATTTGCCCTTTTGGACGAAAGTCTCTGCCAATGCACCCTCTTCTCATCCAACGCCTCAGCCTTGGGCACTGCTTCAGTATCAGTTCTGTCTCATTCAGAAAGACTTCCCTGATACCTGAGGTAGGCAGCCGAGACCATGAGCTGTTTGGTGTACCTCCCTCTATACGCAACTAGTGAATTCCCAATAAGCGCTGAAAGTTTTCTTTTTCTCATCTTTTTTCCCCACACTACTTTTCAGTGCTGTGCGATTTCGCCGAAAATATATCGTGTATCCAGCCGTGTTTCTGGCCGCATGCATACGGGAGACTCCAAAACCACAATGCAAGAGCCATTGAGAAATACTATGCTGTATCACCTGCTGCCATCGACAAAACCTGTATACCGTGGATAATTCAAGCATGTTTCCAGGCACGTAGGATTGTCTGGGCTGGAATTCTCTGACATAAGGCAGCCTGACAGCTTGGAGGATTATCTGGATGCTCGGTTGCCACAGTCAGAAGTCTGAATCCTCGCATTTTTTTTAAGGTGGGAAATTTTGAACTCACCTCCCCCAGTACACTACATCTACAGGCTTGGAGTGGCGCCTGACAACGGCAAAAATTAGGAAGACCCACTAAGCTTCAACAAGACACTCCTTCCGCAGAACAGGAATTGGCTTCCCTGGTGCAGTATTTGGCCACTCCCTCCCAAATGGCTCACTCAATTGCCCAATGGCCCACAGTCCCCAGCAGCTGTGGGGCACCTGACCAAGGCAGCGGTCAAACCTGACACGCAGCAGAGGGTGCTAAGAATCTCTGGACCCGGACAGGCCGCCAATGGAAACTGACTTTTACAACATTTAACACCCGAACCCTCTCTAGTGAAGCTAGCCTAGCAGGACTCTTTCAGCAATTATCAGGCATTGTTTGGGATATCATTGGCCTTAGTGAGGTTAGAAGAACTGGTGAGGCTTATACATTGCTGAATAACGAACATGTCCTCTGCTATAGAGAACTACCAGATATGAAGCAGTTCGGAGTAGGATTCCTAATCTATAAGGACATAGCAGGCGACATTGACGAATTCTACAGCATTAATGAGAGGGTAGCAGTAGTCATAATAAAGCTAAATAGGAGGTAGAATAAAGGTAGTACAAACCTATGCTCCAACCTCCAGTCATGATTAAGAAATAGAACAGTTTTATGAAGATGTTGAATTAGCGATGCAAAAAGTGCAAACTCGGTATACTGTAGTCATGGGCAACTTCAATGCAAAAAAGGGGGAAAAGCCGGCTGGTGAACAAGCAATTGGCAACTAAGGCATGTATTCTAGGAACACATGAGGAGAGATGTTGGTAGAATTTGTGGAAAGGAATAAGCTGCGAATAATGAATACCTTCTTCAAGAGGAGGAGGAGGAGGAGGAGTAGATTTTAATGAGGAGAAAGGAGGAGAGGTCGACCTGGAGAGCATGTCTCTAGCCTGCTGCTCCTCACTGGGGAAAAGGGAAGTGGGAAATACAGGGACAGGTAGGTGGCGGGTGATTATGTTATGGTACAATGAGATACTATATAAACGTTGTCCAATATGCGGGTGCGCACTGAAGACGCAATACACGTAAGAGTAATCTTGTCCATACAAAAAGTAATCTTGTCACAAAAAGTTATTGCGCAAACACATTTCGCACTGACTGCACGTCTTGCAGCTTCTAGAGGCGATCGTCTAAACCAGTCTCACTTAAAAAGTTCAAAAGTGATTTTATAGCATATTCGGCACAGTCAACACTCCTCCATGCGCCCAAAAGCTTTTCTTCTGAAAAGGGGCGGGAGTCCAAGCAGTGAACAGTAGATTTGAGTGTTCTTCGTTCGGCCGCATATTGAGGGCACACGCAAAGTACCTGAGCTATTGTCTCGAGAGTGTGACAAACGCTACATTCAGGATCCCGTGCTTGTCCAATCTTGTGAAGGTATCAATGGGTGTATGCCACACCCAGTCGTAATCGATGAATGAGTGTTTCCTGGCTTCTCCGCAACCGAAGTGGAAGCCGGAATTGTAATCCAGCGTCAAGTCTATGGAGGCGCTCTTGTCGATGTTTGGGGTTGTTGCAATGTCGCACCATAGAAGTTTTAATGGAGGTATGGAGCAAGGCGTTAATGTCATTCCAGGAAAAATGAATTTTTATAATGGTTCCGTCAGTGTGCACCTTTTTTGCTTCCGCGTCAGCCTGTTCGTTTCCAGCTATTCTGC
The DNA here is from genome assembly GCF_023375885.2 of Dermacentor andersoni. Lineage (NCBI taxonomy): Eukaryota > Metazoa > Arthropoda > Arachnida > Ixodida > Ixodidae > Dermacentor > Dermacentor andersoni. Next base: position 11,495,166 of record NC_092824.1, on the reverse strand, counting down.
AATGGCCAGGGATCCACTGCAGCACGATGGTACGCCCGAAATGAGACCCCTCAGCAAGCAGAGACATGACGTCATAAACCAGAGGACTGTATGCGGTTCTGTCATTCATATAATTGCTGATTAGTTGAAGTGCTGGTTTTGAGTCACAGAACACTGTCCACTTCTTGAGACTCTGTTGCAGTATACAGCAAACTGCAGTGGATTCCTGGCCATTGCGGAATAGCTGGAAATGAACAGGCTGACACGAAAGCAAGAAAGGCGCACACTGACGGAACCATTATAAAAATTCATTTTTCCTGGTATGACATTAACGCCTTGCTCCATACCTCCATTAAAACTTCTATGGCGTGACATTGGGACAACCCCGAACATCGACAAGAGCGCCTCCATAGACTTGACACTGGATTACAATTCCGACTTCCACTTCGGTTGCGGAGAAGCCAGAAGTGTTGGAACAAACAATAGACCTGGAAAAGCCCTAATGGGGAAACAAGAAATGAAATTGATTTCATACTTTCTGCCAATCCAAGCATAGTGCAGGATGTAGAAGTATTATGTAGGTTAAAGTGCAGTGGTCATAGGTTAGTGAGGGCTAGGATTCACCTCAATTTGAAGGGAGAAAGGGTAAAATTGGTCAAGAAGAAACAGGCCAACCTAGACGCAGTAAGGGTGAAAGCAGACCAACTCAGGTTTGCACTTTCAAACAAATTTGCAGCCTTAGAACAGAAAGATGAAGATGACATAAAGGCGACGAATCAAACCATAACTAGGCTCGCTTCAGAAGCAGCAGTTGAAGTGGGAGGCAAGGCCCCAAGGCAACCAGTAGATAAGCTCTCCCAAGTAACAAAGGACCCAATAAAGAAACGACAAAGTATGAAAGTGTCCAACTCAAGAGATCAGTGAGAATTCGCGGAATTATCAAAATTAATCAACAAGGAAAAAATAAGGGATATTCAAAATTATGATGCGAGATAGACTGAGGAAGCCGTAAAAAATGGACGCAGCCTAAGAACAGTGAGAAGGAAACTGGGCATCGGACAAATTAAGATGTACACACTGAAAGATAGACATGGTAATATCATCAGTAATCTCGAAGATATAGTAAAAGCAGTGAAAGAATTCTATACTGACCTGTACAGTACCCAAAGCAGCCACGATACCTCCATTTAAAGTAGTAATGGACAGGTTAGAGAGGCTCCTTCTATAACTAGCAATGAAGTTAGAAGGGCCTTGCAAGACATGAAACGGGGAAAAGCAGCAGGAGAAGATGGAATAACAGTCGATTTAATCAAAGATGGTGGTGACATAATGCGTGAAAAACCAGCGGCCCTTTATACGAACTGCCTATCGACTTCAGGGGTCCCAGAGAACTGGAAGAATGGCAACGTTATACTAATTTATTTATTTATTATTTATTTAACAATACTGTTGGCCGAAGGCCGTTACAGGGTGGCTTCAAGACAAACGAAACAATATAGCAGAGTTGCCGCAGTCTAGAACAGACCAAACAAGACATCAGGGTGTCTACCAAGTTGACATTTCGAAATTCCCTGAGTTTTCCAGGTTTTCCCTGAGCGCCATTGCAAATTTCCCTGAGTGATGCAGAACTATTGTTTTATGTCAAGATGGGCTGAAACCATATCGCCTGATGCTGTCACTCTAGTACGCACATGAAAAAAATAAAAAAGCCACTTAATCCAATTTGAATACTAAAGAGCAGTGTTTATGTTATTCAAAAAGAGAATAGAAGGCAGGGGTTAGTAAAATGCACAGCAAATAAAGTGTATTCGAAAAAAATTGCAAATGGGGTCGAACATTATCAAATACGAATAAAAAGGAGATGCATATAGAAGCAAATATTTTCTAATGTGAGCTATTTCTATCAACTGATAGCAACCTCAGTGGGATGAGGCCCGAACTCTGTCACAATTGAGATTCTTTCTCAACAGCTCGTAAGTCAACCTCAATAGTCCTGACATACTCTCAGCCCGTGCACGATGCCCGAGTGCTGTGTTTCACTGCTTTAAAGAGTTTATTTTTGTTTGGGTGAGGGACACCTGCATCTCGGCATCAGCCAAAACTTTATTTTTTGAGCTCAAGCTCCTTCAAAACGGCGGCAGCAAGCTTCCTTTCTCGTTTATTCCTCAATGCATAGGTCACTTCTGTTCTTGTCCGCCTTCTGCCACTCGTTCGCCCCAAGGATCATTTGAAGCATCTTGATCAGTTGCACAGTCCACGACCGATTTTTCGAACTCCCTAGGGGCCGCGAAAACGTCCGAAATATCGGCCAGTTGGAAAAAAATAAATGCGTGTCATTTACTGCCCTTAGGAGCTCAAACCGCCACAGGCACATTCGAAAACGCTCTGAAGGCCTGTCGGTACACATATTAGGCATACTAGTGCTCGTACTGTGACAGGAAATACCGGGTGCCAGCGTCTATAATTAAGTAATACATACTGTGTTCCGTGGCAATAGCCCCTTCCCACGCTTGTTATGCTTCACTGCAATACTTTTCTGTAAGCTTTACCAAGTAACATTTCTGTACAGAGGCGAAGCTGACTTTCAGGAGCCAGCATTATGCAACGCACCATGTTTTCCAAGTTTCTAAGCCAATCGCGAGGACCACAAAGGTGGAGTCCGTGCCATTGCTGACATCAGCTAATTCTTTGAATAAAAAACTCGGCACCCAACGGCAAGAAGCTTCATAGCGAACGTCGAAGCAGCTAGGCCTAGCGTTGCCGCAGTGGTGGCAACGGGTGCCAGCGGATCTGCGTGCGAGAGTCCCGGTTCGAGGTGGCGAAGTAATCAAAACGGCAGCGGTGGTGCCCTTGATTATTGCCGTTTCGGACCTGCGGTCACGGCAAAACGTCCGGAAAATCGGACGGCAAAGAGTTCTTGCGTCAGAAATTTCACACGTTCTGATACGTTGACTTTATGGGGTACGTGGCAGTGCCGCGAAGCCGCCCAAATTATCGGGAATCCGGAAAGTCGCTCGTTGACTGTACACTGGCAACTCCTCCTGCCGATGACGGGGCGTCAAAGACGATTCATTACGATTCCTGTCTGCTACTCGAGCCAGCATTACCGCGACTTTCGACCCTTTCAATAAAATTGCCGCTAATTTTCCCTGATAGAGGCCCAAATTCCCCGAGTTTCCCCTGACTTTTTCCAGACTACTAAAAATCCCTGAGAATTCCCGGTTTTCCCGGTTGGTAGACACCCTGGACATATACGCAGGGAAAGGCACAATGCAAAGCAAGAAGCAGCAAAAACAAATTACAATAGGGTGGTATTAAATGTACCACAGCCACTGGATTAATCATGTGTGTTACAACGAGGAACATAAGTAAGACAAAGTACGTACCATTATTAAAGTAGTAGCTATGTACTTCTAGCCAAAGTAAAGAATTTTGTTAGTGTGATTTCAAATTTATTTAGATTGTCTACTGTTAGTAATTCAGGTGGTAGCGCATTCCATTCCTCTATTGTTCTGGGGAAAAACGAGTACTTATGTGCATCTATTCATGCTGAAATGGGTTGAATTTGCTCTAGGCTGCTGCTTCGTACTATTCGAGACAGATGCCGTTTAATGTACTGCTGTGTATTAAGGTTAAACCAGTTATGGCGAATCCGATAAAGAAATTTTAGTCTAGCTATCCTTTTGCGCTCTGAAAGTGGAGGTAGGTTGAGCTTCCTGAGCATTTCAGTTACGGAGTCGGCTGAAGGTTATTTTGACAAGATGAATCTTGCCGCTCTTCTTTGAAGTTGTTCAATTCTATCTAACAGGTCCACAAAAAGGGAGATGTTAAAGAATTGAAAAATTATAGGCCCATTAGCTTGCTTACAATATTACATAAAATATTCACCAAGATAATCTCCAGTAGAATAAGAGCAACACCAGACTTCAGTCAATCAAGGGAACAGGCAGGTTTCAGGAAGGGATACTCTACAATGTATCACATCCATGTCGTCAATCAGGTAATTGAGAAATCTGCAGAATACAATCAGCCTCTCTATATGGCTTTCATAGCTTACAAAAAGGCATTTGATTCAGTAGAGATACCAGCAGTCACAGAGGCATTACATAAGCAAGGGGTACAGGACGCTTATGTAAATATCTTGGAAAGTATCTACAGAGATTCCACAGCTACCTGAATTCTCCACAAAAAAAAGTAGGACGCTACCTATAAAGAAAGGAGTCAGACAAGGAGACACAATCTTTCCAATGCTGCTCACTGCATGCTTGGAAGAAGTATTCAAGCTATTAAACTGGGAAAGCTTAGGAGTAAGCATCAACGGTGAATATCTCAGCAACTTTAGATTTGCAGATGACATTGTCCTGTTCAGCAACACCGGGGACAAATTACAACAAATTATTGAGGACCTTAACAGAAAAAGTGTAAGAGTGAGGATTAATATGCATAAGACAAACGTCATGTTCAATAACCTGGCAAGGGAACAAGAATTCAGGATCGCCAATCAGCCTCTAGAGTCTGTAAGGGACTAGGTTTATTTAGGTCAATTACTCACAGGGGTCCCTGATCATGAGAAGGAAATTTACAGAAGAATGAAAATTGGTTGGAGTGCATTCGGCAGACATTGTCAGATCCTGACTGGAAGCTTACCATTATCATTAAAATGAAAGGTGTACAATAATGCATTCTACTGGTGCTGACATATGGGGCAGAAACTTGGAGACGGACAAAGAAGCTCGAAAACAAGTTAAGGACCGCGCAAAGAGGGACGGAACGAAGAATGTTAGGCATAATAAGGGATGGCGCTCCAATCACAAATCTAAGGCCGTTCTCGATTACAATGCAGTAAAAAAATGGCATGGATTATAGCGACCAAATGGCGTCATACCACAGCTGCCTTAGAAAAGGACTCAAGTGGTACAGAAAGGTAGCCGTTGAGTTGCTTGTCGGAAGTGCCGTCGGAAATGCATGGAAGATTCGTGGCATGCTCTATGCCAATTATAATATTTCAACAACTGGCTCATTCACTGGTTAGCCCTTGTCAAGACAACATCAAAGCAACTTGTTGGAGAAAGCGCGTCAACATGCTTGAAAAAACTGGTGGGTCGGCAGTAACACTCGACGACGCTGCACTGCCTGTTATGTGGCCACCACTACCAGCAGTAGCCCAAATGACGTTAGGGTGAGAGCGAGAAAAGTGACCACTTTCTGTGCAGAACACCCTGGTAAGCCATTCACGTGTTTGTTGTGCATTAATTCTAAGCACAAGTAAGCTAAGAAGCAAGCTAGCTTCAGCTGTAATAGCAGTAGGATTTAAACTTGAAAACATGGTTAATGTTCCTACTAAATTTTGACTTTTATGTAACTAATAAATATATTCCTATCACAGGAACTGCTTTCTTGTGTTTTCCGGTGGCAAGCAGCTTGTAATTCAACACAGGTTCACGTGAAAAAGGCAGAAAATAGCTCTGCATCTTTCAAATAAATGCGCCAAACGCCAGCCGCAAAGGTAGCAGCGCCATCTCTTTGGAGCAAAAGAAAGACGCATAGCTGTGTGTCCCACCGGTGTGTCACAACGCACCTGGGGGATATACCGAATGGCCCACTGGAGGGTCACTCCACACGTAAAACGAGACCTAAAGAAGGTGTGCCGCAGTGACCATGTTAATCAACACAGCCTTAGCAAAGTTAATCTTCATTCCTTTTTTTTCCTCACTAGTCTGCGAGTTCACATAAGTTCTTGTTTAGGATTGATTGACAGGATGGCGATTTCACAACAGTATAACACACAGCTGTCAGTGAACAACTTCAATTTACCACAATCATTGATGTCATTGGCAATGTAGTCAATATTAATAAGAAACAGCAGCACTCCAAGGACTGAACCCTGCGGAACTCCGGCTATTACTTGTAAATTGTCCTACCTGACGCCGTCTACATCAACAAACTGCGTGCAATTCTTTAAATATGCTTCAATCCAGCAAACAAACTATCAGTTTACGAGGGTTGCATTGTGGCTTTTTGGCAACACATTTTGAATAGGTATTTCCATAGCGCGATTAAAAGACAGGACAACAGAAGACGGACACATAGTGCTGTGCCTGTCCTTATGCATCTTCTTTTATCCTGTCTTTTAACCATGCTACGGAAATACCCATTAAAAAATGTCTGGCCGACCAACATCTCTCACTCTTTCAATCAGCAAATAGTGTGGAACTTGGTTGAAAGCTTTAGATAAATCTTAAAAGATAGCATAGGTTTGAAAACTATTGTCTATTGCAGAGTCAGTCACAAATAACAGTTAATAATTGCGTTGTTGTTGACGCCTTCCTGAGAAACCTGTGCTGACAGCGAACAATTGGTTGCCTTCTAGAAAAGTCTATATGTGGATAGCTATAATATGCTGCAATAATTTGCAGCATGTGCTTATTAACAATATTGGCTTATAATTTCCAGCACACACACCAGTTTTAAATACTGGTACAACTCTAGCAATCGGCCAATCATTGGGCAGCAAGCACTGATTAATAGAGGCATTAAACAGTACAATCAGATGCTCAGAGACTAGTTCAGAATACTGAAGAAGAAAGCCATTCAGCGAATCATCTGCACCATATGATTTCTTTTCATTTAGGTTCAGTAGAAATGACAAAAATGCCTTCCCGGCTTATTTCGAGATCAGACTTCACAGGGCGAAGTGGGCATCATGTTTAATGTATGCACAAAACCAGGAGTAGGAAATGATTGGAAAAAGGTTGCACTGAACTCATTTGCAATAGCCGACAAGTTTCCATTTACAATTCCAGATATTTGTATTGGAGGTGGTCTATGAATCGTTTCCCATCAGAAAGAAAGCGCCAGAACTTTTGTGGCAACTCCTTTGAAAACCGTATGAGTGATTGGCTAAAAAACCTGGCATGTACATGAGGCTATTTAGAAAGCAACTCCTATTTGAGACAATGCATGTGAAAGTTGTTTTGATGCAAAAGCGTGAAATGGGTCATAGAGCGAAAAAGTGGGTTATGCAGTTTTTTTTCTTGTTTCATAAGTCATTTGATGCTTTCGCATCAAAACAACTTTCACATTCGTTGTTTTTAAGATTAGTTGCTTTCTGAATTGCATCACACACATGCCAGGTTTTTAGGTCAATCACTCAAACGACTTTTCACTCCCACGCCGCGGTGCCCTATCCCCTCAATCAACACCTGGTGCGCTACTGCTGCCACAGTAAAAGGCAATGCCGAAATGGCTAATCACCCTTGCACTCATTCTCAGAATCTTGTGTTACCTGCATATTCCTTGTCTGTGCAAGCTCTCACATGCGCTCTAACTGTGCTCACTTCCCCGTGAGGAGTTCATAACTTGAAGGACTGCTCAGCAGTGTTCAATTGGACATTAATGTTTTCCCATTCACATCTCATAAGAAGTGCTCAGGTGCCCTGGGATTTTTAATTTTGCTTTTGCGCTTCTGTTTTATTAGTCCTTTAAGTAGGGGTGTGCAAATATTCGAACTTCCGAATAATTTTCGAATAGTGTTTGCTATTTGATATTGGATTTGCTGCTAACTTTTACTATTTGAAGTTCCGGAAAATAAATACAGTCAACGACCGATTTTCTGGACACTCGATTTTTCAAACACAACCGGTAATTCGGCGGCCTTCGCGGCACCGCTACCCAGAGTACCCGGTACCCCAGAGTCAATGTATAAGAATGTCTGAAATTTTGGATGCAAAAAACCTTCGCCATTCGATTTTCTGGCTGTTTTGCCATCACCGAAGGTCCGAAACGGCATTAATCAAAGCCACCACTGCCGTTATTTTGATTATCTTGCCGCATCGAACCGGCGCTTTCGCACGCAGGTCCTCTGGCAGCCGTAGCCACCACCGCGCGCGGCAACGCTAGGCCTAGTAGCTACTGCGGCGTTCGCTACTAAGCCTTTTGCTGTTCGGTACCATGTTTTTCATTAAAACAATTCGCCGCTCTTAGCAATGGCGCCGACTCCGCCTTTGTAATCCTCGTTAATGGCTTAGAAGCTCGGAAAGCACGACGTGTCGCATAATGCCAGTCCCCGAAAGTCAGCTTCGCCTCCCTACAGCTGTATTACGCGGTGAAGCATACGAAAGGTATCGCGGTGAAGCATACCATGAGTGGGAAGGGACAACTGTCACGGGACACAGTACGTATTCCTTAATTATACACGCGTGCACCCGCCGTTTCCTATCACAGTATACGAGCACCGATACGCCTAATAAGTGCACTGGCAGGCCTTCAGAGCTATTTCGGACATGTCTGTGGTGATTTGTGCCCTTGGGGGCAGTAAAATTAATGCACTCATTTTTTCGGACTGACCGATTTTTAGGACGTTTCGTGGTCCCTAGGGAGTCCGAAAAATTGGACGTTGAATGTATAACGGTTTCGTTCGCTAAAAATCAAATCGCAGCGCTTCTGAATGACAAGCGCAAACCGAATGCTACTTGTGGAATAATTTTTTACACCCTTCTAGCAAACCCAACAACAGCAGTCACAGCCACAAGCAGAATTAGGAAGGTACCTGCATGATGTGACTGCACTAAAAGGAAGACTCGTGTCACTGGTGGCAAGAACAGGGTTAGAGAGCTTACTCTTTGCTGACTCGTCTTGCAAGGCAATACCTGGCCATACCGGCCACAAGCGTCTCTAGCAACTGCTTGTTTTCAGTGTCCAGTGTAGTTGTTACTAGCAGGAGAGCACGTCTACTTCCGGGATATGTTCCGCACCCCGCTTTCCTCCATGACAAAATTGAGTGATACAACTTGTAGTCATCTATCCTGTTGAACAGCTGTGTTAGATTCTTCGTTTTTCTAGAAAAAACTATGTGGGAGTACACGAGTTGTGCAATAAATTTGCTTTTTTTGGCCATGTTTTGCAAAAGCATGGCAGTTTGGGTAAGTTGGTATGTTATGACTTTTTTAGCCTTGTAGTGCAGCTCAGAACGAGCAAAAAAGGAAGGTGAAAGGGGTAATGAATAGGAACGGAGAACAGTTCTCCATTCCTATTCATTACCCCTCCCACCTTCCTTTTTTGCTCGTTCTGAGTTGCACTACAAGCCTAAAAAAGTCATGCTTCGCAGTACATTTTTTCGGTAATTTAACTTGGAAGTATTTGACAAATATTAATAAAATATTCGATTTGCACTCAAACTTTAATATTCGAATTCACTTCGCACAGCACTACTTTTAAGATGAATGACCTCGCGACTTATCCAGGGTTAACGCCCTTTACCTTTTTTGTTTGCAAGGAAATAAGCTGCTTAATACAAGACACAACTGTAGTCTTGAATCTGTCCCATAGATCAAAATTGTCCAACATCAAAATTGTTACAGAAGAATGCAGTTTGTCAACAATTAAATGTCATTCGCAGCTGAAAAATCAAGGAAATTCTTGGATGGCAGTCCAAGTATTTTGGTGCAAGCTGCGTGTAAATCTGCATGAATCATTTTGTGATCGGAGATCCCATCTGTGGTGCCGACAGAAATATTGTCAAAAAAGCTTTTCACAAAATTAAGATCAAGGACTAATTGCTTCGCTTGTGTAACATGTGTTTGAACTGTAACTATCCGTTTTAGGCCATGACAAAATATAAAGTCAAGCAAGAGTGCCAGTACCAATTAGTACTACAACTCTCATTTTGCTTTGTGAAAATTTTGCCTTTGTTCTTATAAAAGTGGTACCTTTGATCTTCTGGACCAACTTTTCAGAATGGTTATGTCTGGGAACTTCGCTTCTTTGAGCCCTGCACAAGTAGCTGCTGCCCATGCAGTGACAGCATGACTGTCAGGGTGGACTTTAGGCAAGACTGAGAAATACCTCATTTTATGAGCTTTGAATGCATTGATTTACAGCTGAGCAAGGGTTTCAGCAAGCTATGTTACAAGACTGTTTGAAAACTCCAGCTGTGCACTTTGATATAATAACTTCCATAAGAAACCAAAACAATATAGAAGGTACAAAATTACTCCTTACTTACGTCTGCAATGGTAGCAGCCAAGGAGGCCTCTTCCTCAAGAGATTCTGCATCAGGCAAAAGAGCAGCGGGTTCACCTCCTCTTGGCATGCTGACTTTCTCAAGACAACTTCTAAGTTCACCTCCAAAGAGGCTAGAGCCCCCGAACAGTGAGACACCACCAGGTGGCTTCTTTAAATCAGCGGGCTGCAGCAAAGGAAGAACCAGAAGTGAACTCCTTCGTCACGTTTCTGCTTTCTGTGGCTTGCAGTGTTCATGCACACTATGTGTTGAGCCAGAATTGTGGCACCATGACACTGAACACGTAACAGTTCACACTGTTAGACTTTGATTCTCTTAACTATTGAGTCTAAGCACACATGCATGCAATGTTTCAAGCAGAAATGTTAAGCCATTTGCTTAGGATAACAATTCGGACACTTACCATATTTATTCGATTATACGGCGGTCACAATTACAAGGTGAGAGTGCCCCCAGTTGGGGAACCAAAGAAAACTAAAGTATGCACGCTAATACAAGGCGACATAGAGTAGCCAATAAATTGTTCAGGTGCAGTGGAGACTGCTTGAAATACTGAATTAGTAATACAGCTGGAACACAAAATGGTGACTATGAAATAGGGGGGAAGGGAGTTCCAACACGCGGAGTGCGAATTACATGAAAATTTTCCCTTTAGGTGTGGCTTCACAGCAGTACAGCTTTCACCTCATAGTGTGGCTTCACGGCATTGCAGCACACGCTGCCATAAAGCTACATTATAAGGCAGAATTTGAGCAGCCATGAAGGCACACCTAAAGGCAGAATACGCGTGTAACTCACACTCCACCTTTACTGTTCTTTGCACATGCGGGGCTAAAGATCCTATGAAAAAACCTCGCCCTATATTCAAATAAATACGGTATATCACTGGTAAATTAAGCATTTTAAATGCTTCAACAACAACTTCCTATAATGTTCCCAATGCATATGCAACTTTCAAGTTTCTCCAGGAAATTTCTTGCACTGCACCATTTCAACAAAGCTTTTATCTTGATGAGTAACTGAAACTTTGGTCCATTCCTACAACACACCTAATTACCGCGCACATTTCTAACTTTGCTATACATATCACCCTTCACATGCCCAACATCCCACCCAATTTTAATTGTGCCGAATCCAATCCTCTCAATACATCTTTGTCAGCATATAGAGAGGACACTTCGGAACAGACATTCTCCATCACATCTGGTTGGAATTACAGCTTCAATGTACATACCAAATGACTCTGCAGAATATGAGAATGTTTAATATCCATGTGCTGTAGTTCTATCCCACTATGCGACATTACAGAGACCTACAGATGCCTATTGCTACCAATGTGTCAAAAGAGAAAAGCACCAAGAATGGCAGTTGACCATGCATTAACCTGCTAGAAACGATGCAATGCTTGTGTTTGCAAACAAGGAATGCAATGCACTTTGCAGCTGTTCTACAAGCCCACCAGTGGCATGAATTATGTTAAAGCATATAAGCAGACAACAGGCATGATGAATACTTTCTGCTGCAGCTTTATAATGCTTACATTGTGCAAGTGACATTTTGATTTGTAAATTAAAGAAAAAAAGAGAGGCTGCTTTTAACACACAAGTGATCATGCCTTTATGAGATCAAGGACTGTTGAAGATTGCTGATTCATCACACTGTGAATGTTTTTGTCTGGGATTTTGTAATCACACTACACTATATGGGCGCCGACTACGGAAGGGCTCCAGGGCCTGAGCCCCCTCCAAAGCGTTCCGGGGGGTGGGGTGGGGGGCACTGCCCCCCCCCCTTCACCGGCGATGCCGAATCCAATCTCCCATACCCCCCCCCCCCCCCCCCAAAGTTCTGTTCTGTTCTAAGTTCAGATAGTTCTGTTACACATATAATCTGAGGTTTCCTTTGAGTTTAGTCTACCTTTTCGCTTAATTTTATTGTGACAAAAAGCTTACTGCATCAGGCATGCACGGCTTTCATACTTACGCTTTATTCCTGCGCATCCTGACAAAAGAAGGACAAGCGCATTAGAAGCACCAGCGGCGGCTACCTCATTCGTATTTTTTAACTTAAACATTTTTTTTTATATCTCTGCTGAGAACATCATGCACAGAAACAATATCTTTAAATATACAGACAGGTATATTATATTTTTAAAAGAAGGAGATAGCCAACTAAGAGTTATTTCTAATGCCATGGATAGCTTACACCTAGGGAATGAATATGCTGCTGTATACAGTAGAACCCACTTATTACAATATTAAAGTGCCACGAAAATTCCATTGTTATAACCGATAATTGTTATAGCTGGGTTGCATGAAAAAAATCAAAATAGGGGTATGGCAGAGCTGTTGTGAGAAAACTATCATGGCAGGGAAGCCAGTGTCCCTCTCCACCACCTTCCTCCATCCGGCTGCTGATTGTATTCACTCGTTTAACTGCTTCCTGGGTGCTCCGATCATGTGCAACAAGCTGCGGCTGTCGGCGTTAAAGAATGACACTGCTATAACTACTGCAAAGAGGGGTCACGGACGGCAAGCAATATGCGAGCTCCGCATTGGTGGCCCTAAAAGGGGCCTTTTAAAAAAATGTGAGAAGGTCGCCGCGACAGCCTGTCAGCTTGAGAAATCCACAAGAAATGCTAAGGCGAGATTGCCACAAGCATCTCACCAAGTAGTTCTCACTGGCTTGCACAAGAAAATCCCATGACCGTCCGCCTTGCAGGCTTTACGCAAAGCTTGCCAACATCCTTCTCCAAGCCATCCAGGTGCTCCACGTAGCGCAGCGGAAGGTTCTTCACAAAAATGAAGCATCGGAGGGACTGAATCATCTGCTAGGCCTCCTGTGAGGACAATGTCAAGGCAGCCTGCCCTACTGTGTCATCGCTGCCGTCGTTGCTGTTGCTATCCCATGCAAGCACGTTCGCGACAATCGTCTCATCGGTTAGACGCACTTAGTTTCCAAATCTATAACTGTGCGTTTTCTCTTCACCGGCAACGTTGTGCATTGCCGATGATCAGTGGCCGGATCAGCCTTCTTCCATTTCGGTGGTGAGTCAAACAAGGCTGAGAAACCACATGGTCAGGAACGATTTCGACACAACCAACAAAGATGAACGCAAGCGATTTTGCTGTTTGCAGAACTGCACTGAATGAGGAGCCAGCGAGCAATCTGGGAGCACAGAAGTTGGCGTGGTTAATTTGTGCTTCAGAGGGTGGTGTGGCATAGAGTTATGGGCGCAGCTCATTCATGTTTGGAGGGATGGAAGGGCAATGGGAGAGAGGCACATGGAGAAAGCTGGAAAATGAGCGCGTGACAGCTGCTGCGGCAGTGGGCCATCGTTTAGTGGCCCGAATTTCTCATTTTCTTTTTTTCTTTTCAAGGATTTCACATTTCACTACCCTTCAGCATGAACAGCCAGAAGCCAGACTTCATCGTTATAACTGATAATGCAGCATTGTAATAAGTGGGTTATTAAGCCACAGAAAACATACAAAAGTTCATGGTGCAGCAACTTTTCATTGTTATAACCAATATATTGTTAAACCCAGTATCGTTATAAGTGGGTTCAACTGTAGTCACCTTGCTTCAAATTGCTTTGGGTGCTTTTTGACCTTGAAAAAACCTGCAGACTTCAGTGACCCCTTCGGCAGAGTATTTACTCATCAGCATATGAATAATATGTGTCTCAGTATTGCTTCTCTTTCCAGTAGGTAATGCTAATGACTCATGAAAAAAAAGCTCTCCTAATAATTTACAAAATTTATTACGGATGGAAACATCGCCACTTGCATGCAGAGGACATAAATATATATAATTCATTCCGTAACCGAAATAAGGCCAAGTCAGATTAATTCGAAATCAGGATCAATAGCAGTCATGCATAGCAGCACTAATATTCGGACCCACAAAAAAAAAAAAAAAACTGCCGCTTTGTCAGAAAGGGGAAACGGTATTAGTGATAGCAAAGTGTAAGACAATCACACAAAGGAAGATTCTAACCAAACCTGTGTAAGGGCCACACCCGTGTAAGAACTGCACCCATAACTTGACAGCCCAATATTAAAAAAAAAATCCAAACGAGAAGCAATCACATTCAATGGGCTGATTGCGATCGTACTCAGCAGCATACTCTTGTGCTTAGTTACTACTAGATGGAGAGAAGAAATACTCTATTGGTATTTGAGAGAGGAAAATCCTAGTGATTGTACAGCTTTTAGTATGGATATTGAAGACCTGTATTACTCCTTGCCGCATGACGAGTTGCTAAATTCTGTAAATGAGTGCATTAAAGAACAATTGCAAGAGTTAGCTTTTAGTGACAGATGCGGTGTTTCCACGGGAGCTTTTCTAGAAATTCTTTCAATGTGCTTAAATCCGATGCTGATTGGGTGGAGATGGCGTGTTTCTGCAGAAATCAGGCATTTGTATTGGCTCAAAAGTTGCCCCTATACTTAGCGATATTTACCTGAGAAAGGGTGACGGCTGCTTAGAGAAAGCCTTAGGTGATTGCGTCATCAAGATATTTCGTTACGTTGATGATTACCTGATTTTCTGCTATAGGGAAGAATTCTATTCCGGTGCTACCTTAGTAAGTGAGCAATTTAAACTTTATGGAGGAGGATTAAAGTTTACCAAGGAATTTCCTCAGCGACGCGTACTTCAGTTTCTAGACATTTCCTTGGTCTTCGAACAAAATCACATTTGTTGGCAGTACTCCCCAAGATCGTCGAAGCCGTTGTTAAACTTTCAATCCAAGCATTCCAAAGCAGTAAAAAACGGAATTGCCATGTCGTGCCTTAAGTCTTCTCTCACCAGATCCTGCATGCACAAAATGAGCGCTAGTTTTAATGCACAGGTCCGGCGCCTATTAGAAGCAGGTTTTCCTAGCGTAACAGTGGCCACTGTGGCTGAACGCCTAAAGAAGTCGGTTTCGAGGGGGATGGACATGATTACAGAAAGCAGTAATAGCAAAAAAAGAGTAGTGGCTATTCCGTACATTCATTCAGTATCGCATAGGCGTAAAAAGGTTGCAGGTAGATATGATGTTAATGTTGCTTTCACTGCTCCCAATAAGCTAGGTAACATATGCACTGCCGTGCAGAGGAAACAGGAGCAGATAAAAGGCAAAAAAAGAACAGATATTTGTCCTGTGAAGCACAATAAGATTAGCAGTTTTACTGACTGTCGTATGGGTGTGGTTTACAAAGTTCCCTTTAGCTGTGGCCAGTTTTACTTAGGGCAAACGGGACGGTGTATCAATTAGAGGCTAATGGAACACAAAAGGTCCTTAACTGGTGGATCGCCTTTTAATCTTTCCCTTCATTGCCAAGATTGTAACTGCATGCCAGAGTTAGATGAATGCGCGATATTGTACAGGCACAAGAATGAAGATACGCGTCTTATGGTAGAGGCAGGGCATATCCATAATGGTGGAAGTGCGTGCTTGAGTCAACCTTCGATTACTTTACATAAGCAAGAGATTAAGTGCCTTAACAGCTATCTCTCATGTAGACCGGCACACGTACCCGACTGATACGTGGTGATACCATTCTAGAGCTTGTGCAGATGAGTCTTGTGTCTTCATTCTTTTTTCGCCTCAGTGCTCCCTTCAGTTGATAGTCGGCGTTCGTGTTGTCCACTTCTCTTCTCTTGTGGCCTGTCTGCATGCCTCACCTTTTTTTGCATAATAATACGCATACCTTCGTTTGCACTGGCTGCAGTTTGTGTCCATTCGACGTAATTTTGGCGTGTACACTTGGATCGGGGCCCGCATCTTTGGTGACCAGATTCCTAGTGACATGACATGGTACTCTCGAGTACTTTGCACATATGCAGGGTTCTACTAATTACTCCCTGTCAAGTTTAATTCCGTGAGCACTGTACGTCCCTTGCCAGTAGTACTGCTGTAGAAAGCACTGGTACGTTTTGAAAACCCCTGACTGTGCACAATGTGGATCAGCATGGAAAGCCACGCATATTTCGGAACGCAGACTGCGAGGTACTACTAATAACCACTGGCGCTCGTCGGGGTTATAACTGCGTCGATGAAGCAGGTTGTCGCAAATGGCGAAATGGCGAGCTTGATGACGTAACATGAAAGTGGTTGGTTATGCTGATGAACCAGAAGGCAAGTCCATAAAGGAGGCAAACCAACGGTCCTTGCGCTGCTCGGAAGTGATGGCGGTAAGGTCGAGCGAGGAAACAGTAAACTGGGATAGTGAGCAGCAGGCATTGGCGTCAGAATGCTGGTGTCCGCTACGATACAGCACATGGATTTCGTACCTGCAGGTGAAGTGCCCATCGGGCAACACAGCCTGAGGGTTCTTTGAAGGATGACAGCCAACATAGTGCGTGGTGGTTTGTGACTACATCAAATGGACGGCCATACAAATAAGGCTGGAACTTTGTAAGAGCTCAGATAATGGCCAGGCATTCTTTTTATGTCCCAGTGTAATTGGTCTCAGCTTTCGTAAGCATACGACTTGCATAAGCCACAACATATTCAGGAAACCTGTTTGCGCTGGGCAAGAACAGCGCAGAGGCAAACACCACTGGCATCTGTGTGCACATCTGTAGGGGCTGTTGGGTCATAATGGTGCAATATTGGTGGAGACATTAGCAAATGATGAAGCTTTGTGAAGGCCTCATCGCACTCAGACAACCATGAAGTGAGGGGTCCATTGCTTCTAAGTAGCTTCGTCAGGGACAATATGATGGTGGCGAAATTGCGAATGAAGCATCTGATGTAAGAGCAGAGACCTAGGAAACTGCGCAATTCTTTGACACACGTTGAATTAGAGAATTCGGCGATGGCCCGAAGTTTGGCTGGATTGGGGAGTTTCCATCTTTGGATATGACGTAACCTGCAATCGTCAGCTGCCAAGCTGAAAACCAGCACTTCTTTAGGTTTAGTTGTAGGCCAGTGTTTGTTAAACACGTCAAAACACACCGAAGCCGTTGAAGGTGCGTGGTGAAGTCAGGAGCAAAAACAATGTCGTCAAGATTGCATAAGCATGTGTGCCACTTCAAGCCGCATAGAACTGTGTCCATCATGCATTCAAAAGTTGCCAGCACATTATAAAGTCCAAAAGGAATTACATCAAATTCATATAACTCGTCGGGTGTAAGAAAAGCTGTCTTCAGCAGATCGGCATCTGTCAGGAGTACTTGCCAGTACCCTCAGTGCAAATCTAGAGATGAAAAGAATTCTGCGCCTTGTAGACTGTCAACTGCATCGTCGATGAACGGGAGAGGGTAGACGTCCTTGCGAGTTGTCTTGTGGAGGCGCCAGTAGTCCACACAGAACTGCACAGAACCATCTTTATTCGTAACAAGGAGGACAGGGGATACCCATGGACTGTTGAAAGTTAGTATCACCTTGCGGCGAAGCAGGTTGTCGACTTGTTCATTGATAACACGACGTTCTGCAGGAGATACACGATACTGTCACGAGTAATGCTACACACTGGTAATTAGAGAAGATGAGCGCACAGCAAGACGAACATTTATTGAGGCGAACTTGTGCCCCACATAACCAAAAGCAACTAGCCCAATAGCAGCAACATGTGCGAGCATGGACGGCGATCGACAAAGAATGAGCATCACCTATGTGCAGGCAGTATTTTAAGGCTGTGAAGAAACGTGCGTAGGACTATCATGAGAGATAGCGCGAGTTGCCCTGCCTGATACGATGGGCCCATCGTACATACGAAGCTATCGCGGTAGGTTTGTGCGAGCGTTCACACGCGTTAACACCCATCATTCAAACGCCACCAGAACAGATGAAAAGCTCGAAAGGCACGTGGCAATACGGACATTGCTGCAGTGGCAGTTGTAAGCCAGTGTCAATCTAATGAGTAACAGTTCACGTCCGGCCCAGGATAGATTGCCCTACATTGAAAGAACGAAATTCTTCTAAGATGCACAAAAGCTGAGACTGCTGGACCGGTGTAAGGCCATCGGCAATAGAAGAACCAAACACATCAATGGGTGATAGGTTACACGTAGAAACAGCACTGAGTGCACTGGAACTAGTACAGTAATGGTCATCGGGTATGTCATAACTTGCACGTTCGTAACTTGCATGGCCTTGATCGCTTCTACACTGCCAAGACATTCGCCTCGGAGCAGCATCACAGGGTATGGGAACAGGTTGCAAACGAAAATGGTGCTGGAGCCCTGTGTGATGCCTACTGTCGCAAAAGGTAGCAGCAGACCTTTCCGAGTGAGAAAGCTGTCAGATGGAGACAGTAGTGCAACAGCGCCTCGAGTTTCTGCTGCAGGAAAAGGGCACCACCGTTGATGCATTCGAAGAAACGTGGGAGTCGTGGGAGTAGTTTCCTCGAAAGTGAGGAAATGTCGATGAGCAGCAAATCTAACAGCAGCAAGAGCTCTATTTCGGCCCATATGCAATGGATAATGGCATTGTGGCACAAGAGAAAATCCTAGCCGAGGATAACGTCATGAGAGCATGAGGAAAGGCTTATGAATTCTATGGCGTATAGACCATCGGCAATGACAACATGAGCAGTGCAAGCCACTAAGGGGTGAATATTCTGAGCAATGGCTATGTGGAGGGACAGCCCAGAAAGGGGAGTCATGATTTTCCGAAGTATACGGAAAAGCTTAGGATTCAAAACACATATGGCGGCTCCTGTGTTCACGAGTGCAGATGCGCGAACACTGTCAACAAACATTTTGATTACGTTTGAGGGCCTGCCGTGAGGACTTTCACATTTCGACTTTGCTGCAGCCCTTGCCTCTGGGACCATGACAATTAGTTTTCCTCGTCCTAAGTGATGGGGCGAGGTTGCATTGGCAACAGAGAGCGACGACGAGGCGATAGCGAACGGTGGGTAGTTGGCGTCGGGTGACATATCCAATGAGTGGTCATTATATGGATGGTTGGGCTGGCTAGTCACGGGTGGTCTGGCACTAGGCAGCTGCACACGATTAAAAAAATGTGCGACGTGACCGGCGTAGCCGCACCCAAAGCACATGGGCCAGCTGTCAGGAGTATGCCACCGGTTGGCTGGGGCAGGTTCCACCCATGTCACAGGATGTGTAGTATGGGGCGGATGCTGATATGGCTGCATGGCAGGCTGCAGTTGGGGCCTCGCAGTTGGGGCCTAGTCACGACGTCGGCATAATGGAGAGGCATACTTGGAGACCGCGGTTGGATGCGCGCAATGACTTGAGTAGCTTAGTGGAGCAGCTGCAGGAAAATGATGGCACTGATCTGGTAAGACCTCAGCAATTTCCTGCACCATCGCGTGGTGGAGCGGAGGCATAAAATTCGAGGTGGGCTGTTGTATACGCGGCAACTGAGCAAAGGTCATCCAGGAGAGCTGGAGTGCAACTTCCTCCCAATGATGATGATTGAAGTTTAGTGGCGCAAGGGCATCAAGGCCAAAGAGCGCCAGGACATGTGGTTTGGTTTAGTAGAATTGTGGGTTTAGTTCTATGGCTTAAAATAGAGGCTGTATAGAGGCCTACATGTAAGACAAATCTATAAATATTAGTGAATGAATGTTAAAATAATTACGAAGATAAATATAAAGCTTCGAATGCTTGGTTATAGGCACACATAGTAAATTATTGCCGATAACCCGAGTCCCTTGCTGTACAATTCTTGATTACGCAAGAAGTGCAAGAGAGCTCAGACATACTTTGTACATCAGACCATGCCTCACCTGTGAGGCACTATCTGATGGTTAGGATGATATGAGATTATGTCTAGAAAATTAACTTCTGCAAGATAATTAAGCACTCTTTTAAAGTTAAAAAATGCATCCTCTGATAAAAACATTGATGGATGGGGGGGTATATGATTTGAGTAAAGTTCCCTAAAATGAGCCACTCGCTCTCGGTGAAGTTCAGAACATTGAATGAGGACATGTAGGACAGTTAAGTTCTCACCGCAGCGTGTGCACGTCGGTGGTGTCAAGAGGTGTTTGTGTGTGCCATAAGCGTGTCCTATTCTGAGTCGTGCCAGTGTGACTTCGGTGTGTCTATCAAGCTTCAGTGGGAAAGGTTTGGTTAACTGCGGTTTAAGCAGGTGGAGCTTATTTTCAACTTCCTTGTCCCATTCAACTTGCCAATGAATACGGAGCGCCTTTCGTACCACAGGTTTCATGTCCACACCAGGCATCCTGCTTACATCAACGGTATTCCTATGAGTCGCTTGTCCAGCATTTTCGTCCGCCATTTCATTGCCTGCGATCCCAGAGTGGCCTGGCACCCAGCATACAACAAGAGCTAGGTTTTGTTTATACGTTACGTGAATGGGTTTAAGGAGCACGTTTAATACAGGGTTTCGGCTTGCTTTGCCACAGGACAGGGCTGTGACAACGCTTAAAGAATCTGTGTATATTATAGACTTTTGTATTTTGTGTTGTACTATATGCTCAACAGTTATCAGAATACCGTATGCTTCCGCTGTAAAGATGCTGCTATTTTTATGCAAGGTTTTAGAGTTGGAGAAGTTTGGGCCATGGGCTGCACATGATACCGAAGTTGCAGACTTTGAAGCATCAGTGAAAAATGCCATCGATTTATACTTGTCTTCAAGGGCCAAGAAATGTTGCTGGATGAGGGCATTTGGACAACTCTTTTTGTTAAGTTCTGTAAAGGACAAATCACAGGTGACTGTACATTCATCCCAAGGTGGGATGGGTTCAACGTAGTCGCTTTCCTGCAGTTCTGTGAAATCTACTCAGAGTTTTTCTGCAACAGAATTTACTGCTAACGGGAACGGCGGGGCGTGTGAAGGCCTGTTTAAGTACAACTGATTTCTGGACTGATCACTTATGAGCGCATTGCATGAATGTTGTTTTAGTGACATGATTCTTATTGCATAGGTGACTCCCAGATATGTACGTTGATAATCCAGCGGCCACTGATCCGATTCTGCATATAGACTTTGGACGGGGCTCGTCCGAAAGGCACCAAGCGCTAGACGGATACCTAAGTGATATACAGGATCGAGTACTTTAAGTGTTGCCTTTGAAGCCGACTGGTATACAATACATCCATAGTCTATGCGTGACAACACAAGACTTTTGAAGAGAGATAGGAGGCAATACCTATCTGTTCCCCACGACTGGTGGGATAAAATCTTTAAAAGGTTCATAGTTTTAAGACATTTCAGCTTCAACTGTTTTATATGCTGCATGAAGCTTAGCTTACTATCGAAAATTACACCGAGAAATTTTTGTTCTTTTCTATTTACAAGGCTTCTCCCATGCATCGTAATGCAAGGGTCCGGACATACGCCTCTTCGTCTGGAAAACAGCACACAGGAAGTCTTTTCTGCACTGAATCTAAACCAGTTTTCGTCGGCCCATTTCGTGAGCCGATTAACAGTCAACTGGATCTGGCGTTCACATATGGACAGGTTGCAGGATTTAAAGCTGATTTGGATGTCGTCCACATACACAGAATAAGACACCATTGATGGTATAACAGAGCGGAGAGAGTTCATTTTGATTATAAAAAGTGTGCAACTTAGCACTCCTCCCTGTGGTACACCGTTTTCTTGAATAAACGTGCGCGATAGTACATTGCCAATTCTTACGCGGAACTTTCTTTCAGTTAAGTAATTTTGCAAAATATTCAGCATACTGCCACAAATTCCATAGGACGACAGGTCTTGCAGAATACCGTGTCGCCAGGCAGTATCGTATGCCTTCTCAAGATCAAAGAATACAGATAGACAGTATTGGCTATGTACAAATGCATCACGTATATATGATTCAAGGAGAACCAGATTATCGGCTGTAGACCTTGCTCTTCGGAAGCCAGATTGGCGAGGGTCCAAGATACCATTATATTCCAAAAAGAACACAAGAAGACGGTTAATAATTTTTTCAAACACCTTAAGTAAGCAGCTAGTGAGTGCAATTGGCCTGTAACTGTTAACTAAGGAAGGGTCTTTGCCGTGTTTGAGTATTGGCAGGACTATTGCTTCTTTCCAAGATGAAGGTATATGACCAGTTGCAAAGATCTTATTGTAAAGAGCTAAGATGCAGTTTAGGGTCTCATAAGGGAGATTCTTGATTATTTCATATGTTATTGTGTCAGGACCTGGAGCCGAGCTACCACAAGAGCCTAGGGCAAGCTTCAGTTCATGGAACGTTAATGGTCTATTGTACCCTTCTGATGAATTTTTGGGACGCAAAGGAATATTTTCAGCTATTCTTTTATGGTTTAAGAAATTTTCGGAATAATTTTCTGAACTTGATACTCTCTCAAAGTGCTCGCCAAGAGTGTTTGCTTGATCTGCTACTGAATCACCAGAGCCAGTGACGAGAGGAAAAGGATTTGGACGTTGTCCTTTCAGTTTGCGTACTCTGTTATATACTTTGCTAACATCCGTGTATGAGTTTATTGAGGATATGTAGCGCGTCCAGCTTTCTCTTTTGGATATTCGGCGGATACGGCGTCCATTTGCTTTGCAGCGCTTAAATTCTATTAGATTTTCTGTGGTTGGGTAGCGTGAAAATCTACTCCATGCTTTGTTCTGGCGTTTCTTTGCAGTTTCGCAGTCTTTGTTCCACCATGGCTTGGGATTGACTTTATATGTACAGGACTGAGGGATGCAGTTTTTAGCAGAACAGAGAATATGTTCAGTGATGTAGCTGGCCAGTTCCTCTACACCTAGGTGGTCCACATCTTCCAGGCACAGTTTACATATGCTTCTGAACTTTGACCAGTCTGCACTATGAAGTTTCCACTTTTTGGGGTAAGCTGGTCCATCGTACCACTTTGTTGTTTCTAGGAGTGTAGGGAAATGATCGCTCCCGTATGGATTACTGATAACTCTCCATTCCAGATATGGAAGAAGTGACGCTGACCCTATTGCTAAATCTATACATGAATACGTGTTGTGTGTGGAACTGTAAAAGGTTGGCTCTGCCTTGTTAAATAGGCAGGCTCCAGAAGAAAGAAGGAAGTTCTCTATTGCCCGTCCTCTCGCATCACATCTTGAGTCACCCCAGAATGTGCTGTGAGCATTGAAGTCTCCGATTATTATATAAGGTTCGGGAAGCTGGTCAATCAGCTTTTCAAATTCTGCGATGTCAAACCTTTCATCAGGTGGTAAATATATAGAGCAAATAGTTATAAGTTGGTTGAACAATATAGCCCGAACAGCCACTGCTTCAAATGAACTTTGGAGTGATACATGCTGGCATGCTACTGACTTTTGGGCTATGATTGCCACACCACCTGAAGAAGAATTGCCATTATTTCTATCTTTACAGAAAATTATGTACTGTTTTAAGAAGTTCTGGCGTGTAGACTTTAAATGTGTTTCTTGAACACAGAACAGTCGTGGCTGATATTCCTCTAGTAGATCTTTGATATCATCTAGATTGCGAAATAGGCCCCTGGCATTCCATTGAATTATTTGTGTAGCCATATCGAGGAAGATTTTGGTTGTCTGTGTTCAAGAGCACGTAGTAAAGATAGATGGATATGTATACTAGGGCGGTAACCGTTTACGTTACCGGTCCCTTTCTTTGAGCAGTTACAGGAATTTTCTCTCTCCTAGCGTGCTCCTGAGAGCGCTGATCTTTCGGCGTCGATGACGCCGGGGATTTTTGATCGACCTCCATAACCTTCTCCGAGGCGCTGGAGGACCGTGAACTAGGCGCCGAAACTCGCGTCCCAGGCCGTGGAGTTCGGATTAACTTTGGGACCTGCGGGACCGGAGTCGGCAGGTCCACCTTCGATGTTGATGGAGCAGCACTTGCTGCAGCCACCAGGGGGGCAGGTGGAGTGATTACCGGGCCACTATCAGTGACCGCGGTAGACTCCCGAGGGATTTGTGACGCTGCCCCCAGTCGCGCCACCTCGGAAAAGCTTGTGTGATCTAAATATGACAGACGTTTCCTTGCTTCGTGAAATGTTATATTTCCTTTGACCTTTAATGCAATAATTTCTTTTTCTTTCTTCCATTTAGGGCATGTTCTAGAGTAGGCTGGATGGCTTCCATCACAGTTCACGCAATGTGGAGATGAGTCACAAGTGTCTGATGGATGATCAATCGAGCTGCATTTTGCGCAAGTCTGCCTTCCTCGGCATGTCTGGGATCCATGCCCATACCTCTGGCACTTAAAGCACCGTCGAGGATTTGGGATGTACGGCCTAACACGTACTTTGATATAGCCTGCATCCAATGTAGTAGGCAGTATACTGGTACCAAAGGTTAATACTATGTGCTTTGTTAGAAGTTGTTCATTGTTCCTGCGGATTAGGGTTCTTTCTACTTTGGTCACATTTTGGTCCTGGAAACCTTCAAGCAGCTCTTCGTTACTAAGGTCTAGGAAGTCGTCTTCAGAGATTACTCCACGGCTCGTGTTCATGGTTCGATGTGCCGACACAGTGACTGCTACATCGCCAATGCATTTCAAGTCAGTAATTTTATCGTGTTGAGTTTTATCCTTCAATTCAAGGAGCAGGTCTCCATTCGACATCTTTGTAGCTTTGTAGCCAGGTCCTATAGTGTTTGCGAGGCATTTCGCCACCAAGAAGGGGGAGAATTTACGCACGCTCTTGTTGCCTTCACTGTGGATTACTTGGTATTTAGGAAAGTGTTCTTGATTGTTCTTCATAAAGAATTGAAACGTTGCATCGGTGCGCCCTCTTTTTAGAGGGCGATCAAGGAAAAGTGGTTTACTAGAAGCCATATAGGGGTCTTGAGTTCGGCAGCAGCACCAACCGCCCACCACCGAGCCCAACATGGGGACGGAGCAAGTCTTACGAGTAAGACAGGCCCTCGCCAGTTGTACGGTGCTACTATAACCCAATCTGGAGTACCCAAGGTTGGCCACCCACACAAGGTTAACCCTCGCTGCCAGGAAAGTCGGAAGTAACTAGAAGAGAGGAGAAGACAGGAAAGATTGAAAGGAGGAGAGAAAGACGCAGAATGGAGAGGGGGACAGGAAAAGGCAACTACCGATTTCCCCCGGGTGGGTCAGTCCGGAGGTGCCGTCTATGTGAAGCAGAGGCCAAAGGGGTGTGTTGCCTCCGCCGGGGGGCCTTAAAGGTCCAAACACCCAGCATCAGCTCAACCCCCAGGATCCCCCTTTCCCCAGACACGGCTAAGCCGCACACGGCTACACGCGGGAGGGTCCAACCCTCCTGTGCTCGGGTACGTGGTGTCGCAACCCACCAAACGCCTGCTTACGCAGACGCCCCTGCGGGGGCAACTTCCTCCCGGATGAACACTCATTTCTGCAAGCAGTGCTGACTGGTCGGAGATGGGAGCCAAACCAGCAATGTGTTCATCGTGCAATGAAAGGCGACGTGTCAATGAGCACTGCCTGCGTAGCTCCTCATCGCTTTGGCACAGAGTGACGATGTCAGTCACAGACTGAGAATTTTTTGCAAGAATCATGTTGAAAGCATCGCCCTCTATCCTTTTCATGATGTGTTGGATTTTGCCGGACTCCGACATCATCGCATTTACTCTCTTACACAAGTCGAGAACATCCTCAATGCAGCTGGTAAATGATTTACCCGCTTGCTGCGCATTCTCACAAATGTGATTCCGCACGCAGCTTGCGCACAGCCGGGAGACCAAACACAGCCTCTAAGAGGGCCCACGGTTTTTGGTCTACGGAAATCGATCTGCTGGAAACTAGCCATATACAGCTTCACTGTAAAAGATTAAAAAAAAAAAAGAAACGACAGCATACACATTCGACAGCATACACATTCGACAGCATACATATTTGGATGGCCAAACTGAACTGTAGAAGACAACGGGGACACGAACACCTAACCCAGTTCTCAGATTATGGTGATGATGATAATGATTTATTACCATCCCAATTGAAATGGGGTGGTAACAAATAGCCACCTAGCCTAGTTAAGGTTCAACATTCCAACATTTTTGTATATATCTCCTCAATCTCTTTTCTCTTCCTCAACACTTCTCTATCTACCTTGTACCGCTACCTATGCCTGTAACAGATCCAGTTGTACCAACCTCTTCCCTGCTTTTTTTCCACAAATAACCTGAATGTCTCTTGCTTACCTCGACTGCTTGGTGCTTCTGTTCATATTAAATCCAAGCCCTTCTGGAAGGTGTACCTTACCTACGTCCATCACTGGGTGAATCCCTTCACATTCCATCAGGATGTGTTGAGTGGCCTCCGGATTTTTGCTGTAGCATACACATGCCTCTTCGGTATGTTTTTATCCTTAGACAAATAGCTCAAGCCTCAAATAGAAGGCCCTTTGTGTTATCGCACAGATTTTCCCTTCTAATTTCTTTCTTCCTATTCTCGTAAACCTTGTGGGGAGCACACGCGCCCATCTTCCCCCGCGCCGTCGCGTCGAGAGCCGGCATAGACGGGGGAGAGGCGCACTATGCCCTCTCCCGATTCTCCCTCGCGACGCACACGCGCCCTTCCTCCGCGACTCGCGGGCAGGCAGCTGACGGGCGAGGAGGACATTCCCCTCGCCCAGCTAAAAAGGTACAAAACAGCGCGACCGGGGGAGACCCTCTCTCTCTGAGGCCGGACCCATAACCTACCGGACTGGAGTACCTGCTGCTACCCGTGAGTGACCACGTTGCCTGACTATCCCGGGCAACGAGGCCAGACTATTTATTACTATTACGGAGAGGACGTCCCTCTGCGAGTGTTCGCTATTGCTAATAGCAATAAACGTTGTTATCGTTGACACCGCTGGTTGCCTTATTCGTCCGAACCCGGCGTAGCCGCGATTCCCGCGCTACGGGTTGGGAGTACCACGAAGCGACTGCGTGGGGCTAGATCCGGAGCTCGCCTTCAGCCCTAGCCGCACGCAGAGTGGAACCCCCACAACCTCCATGGTCTTTTTCGTTTCCATATTGCATCCAATTCACTGTCTCTGTTTCTATCACTTCCTTTAGTTATTCTTGGTTGTCTATTTACATTTTCAATTAACTTGTAGATTGTTGCCAAATTTCTTGACCTCTTCCTCCATTCCATGTCCACGTTTTTCCCGTGTAGGTACTTGTGCACTTTAGCCGCTTCTTTATTTTTATCCATGTTACCGAGTCTTTCTTCAAAACTAATACTGTTCTGTGCTTTTCTGACTTCAAAAGAGTCCCAAACCATGTCACCCTGCACTGCCTCATCTGTAGTTTTACCGTGCTCTCCCAAAGCCAACCGGCCTGTCAATCATTGGTTAACTTCCAAACCCGACAAGATATACAATTTTAAGCATTGAATTGCATTTTCAAATGTTAGCGCTGGCACCATTACTCTTTTCCAGATTCCAGATCCAACAGCAGCTACGCAGATGGAAATCAAATTCAGACTCAGACTTCCTGGCACTATCCGTATCAAGCAGTACCTCACTACACAGTCCACGCAGATCCAGAAGTGACTCCAAATCAACAGGCGGTCGAGCAAACGAAGGACCCCGGTCAAGATCACGGTCTGGATTCCATACATGCAACCCACAAAAGCGAGTCACGTATGCAGACACTGCAGGATTAAACACACGAGCACAACAACCCATGGAAACCTAACGAGATCTGCGAGCACAACTCCAAAAATCAGCAAGCCCTCACTGACAAGCTCATACAAAGGTGCAAAGAACTAAACACCGCCAATCAAGCCTCGAAACCTCAAGGAATGCCAAACATCCCCCCGCCCCTTACGGAAGAACGAATCAAGGAAATTGTAACAATGAAGGTGCGGAAGCGGATACAGGAAACCATGACCACTTTTGAAAAGGAGATAACACAACAGCTCCAGCAACACATCACCTATGCCCTGTGCCACGCAGAACCACGTAACGAAAGCCACAGTAGGAAAGCTACTCAACAACACCGACACGGCTCGTGAGAAAGCACGTAAAGACCTCCACAATGCAGCCAGATCGGAATCCATGGCCCGGGGCGAAAACAACAATATCGAGCAGGATGGCGAGTAATAGCAAGAGATTCCCACAACTTCCAATGAAGCTGTGGCTCTATCCGAACTGTCGCTCTATTCGAACCAAAAGAACAAACCTCCAGGAACTGACCAAACAGGAACAACCAGATATCATCCCTATCCAAGAAACTTATCACACCAATCTGTGCATACAGGGATACGATACACACACCGGATCTCAGAGGACAGCCATCCTGAGGAAGAAAAATCTCACCACGCAAGATTACACAAGCCAGGGAACAACCATGGAACACACCCTAGTGGAAGTGCTGCCTGAGAAGAAGACACACCAAAGACTGTATGTCCTACGCTTATATAGCCCATCCAGGGATCCATTATCCGACTTTGTAAACTTCATCACGCAAGCCAGAAGACTATCTAAAGGCCATAAACTTGTAATATTGAGGGATTTTAATGCCCCCCACATAGCATGGGGTTACCAGCACACGACCAAGAAAGGAGCACGAGTGCATGATTCCGTGCAACAGAATCACCTCACCCTTTGGAATGATCTTAAACTAACGACTCCAATAGGCAATAGTGTGTCCGGGGATACAAATCCCAACCACACATTTACAATAAGAATATCCATGGCCGAATGGACCCGACTGGAAGAAAATCTTGCCAGCAATCACCACATCCTTCAGCTTGAAATCCTGCACCATAAGAAGCCGAGCATAACCAGAACAGCTAGGCTGACGGACTGGAAGCCTTCCGAGAACATGACATAAACGAAAACATCGAAAATATTGAAGACTGGCTCACCGAAGTGGTCAGGACGGCGGAGACGCACACTAAAGTCATCCAGCTCACAATGGATACACTGGCCGTAGACTCTCACCTCCTACAACTTTGGGATGCCAGAAGAGGACTAATGAGGCAGTGGAAAAAGGTTAAACTTAACCGCAAACTGCAGAAACGAATCGCTCACATAACAAAGCAAGCAGGAGACTATGGAGATCAACTCAGCAGTCAGAACTGGCATAAACTGTGCGACCAACTTCAAGGCACACTTAGCATGAAGAAGACCTGGCATATACTGCAAGTCCTTCTAGCTACCACCAAAATCAAGACCCAACAAAGACATGACTTCAAGAAAATTATTCACGCCCATCCAGGACCTGAGAAACAAATTTTGGAAGAAATCACGTGTAAACTTGTCGGAGACAATGCCCCTAAGATCACCGATCCCCGACTGTACAAAGGCGAACCAAACCTCACCCTCGACAGCCCTTTCACACTTCCTGAACTCCATGCCGCCCTTGTCGAATTGACCTGTAGCACATCGCCAGGAAATGACAAGGTGACCAACAAGATCCTACAAAACCTCCAAGACAAGGCCCTAAATGGACTCCTCAACTACATGAATAACTGCTGGGAAAAAGGCGAGAACCTGGTAGAATGGAAGCACGCAGAAGTCATTATGATTCCAAAAGCCAACAAGCCACTACCAATTTTTCAATTGCTTAATTCGTTGTTAGCTATGTTCTCCTGTTTTCGCTACATGTTGTTTCTCTTACACCATCACGCTATACTCCAGTTGGAGCCTGTGAGGTATGTGTATAAATAAATAAAATAAATAAATAAATAAATATATAAATAAATAAATAAACGATCAGCAACATACAGCCCACCTCCCTTAGTGCCTGCGCTGGAAAGCTTCTGAACACATGGTTCACGACCGCCTCACCACATACCTTGAAGACTCGGGACTAATGCCTGACACAATGTTTGGCTTCCGACAGCTCCTCTCAGCACAACATATACTCCTACAGCTCAAGGAGGACCTCTTAGACTACCTAGAACGCCACAAAAAGTTATCTATTTTTGCAATAGATGTAAAAGGAGCCTTCGATAATGTGAAGCATGAAGCAATCCTCCAGAATCTCCATGACACAAACTGCGGAATCCAAACCTACTAATATGTACATGACTTTCTCAAAGATTGCATGGCTACGGTGGGTATCAGCAACATCCAAAGCGACAAATTCGACAAATGCCCAACAAAGGAACTCCATAAGGGTCAGTCATTTCACCTTTACTGTTCAATCTCGCCATGATTAAACGGCCGCAACAACTCGATGGCATCGAAGATTTAAGCCATGCAATATACGCCGGCAATATAACGTTATGGACAAAAGCGTCCACAACCGGCCAACAGCAAACTACCCTCCAAGAGGTAATTGATCAGAGAGAACAGTACCTCTAAGATGCAGTCTCCAGTGCGCCCCCCAAAAATCAAAGCTACTTAAACTCAAGGCAAGGACCTGGGGAAGACCACCAGCCTACGTCGCCCCAGATCCCAACGTCAGACTCAATGGAATTGATATCACTCAAGTTGGCTCCCTCCACGCCCTTGGCCTCACAATACATAAAGACGGTTCTGGCACATCTACACTTCCAAAGCTTCAGAAGACCCTAACAGAAGTAACTCATCTCATTTAGCGTATAACCAACCAAAGAAGAGGACTTGAAGAGCAAGAAAACGTCCAATTAATCCAAGCACTCCTTATAAGCCAAATCACATATGGCACCCTGTATCTACTCCTCAAGAAGGCTAAATTTGAAAAACTCAACATTGTCATCAGAAAAGCAATTAAGAGTGCATTAGGACTTCCCAGTATGACCTCAACCACGACCCTCCTCAAGCTTGGCCTCCGTAACACCTGGGAAGAAATGAGTGAAGTGCACAGAGCCAGCCAGCTGGAATGCCTAAGGCTGACTCAAACAGGCAGAGCAGTACTTTGCGAACTCGCATACAGTGAAAACTTCATAGCAGACTATCAGAGCAGAAAGCTCTCGATACGAAGATAGATTAGATATGATACGATAGGAAGCAGATACGAAGCAGATACGATACGAGATACGATACGAAGCAGACTTAGATACAAAGATAGATGCCGCCACTTCTTCGTGCCTCTACCTCAGTCGCTCCAATACCTCGCAACATGTATGCAACACACCACAAAGACAGAAGACAAGCAAGAGTTTGAGCGCTCAGCAAGAAATACTCGAAGAACCCCAACACGAGGTATACAGATGCAGCAAAATACCCAGCTAGAAGAGCATACGCAATTACCGTGACGAATAACCAAGGGAATGAGCTAGTCGCTGCCGCCATACCGGCCAGAAATCCAGAAACGATGGAGGAAGTGGCTATCGTCCTTGGCATCACCACATGCAAAGACACAGCAATCATCTTGAGCAACTCGCAAACGGCATGTAGAAACCTACAAAAAGGGTGAATTTCTGCCACAGCAGTGAAGGTTCTAAAAGAGATAGCAAGATGCCAAGAACTACCTGAAACCTACATTGCATGGACCCCAGGCTACGAACACCTGGCAGGAAACAAAGGAGCACATGCTATCGCCTGAGAGCATACCAGCCGGAATTTCCTGCTGCACGGTCTCTGGCAAGCGACGAGGGTGGAGGACATTCCTATCAACTATGTTGTAATATTGCAACATTACCGACTGGAAAGAAGACAATATCCTCTACCACATCCAAAATTAAGCAAGGAAGAAGCCACCACCCTCTGCAGACTACAAACAAATACTTATGTCCATGGAATTATCATGCACCAGATGCACCCCACCAAATTCTCATAGCTATGCCGATATTGTGATGTACCAGACACACTCCAATACATGGTGTTGGTGTGCCCACACCGTGAGAAAAACAGTCAAGATGATGCCTCAGAACTGCTACAAGCCATCAAAGAAATGTGGGAGGCAATGTTAAAGGCACAGAGCCTGGAAGATCAGCGAGGTCTGGTGGACCGGGCTCGGGCTGCGGCATCAGCCAACGGCTTTCTGGCCTAAGAAAGCCGCCCACCTAGGGCGAAGAAAGTACACTTTCTCGTTGTTTCTCACAATAAACGTTAATTCCTCCTCCTCTTCTTCCTATTCTTGTAAACCTCCATGGTCTTTTTTGTTTCCATTCTTTGCATCCAATTCACTGTCTCTGTTTCTCTGACTTCCCTTTGGTATTCCTGGTTGTCTATTTATTTATTCTGGGGGCACGACACCGTTTTGGACATGGAGTGCTCATCCGTGCTCACATTTGTGGTGTCCCTTCTTCTGGTGTTGCTTGCTGCCCTGTATACAACTGACCCATTTATCTGGAAGCAACCACCAGACTACTTCACGAATTGGACGCAACTGCCAGCATGGATGACACTCACTTCATCTAGTGGCAACTGGGATCCTCAAAGCCAACTGCTCCGAATGACAACACTGGCTTCACCACATTTAAGTGACCATCCTCTCAAGTTCAAGAAGAGCTCAAGAAGCTATGCTCAAGAGCTATGCAAGAAGAGCTCAAGCTCTTCTTGCATAGCTCACCCGTGAAGTGCTCACCCGTGAAGTGCTCACACATGCTCACGTTTCAGGTTGGTTACTTGAACTGCTGTTCTTATCTGAAAAGTAGCAACCGCTGTTTTTTTGCATTGTCGTGCCCCAGTGAGCTACTGTCATTACTGAAGCGTGGCAAAAACTTGTTTTCTTTATGCATGTGTTGGCTGTGCCTACTCCTATCCGGTGATATCAAATCAAACCCCGGGCCGGATGTGCTGGATAATGTTCTCACAACTTTGCAACGTATTGAATCCGGCCAGGATGAGATTCGTAATGACCTCCGAGCACTAAAGAATTGGTAGGCATCAGTTGACGTCGAGCTAAAGCAAATGTCGACTAGGCTCTGGGCTGTAGAAGTCGTTACTGTTTCAATGAAAAGTGTCATCAACAATACATCGCCCGAATCACTGAACATAGCTAAAGGCATTACCACACAGCTAAAAGCAATACAACTGCGCTGTGAAGACACAGAAAATAGACTTTGCCGCTGCAACCTGCTATTCTTTGGAATCACAGCTGACAAAAGCGAATCATCATCAGAATCAAAAGTCATTGACATATGTAACCAACACCTTGGTATCACTATCGATCTAGCTCAAACAGCCCGCGCGCATCGCCTCAGCCAATACAATGGTGAGAAGAATAGATCGGTCATTGTCAAGTTCACATTTTTAAAGAATAAGCAGCATGTAACAGAAAAAGGCTACAAGTTCAAGAACACTAATTTTGCTGTTCGTGAGGATTTTTCGATGCAAACCTGTATTGCACGGCGCAAACTGATTGACTTCGCAAAAACCAAAAACGCGCAATTTAAGCTAACCCTCGATAAATTAAGAATCGATAACAATGTGTACACATATGATGCAGCGTCTGTCGCTGTAGTTCCCCTACCCCGATAGCAAAGACCTACACTGGGAACACGTGCATTTAAGAAAAAACCCAATTCACCACATGAGTCTATCGTGCCCATGCACCTATCCATACTCTTAACTAACATTCGCAGCATTCTTCTTAAACGCAATGAAATTTCGTCACACTTAGATGACTGCGAATGCAACATATTGGCACGTACGGAAATTTGGCTCAGCTCTGAAATTACGGATGGCAAAGTCCTACCCGATTCTAATGTTTACATTATCTATTGCAGAGACAGGGACGGCAGAAGAGGTGGTGGGGTATTGCTTATGATAAAAGAACATATCACGTCATTTCTTGTGCCGATGCCTTTGAGTCTCGAAATTTTGTGGGTCTGCGCATCATTTCCTCAATCAAATACAAATTATGGTGTATGCTTCAGACCACCCTATAGCTCCTACAATTTCACTTCCAGATTACACAATAACATTACAGTCGAACCCGGCTATATTGTACTCACAAGAAAACACCTATCAGTTCGATATAAGCCTGCTAAATAATTGGATGTCATAAAAGCACATGCCATTTATAAAATCACTTTATTGATGAAACTAGCTTAGTTTCACGTGAAAAACTGTCCTGCATTTTCTTCTGCTTGGCAATTTTGCTGCCCGCAACGCACGCACTTCTCCGCATTGTCTAAGGAGTCGGAGTAGCTGAAGCCGCAACATTCCGCATTCGCACAGAAGCACCAGAGTAGTGTGAGCGCACCAATCACTTCAGAGGATCTGGGCAAAGGAGTGTCGTTGCTTTCCTCATTGTGCCCACTTTCACTTCTGCTCGGTACGATGTCAGCAATGTAGTCTTTGTTTTCGGGCTCTCTCGTGGTCGCGACACCATCATTTACACTCACAAGCTCGTCCACCGTTGATTTGTCAACAGCTTCCGGAAATTCTGGCAGCTCGCTCCAAACTTCATCAACACTAGCAACGGCTTCGTTGCATTCATCAGAATTTACAGTCATCACCGAGCATGCGGAAGCCAGCATGGCTGAAGCAATTTCTGATGAACCACTCGTGCACGGCCGTGCATACGCGTCAGGCTCCACAAGCACCGGGTCGCGAGTCTGGCTGCTTGAGCCCTAATCTCCTCCTTATTCTTCAAGATCATGCTGAGAGGGCTCCTCGGAATGTTGCACATCCGACTTCTAACCGCATTCGACCCAATTTATGATTTCGAGCTTCACGACAAAAGGCAAATCCTGCTGCTTCATCACGGCAACACTGCCGGACAAGGCCCACAAGGCCCACACACAATGAACCAGAAAAACAGTGAGACAACTCGCACTTTCAACATCTTGCACGACGAGGGCACAAGAGCCTTTGATTGGCTGTCTGAGCAAGCGCTGAGATCAGGCCAGGATAATCTTTTTGCAGGGGGGTGTCGACGGCTCGTCCAAGGCAGCGAGGTCACAGTATAGAGAATGGTTGGATGGAGCCGTGCCGCAGGGTTTCACTGCCCCCACGAGGGAAAGCCAACTTCTGGGGCCACTTTCCCGCCGCTTGACGTTCGATATATTGGGAGTTGCTGCTATTTTAGTTTGGTGTAAGCGTAATTTTTGCCATATATACTCATTGTACCTATACCGTGTCCAGAAATTGTTCAATATATAGAATAATTTGATGTAAACGGGTTCGATATAGTCGGGTTCAACTGTACCTCTATTTGATCCAAATATAACAAAGCTGACATTTTTCTTCTTGGTGACTTACTTTCCAGACATTGACTGGCAAAACTTGCGAGGCCAATCACGTGCATCTTGTGAGTTCATTCAACTAACACTTGATTTTTCACTTGTGCAATTAACAGCCCAACCAATTGCTCATATCAATAACATTGTGGATCTTGTTCTACTGCCTGAGCCCAAGAAGGTCAACACTATCACTTTTGCGGATGGGTTCAGTGACCACCAGTTATTACAATTCACAGTTCACACACCTTCATGCTCACGTCACCTGAAAACTAAACAAATATTTGATTACAAAAGAGCAAACGTCAGCATTATTCACAATGGCTTGGAAGGCTTCACGTCGTCATTCTTGGCAACTTTTTCTGAGCGGACAGTGAATGAGAATTGGTGACTGTACAAAGAAAAGGTAATGGAACTAGCGCATGCGCATATACCAAAGGTATCATTTTGTGATAACTCATCGAAACTATGGTTCAGTAAAGCTCTTTGTACTCTAAAAAATAACAAGCGTCTTTACAGGACTACCAAACATGTGGACACACCTGTATCTTGGAGCAAACATAAGTCTCGTGATGTAGCCTACTGCAATGCCCTGCATCAAGCCAAGCAAAAGCATTTCTCTT
The DNA here is from genome assembly GCF_023375885.2 of Dermacentor andersoni. Taxonomy (NCBI): domain Eukaryota; kingdom Metazoa; phylum Arthropoda; class Arachnida; order Ixodida; family Ixodidae; genus Dermacentor; species Dermacentor andersoni. The sequence goes on along the minus strand of NC_092824.1, from coordinate 11,459,650 downwards.
TCGATCTGCAATCACTGCTTCAAAACAACCCAAAAAATTTTTGGGAAATGATCTCTCCCGTTAAAGATTCCGACATTTCACAAATACTTGATAATTCTGGCTTGCCGATTGCACAAGAGCTTTAAGCATCTATCTTTAACAATTACTTCACGGCCATATTTACAAAGGAAGACCACTCGAAGATAGCAACACCCATAGAACTCAATTATCCATACATGGCCCCCATCAATATAATAACCACTGGTGTTGCTGAGCTGATCAACAACTTCAAGATGTCAACTTCTTCTGGCATGGACGGTATAAAACAAAAAATCTTAACATATACAGTAGAACCCTCAAGCACAGTCCTTTCTTGCTTGTTTCAACAGTCCCTCTCAACAGGGGAAGTTCCGTATGACTGGAAGGTCGGTAAAGTTATACCTTTTTTCAGTGTGGCGATAAAGGCGCTGTTAACAGTTACTGCCCAATATCACTAACAGGCATTCCCGGTAAGTTACTAGAACACAATCTTTTCAAATGTAGCAAATCACTTGGAAACTAACAAGTTCTTCTTTAAACATCAGCGTGGTTTTAGAAAAGGACTATCTTGTGAAACGCAACTATTCGAATTGACTACGAATATTTTCTTAAACATGAATACGGGCCCACAGACAGATTCCATTTTCATAGACTTTGCTAAGGCTTTCGATCGCGTTGCTCACTGCCGTCTCATAGCTGAACTTTCATAAATAAATTAAATTATGGGGTTTTACGTGCCAAAACCACTTTCTGATTATGAGGCCCGCTGTAGTGAAGGACTACGGAAATTTCGACCACCTGGAATTCTTTAACGTGCACCTAAATCTAAGTACACAGGTGTTTTTGCATTTCGCCCCCATCGAAATGCGGCCGCCGTGGCCGGGATTCGATCCCCGAAATAACCACTCAGCGGTCTAACACTATAACCACTGAGCAACCACGGCGGGTAGCTGAACTTTCATGCTTAAACATCGATTCCCTAACAGTATCTTGGATAAGAAATTTCTTGTCATTCCGTAAGCAATTCATCATCGTTGATAACGTTATTTCCAGTATCAGCGATGTAACATCTGGTGTACCACAAGGAAGCGTACTCAGACCATTACTTTTTCTGATCTATATTAATGACCTGCCATCTGAAATAACGTCACCCATTCGCTTGTTCGCAGATGATTGTGGGATCTATCATCAAATCTGCTCACCTTCCAATCACGTCGCTCTCCAATGAGATCTTGACTGTATTACTAACTGGTGCTCTTCTTGGCAAATGAACCTAAACACTGATAAATGAAAACTAATAACATTCACCTGCAAAAAGACGTTTTCAGCTTTCGATTACTCAGTCGATAAGAAACCCGTGACACGCACCAACGCATACAAGTACCTCGGCATTCTCCTTACGCCTAACCTGTCCTGGTCTATGCACATTGAAAAGATAACTGCTAAAGCCTCACCTGCGTGATGCTCCTGCCCTCACCAGACAAATTGTCTATCAGACATTCGTAAGGCCACAACTAGAATTCGCAGCCCTTATCTGGTCACCTCATCAAGCTTACCTAATCGCGACTATCAAGTCAGTCCAAAACCGTGCCGCCCGCTTCATTGTCAGTGATTCTCACCGTGACTCTAGCGTGACTAGCATTGTCATCTTTATCCCTCTCATCTTTTGAATCACGAAGAACCATAGCATTGCTTTGTCTATTTCACAAAATAGTCCATAGCACACGCCCGTCCACCCTGCCGCCCACTCGTCCATCTCGTACATCTCGGCGTCTGCATGATCATCACAGTTTCCAGCGTATGTCTGGCCAAACGAATGCTTTCAATTCTTCTGCGTTACTACGCGCCATTCAGCATTGAAATAACCTACCAAACGACAAAGTTGACATTCTTGACCCCGTATCCTTCAAAGCATGCTTATGCATGTTATTTACATAATTCATCACAACTAAACCATACTGCGCACCTAAGTAAATACATTAAACGAAATTGTAAAGCTTTTTTTTGTTTGTTTTGTTTGAATGTTTGTTTTGTATTGCGTCAACATGGTTAGAGACTTGTTCTTTTATTTTCACTAGCTACCATTTGTATAATTCCCTGGTACTTCTTCTTTTGCTACTTCACACAGTCGTTTTGTTTAATTTATCGCGTTACTTATATTGTTAGATATTTGTTCGTTCATGTTTACTTGCTAACAATGTATAATTTCTTTGTACTCCTTTCTTTTTGCTAATTCCCTGTATTCTCCCCACACGCAATACTCCTTTGGGAGCCTGTGAGGTAATGGATGGATGGATGGATGGATACAACTTTCTTGTACCTTCGGCAAGGTTTAATGCGACCCGAGCTCAGGTTTCCCACGGGGAAATGTCAAGGCCCTGCCTCAACGCCGCCTCACGGGCTTGCTGGACTGCCCACGTCTGGATTCCGAGGTCTGAGCTGCGCAGAGCGGCGGCCCACCTCGACGACAGGGTCTCCGGAGCAACTGCCATTCTTCCTATAACTACACTGCACTCCCACAGCATGTGTTTCAGTGTTGGTGGTCCTTCCTGGCACAATTTGCACTAGTCATCCTGATGCTTTTCTGGGAAGATACGTTTCAGACGGAGGATTGGAGAACGTGTTCATCCGGAGTTTCTCCAGGCAAAGGCCTGCCTCCTGTTCAACTTGGGACTCAGCGGTGGGTATATCCTTCTGGCGTCTAGATATGCACTGGTTATGTCGTTGTATCTGCTGAGCCTGTCCCGTTCTGTGCAAGGAGTGTTCGTTATCGTGCAAGAAACGTTGCCCTGTTCGGCGTGGCGGGTCATGTCACGCGCCGTCCGATGCGCAGTCTCGTTCAGGTTCGTGAGTGCATCGCCTTCCGTGGTGACGTGCACGGGGAACAATATGATCCTCGAGCCTGCGGTTTTGAATCTGGCCGCTTTGGCCAGAATGGACAGGGCTTCCCTGGAAATTTTACTTTTGGCATAATTCTTTACTACCGTTTGTGAGTCGCTTAATACGACTTCGCATTCCATTTCTGTGAGGGCCAGCACGATCACTACTTCGTCCGCTATTTCCGAGTGTATACACTGCATGTGGTTCTGATTTTGGAGTTTGTATCTATGACTACGGCAGTGTATTTTTGGCCGGTTGGATATTCGGCTGCGTCGACAAAGCACGCGTTTCTCTCCCTGCCGAATGAACGGAGCAGAGCCTCGGCTCTTGCCTTTCTTCTACCTCGATTGCAATCGGGGTGCACGTTTCTTGGGATGTTTGCCACCGTAATGGCGGCTCTGATTTTGTTGGGGATTTGCATTTTCTGGCCGTGCTGGTTGTGGTACATTATGCTGAGCGTGTTCATAATGCACCTTCCCGTTGTGGTGGTGGACTCGCGTTCGAGCTGCGAGATGCGTGGTGCTTCGGTTATTTCTTCCAGGGTGTTGTATATGCCCAGCTGAATCAGGAGCTCGGTGCTCGTCGATTCCGGGAGGCCCAGGGCTATCTTGTACATTTTCCTTATCATCGTGTTGATCTTGTTCTTTTCTGTGACGTACCAGTTGTGGTAGGTGGCTACGTAGGTGATGTGGCTGACAATGAAGGAGTGGATCAGTCGAATGACGTTTTCTTCCTTCATGCCGGTGTGTCTATCGGTTATTCTCTTTATGAGTCTCGTGGCGCTGGTGACTTTGTCTTCAATCTTCCTCATGGTTTCGCCGTTAGCTCCGTTGGCCTCAATGATCATTCTGAGGATTTTTACCTTGTTTACTTTGGGGATTGCGTTTCCATCTTGGGTGTACAGGCAAATTTCCTCCTACTGAATAAATAAATAAATAAATAAATATATTTATTTATTTATTTATTTATTTATCGTACCTTCAAGGCCTGAAGGCATTACAGAAGGGAGTGGAACGAAATATAGAGCATGTACAGATGACAGGCTATAATAATAAAAAAATTAAAAAATGCCGATTAACAAAAGTATTCTTCAATAGTAGTTCTAAAAGTAGATGTATCGGTTATGTTAACAATTAAGGCCAGCAGATGATTCCATTGATTGGTAGTTTTAGGAACAAATGAATAAAAATATACGTTTATGTGACAATGTGGAATGCTCAATTTATGGTGATGGCCAGTAAGAGATGCAGCTTCAGAGAAAAGTTCAATTTTTAATTCCGAATTGTAGTAATAAATTTTGTGCAACAGTGATAAGCATGCTAACTTCCTATGGGATGAGAGGAGAGGGAGGTTTAAAGTAGCCTTCATAGATGTTATGCTTGATGTCTGAGAATAGTTAGTAAAAATGAAACGTGCGCTACGATTTCCACTTTCAATTAACCTGTACATTGTTGCCAAATTTCTTTACCTCTTCCTCCATTCCGTGCCCACGTTTTTCACGTACAGATGCTTGTGCACTGTAGCTGCCTATTTATTTTTATCCATGTTACCAAGTCTTTCTTCAAAACTAATATTGTTCTGTGCTTTTCTGACTTCAAAAGAGTCCCAACCCATGTCACCCTGCACTGCCTCATTTGTAGTTTTACCGTGCTCTCCCAAAGCCAACCGGCCTACCAATCATTGGTTAACTTCCAAACCTGACAAGATATATGATTTTAAGCATTGAATGGCATTTCCAAATGTTAGCGCTGGCACCATTACTTTTTTCCAGATTCCCCGCACCATCACATATTTATTCTGGCCCCAAAGTGCTATATGTGTCACTATTGCGACATTACACATTCCCTTTATTTTCAGATTATCTTGGTGGGTGCATGAGTAAGTCTTCCCTTTGTTTAGGTATATGCTGAGGTATTTATATTGCTTGACATGTTGAATTGACACCATTTATTTACTTGTCTCTTCATTAAAGATAATAATCCTGGATTTTTCTGTAGTAAAAACTTAAGGCCTAGATTTTTTGCTGCATTGCCAGACATATTCGCAACTCTCCGTAAACCTCTTGCATTGTCCATAGCAGCACTATACTGTCCGTGTCTCCTTTTCTAGCACAGCTGCACCCGTAAACAACTGTCAGCACAGCTGAGTGCATATGATGTGCACACACGTCTGCGTGTTTAGTAGAGGATATTGCGTAATCTCGAATTTTGGAGACACACTTAAGTGAGAGGCAGATGAAGCATTTGCTCCCCACAGCCAGCACTTTTTATGACAGCATTGTCCCACTGCGAACGACACTATCAGCCACGGAGGCAGAGTGAACGGAAGGCATGCGTGGCTTCGCTTCATACCATCGACGTGAATACATTGTCAACACAACATGAAACTGTATCTTTTGCTGGCAACTCTAAAATTCAACTGAATCATTCTTTTTTTTCCATTCAAATATACCGTATTTACTCGACTCTAATGCACACTTTTTTTCCAATAAAATGGGTCCAAAAATTGCATGCTTGTTAGAATCGAGTATGACCCTAAATATGCGTTACGAGAATATAGCTAGCCTTCCTCACATGCTCTGGGGTTGCCCCCTGGTGCCGGGGGCCAGGACCACCAAGGAAGAGTGGGACCGAGCTCTACGCAGCTCGGACTGTGAAGCACAGCTCTGGGCTGTCCATTGTGCCCACGATGCAGCGGAGAGGCATGGCCTCTCTGTCCTGATGTGGGAGTGGCTCGCTGCGCACTAATTGCGCGCACCGACGGACCTCAAGACAGTTATTCATCTATCCATCCATATCGCCATCGGCATTCGAAAAATGGCCGCCTCGTACGTGCTTCTAGCCTAGCTGCCATAGCGTCCTCCAAGTGCATATCTCCATGTTGTACATGTAACCAGGCGCTGGTATAACCTAGTCCACCACCTGTCTTCCCGTTTTCTGCATTTATTCAATCAGTATGGAAGCGGCAACTGTGAAGACACGCCGAGTTCACCATGATGCCACACTTAAAAGGAAAGTTACCATGTGCGCGGAGACAGAAGGAAGTTCCCGCACGCAAGTTCCGGAAACTTGTGTGCGGGACTGGCACAAAATGAAGGAGAATATTTTTGCCAGCAAAGCAACAAGGAAGGGTTTCAGTGGACTGAAGCAGGGCCACTTTGCCGAAATAAAAGAGCTGCTCGCGGAATACGACCAAGAGCGGCACAGCGGCCTGTGACCACTGATCTGCTCAAAGTATGGGCAATGCAGTTAGCCCTACAGAAAGGGCCAAGGCAGAGTGACTTGAAAGTGATCAGGTGCTGGCTATCAAATTGAGGGCACAATCGTGTCCCTCAATGGCCACTACACATGGTAGCCTCCACTTCACTGCCCAGATATTGTGGAACAGAGTGAAGGGAGCATATACAATAGCTCTGCCCTGTATCTGCATCACATGCCCTCTGGTGGCACTGTTTGCTAAAGTACAGGTATTCTCATATAATATTCACACAATGGCTTTAGGCATAGTGACACTAGCTGAATGCCAAAATACTCTGTCTGTCCAATATGTTTTCCAGGGCCATTTAAATGTGTGAAGTCAAAAGCAGCTATGAGAAATCGGAAAGCCCAGATTTACTAGTATATAATAGATACCAAAATGACATCCACTTGCCTTAGCTGGAGCAAACAAGTCCACATCCAGGTTGTCCTCAGAGGATTTGAAGATCTCGTCCTCTTGGTCAAAGACAAAGCAACTGCCCGTGCGTGACTGTAGAAAAATACCAATGGTAACAACTGTACTTAGTTTTCAGTTTTAGGGCGCAGTTAAAGGAGCATGGTTTTGAGCCATTTTCTTTGTAGTAATAAAGCAACAATGTGCAGTTAAAGGAACATGGTTTTCAGCCATTTCCTGTGTAGTAATAAAGCAACAATGCATGTAGGATGCATGCATTCATATACAGAAGGAAATGTTCCTTGCTCAACAAAGTCTGAACACATTAATTTTTTTTTTACGCAGGCAGGTATGATAGATCTGCTGAACGGTTCCCCATTTCTTAATTAACAGTGCAATAAACAACCCGAAAAACGCAGCAACTTTTCGGTATGTTCTCTCAATGGGCTAGACCACTGACTTTTCAAATATACAGTGCAAGCTTTCTTTAAATTTCTGAAGCAAATGCCTGGCAAGCTGACCTCACAGTTTTCCTCGCGAAGCACCTCTCTCGTGTTCAGGTCTGCAACCCTTTCAAGGTTAAATATCATCATCAGCAGCAGCGGCAGCAGCAGCGTAAAATTATCTTATGTCCAATGCAAGGATGAAGGCCTCTCCCTGCGATCTCCAATTACCCCTTTCCTGCACCAACCGATTCCAACTAGCATCAGCGAATTTCCTAATTTCATCACCCCACCTAGTCTTCTGCCGTCCTTGACTGCACTTCCCTTCTCTTGGCACCCATTCTGTAACCCTAATCGTCCACCGGTTATCTAACCTGCACTTTACATGACCTGCCCAGCTCCATTTTTTTATTGCAATGTCAATTAGAATATTGGTTATACCTGTCTGTTCTCTGATCCAAACCACTCTCTTTCTGTCGCTTAACATTATGCTTAGCATTCTTCGTTCCATTGCTCTTTGTGAGGTCCTTAACTTGTTCTCAAGCTTCTTTGTCAGTCTCCAAGTTTTTACCCCATATGTCAGCACTGGTAAAATGCACTGATTGTACACCTTCCTTTTCAATGATAATGGTAAGTTTCCAGTCAGGAGCTGACAATGTCTGCTGTATGCGCTCTAACCCATTTTTATCCTTCTGTGAATTTCCTTCTCACATTCAGGGTTCTCCGTGATTAATTGACCTGGGTAAACCTACTCCTTCAGATACTCTACAGGCTGGCTGGCGATCCTGAGCTCTTGTTCCTTTACCCAGATATTCATGATTATCTTTGTCTTCTGCATATTAATCTTCAACCCCACTCTTACAATCTCTCTGTTAGGGCCCTCAATCACTTGTTGTAACTCGTCTGCAGTGTTGCTGAATAGAACAATGTCATCTGCAAACCGAAGGTTGCCTAGATATTCGCCATCGATCCTTACTCCTAAGCCTTTCCAGTTGACTAGCTTCAATACTTCTTCCAAGCACACAGTGAATAACATTGGAGAGATTGTGTCTCCTTGTCTGACCCCTTTCTTTATAGGTATCTTCCTACTTTTCTTGTGTAAAATTAAGGTGGCTGTGGAATCTCTGTAGATATTGCTATGGAACAGTATTTGAGATCACGAAGAGGCGAGCAGTGTGAAGACGACGACGACGATTAGAGGCTAGCGTGGGCTGTTGCCTCTTGGCCAAGCACGGCGTATTTGCTTGTAAATATACTTGTATATAGCTTTTCATCTGCGTCTTCCTACGCAACAATATTTTCCAGGGTATTTACGTAAGCGGTCTGTACTTCTTGATTACGCAATGCCTTTACGATTGCTGGTATCTCTACTGAATTAAATGCTTTTTTATAATCTATGAAAGCCATCTAAAGAGGCTTATTGTACTCTGTGGATTTCTCAACCTTATTAACCCTTTCGCTGTCACGGACGTACCGGTACATCTTCGCGCTTCCCCCCCACAGTGTCACTGGTACGTTCTCTATCGTGCGTTCAAAATTTCGCGCCTCAGCGCAAAGCTGGCATTCCTGGACTGGCCACGCCGTCTGTTGACTCTTTCTACAAGGTCGTATTTTCGCCTTGACCTGTGTAATACATGTATTGAAGAGTACGGTGCGACTGCCACTCGCCCCTCTCTCTTTGCTGAGTGGCACGGTGGCTCCGCGTTCGCTGTATCATGCGTCGCGCGCGTGTGGTTATGGGTTCAAGGGTTGTTCTGCCATCTCCGCTGGTTTGAAGGTTTTTATTTTTCTTCTGTTGGTGTGTCTGCTACAGTGCGTCAAGTTCAGAGGCACGCGCCGCGCTGTTGGCTCTCCTAAAAAAGTGACTCGATTGCTACTTTCGCTCTCTCGCCGCACCCTGGCTTGCGACTTGCAGCAGTAAACGTAAAGCCCTTCGAACTTTGTTTTAGCCTTTTTCCATCTCCCTCTGTCTTCTTGATCACGCAACGTCCCATTTCTCTCCGTTGTGTGGGCGACTGAAAGCGCATCCTCCCTGTGCGCGGTTACTTTCGTATGGCTGAGCGCGCGGACCTTCGTCTGCTCATTGAAGCGGTGGCTCAATTCTGGTTCAGAATACGAGCCGAGCTCGGATTCAGACTCGGACAGTCTCATGCGAGGAAGAGGTGAGTTCCGCATCGTCAGATTCGGATGTTGAACGGATGTTATAGTCAAGCTGCTGATGATGATGATGTTTGCTAACAACAGCTGCAGAACACTGAAATGTGCATATTGCATTGACTATGTTGTTTGTATGCCAATCATGATCAAAAATAAATTGCTATGTTCATTCCCTGTTATGCTCGTTACATGAAACCAAGCCGACACTGGGGGGGCGTCACGGCCAGAAAGGTCCGACAGCGAAAGGGTTAATGACATGGATGTGATCCATTGTAGAGTATCCCTTCCTGAAGCCAGCCTGTTCCCTTGGTTGACTAAAGTCCAGTGTTGCCCTTATTCTATTGGAGATCATTTTGATGAATATTTTATATAATGCTAGGGCTAACGGGCCTATAATTTTCCAATTCTTTAACGTCTCCCTTTTTGTGGATTAGTATAATATTTGCATTCTTCCAGTTTTCTGGGGCCCTTGAAGTCGATAGACACTTTATATAGAGAGTTGCCAGTTTTTCAAACATTACATCTCCTCCATCTTTGATTAAATCGACTGTTATTCCATCTTCTCCTGCTGCTTTTCCCCGTTTCATGTCTTGCAAGGCCCTTCTAACTTCATTGCTAGTTATAGAAGGAGCCTCTCTAACCTGTCCATTACTACTTTAAATGGAGGTATCGTGGCTGCTTTGGGTACTGTACAGGTCAGTATAGAATTCTTTCACTGCTTTTACTATATCTTCGAGATTACTGATGATATTACCATGTCTATCTTTCAGTGTGTACATCTTAATTTGTCCGATGCCCAGTTTCCTTCTCACTGTTCTTAGGCTGCGTCCATTTTTTACGGCTTCCTCAGTCTATCTCGCATCATAATTTTGAATATCCCTTATTTTTTCCTTGTTGATTAGTTTTGATAATTCCGCGAATTCTGTCTGATCTCTTGAGTTGGACACTTTCATACTTTGTCGTTTCTTTATTGGGTCCTTTGTTACTTGGGAGAGCTTATCTACTGGTCGCCTTGGGGCCTTGCCTCCCACTTCAACTGCTGCTTCTGAAGCGAGCCTAGTTATGGTTTGATTCGTCGCCTTTATGTCATCTTCATCTCTCTGTTCTAAGGCTGCAAATTTGTTTGAAAGTGCAAACCTGAGTTGGTCTGCTTTCACCCTTACTGCGTCTAGGTTGGCCTGTTTCTTCTTGACCAATTTTACCCTTTCTCTCTTCAAATATAGGTGAATCCTAGCCCTCAATAACCTATGTCCCTGCACTTTACCCTACCTAACACTTCTACATCCTGCACTATGCTGGGATGGGCACAAAGTATGAAATCAATTTAATTTCTTGTTTCCCCATTAGGGCTTTTCTAGGTCCACTTTTTGTTCCAACACTTTGCCCTAGCCATATACAGCTTCAGTGTAAAAGAAATTCATCAACAGCACACTTTTTAGAATGTTCACCTGAGTAGGCTAATAAAGGAATCAGCTGCAGAGTTTAGGCGATTAATATCGCCAAAAATGTGTAATGCTGGTACCTTTGTGATAAACAATCTCTTAACATCTGACGAAACAGAAATCTCAGATGCATTCAACGAACATTTAAAACTGGTCATTGTGGTATAATGTCTCCCCCTGCCAGATCTCCGTGTTATCATACATTTATGTTTCGTAGTAGTCTAGCTAGATGGCGCACCCCCCTTCTGTCATGTGACGAGCTTGGACCAATCAGGAGGTGTCATCTGGCGTGTGAAGTCCTTTTTGGTAATAAACGGCCGCGAGCCGGCCGAGTCCTTTGTCCGGTTTTCATCAGGAGCAGTTGGCTCCGCGTCTCCCTCTCTGCGTCGGGCGCTCGCCGCGCGTTCGCTGGGCGCGGGCCCCCGCTTGCCTGCCGCTGCCGACACATCTTATGGCGACGAAGATGGGATTCCCGCTGCGGTTCCGACCAAAGCCTCGGGAAACCAACGAGCTTCGTAAGTGAAGCATCCCTTCCTGTGTCTGCATGGCACGCAAACGCCGCCGACGCACTTGGCGTCGCGAGGCTTCCGAGCCTAGGCCTTCTCGACCCCTTTGTTTTTCCTTGCCCCATTCCTGCTGCGAGCTCCGGCTTGTCTCCTGCACTGTCTTCTGCATGCTACCCGGCATGACTTCTTTTACGGCGAACCTTCCCGTTTTTCTTGAATTGCCCGGGTCACCGTTAATTCCATGGTATCGATGGAAAAAAATTTTTCAGGCACACCTTGAAGCGGCCGGCGGTGGCGACTAAACGGACGCGCGACGAGCATCCGCGCTCGTCAGCGCTCTCGGCGTGAGGGACAATGAAAGTACTTTGCAGACGAGGAGCAGGAAGCAGCAAGGCCGTTAACCGGCGCAGCGTCAAGCGAAGCAGCAAGGCAGTCGACCGGCGCAGAGTCAACGTCAAGTGATGCGGTCCCGCCAGCGTTAGAGTTACAGAAACTCTTGCAGCGGCTTGACCGGCTGTTCGCCGAGTCAACAGATGTTCTGGCGGAGAGGCACGAATTCACCAGTCGAAGGCAGTTCGAGGGAGAAGGATTCCTGGAATTCGTGACCGCACTGAAGGAGAAGGTGGTACAGTGCAACTTCGACACAACCTACAATGAACGCGTCCGAGACCAAATAATACATGGGGTAGCGAACGTCAGCGTTCGCGAAAAGTTATTAGCTCATGGCGAAACCCTGTCCCTGGACAAGGCAGAAGAAATTGGACGCTCTTTAGAAGCCCTGCATCGAGCGAACCGCGAGTTCGACTCCGAAAAAATACAAAGAATCGAGGCAGCTCAACTTGGCGCTCCGTCGACAAGCCAAGATGGCCGACTTCTTCCGGGGAGCCGCCAAGATGACCGATGTAGTCCGGGAGGCCATGAAGATGGCCGACTTCTTCCGGGGAGCCGCCAAGATGGCCGACGTCTTCCGGGAGGCCGCCCAGATGAGCGACATTTTCCGCGAGGCTCCTCCGGGACCCGCAATGAAGCACAGGATGCGAAGAAAGACCCTAATTTCAACCGTAGTTCATGCGATCGGTGTGGCAGCACGAAACATATTGCAACGTACAGGAATTGTCCAGCAAGAAACCGGCGGTGCAACGCCTGCCACACGTTGGGCCATTTTGCATCAGTATGCCCAAAAACTCGTACTGTTCAGCACGTCTCTTCCGCAGAGACGCTGTCTTCGTCAACTTCCGCAGGACAGCCGTCCGCGTCTGTCTTGACGGTGAGCACTTTGGAAACTAAAAAGGATTTAGAAGTCCCGGTCGTAGTTAACGGCGTCGCCATGCGGCTGCTCGTGGACACAGGAGCGTCTGTGTCATTCATGACGGCCGAAGATTTTAGAAAGCACTTTGGTCGACAGCACAGACTGTCAAAAACAGCAGTGGACTTGAGGAATTTCTCCAAGCAACGCATCGACATTCAAGGCCTTTTCCAAGCCACTGTCCAGTTTCTTCAAAGGTCGTGCTCAGTCACGTTCCACGTAACGTCTACAGGAACATCACTGTTGGGTCTTGACGCCATCCAGCGCTTGGGGATACAAATCGACTGTACGTCGCTGACATGCTGCCTGGCTTCGCTTCCTCCAGTACAGAGCCCCACAGGTGTGCCTCCGGGTTTGGATCACCTCTTCAGTGATGAGTTGGGTCTCGTCAACAACTTAGTGCACCGAATTCATCGGCAGCAAGATGCGAAACCAGTATCTTCAAAGTTGCGCCGACTACCCCTGGCTCTCCGTGACCAGGTCACAAATGAATTGCGACGTCTCGAGGACTGCGACGTCATCGAGCGCGTCGAGGCTTCTGAGTGGGTGTCTCCACTCGTGGTGGTGCGCAAGAAGGATGGAACCATGCGGCTCTGTGTAGATCTACGGGAACAGGACAGTCTTGTGCCTCAAGTTCAAGAAAGGGTCTTGCAGAAACAGTGGCAGACTAAACAGTACGTAGACAAACGTAGAGGTGCTCAGGCAACTCGTGTCAAGGTGGAAGACACCGTCAGAATTAGATTTAACAGGAAAGGATTTTTTAAGTACAGTAAACCTCGTACAGTTAAGGCCCAGATAGGACCATCTACTTTTCTACTCAGTGATGGGAAGACGTGGCATGTGTCTAAGTTAACCCTAGTGATAAAGGATTCAGCAGATAGTACATTGCGTACAAGTGATAGAGACTTTTTGTACTCATATTCAAACTTGGATAGTCATTCCGATGACTCGTCTGTAGTGACATCATCTTCTCATAGTTATAAGCATCAGCTAAGTAGTTCGTCTGACTGTATCACTTCCGAGTCTACACAGTCAGCAGCCGTCTGATTCCGTGGGGGAATCTGTAGCCTCCCAGGACTTGTTGGGACGTCGAGAGGAGCTTCCTGGGCAATCCTCTCCAGCTTTGAGCGACAACCACATTCAATTTCCCAACCAGGGGGAGGGAAATAGTAGTGGGACGACTGGGTCTTCAAAGTCGACCAATACGCGTCGCAACCCCCAAAGTTCTTCTGAGGTACGCACACGTCCTCATCGTGACAGAAAACGGCCTCCGTGGCTCGATGATTATGTTTCTTCAATGTAGAGCGTATTGCAGTCTTTGAAATGCCACGGCTAGGGGCCTCGCTGTGACATTTAGGAGACAGTTCACATGTTTCGTTCACACAGGTATAAAATGTGTTTCTTGTTGCGGTGCAGCGAGTCTTGTGCCGTGTTCCTAGTCAGATTTTGTTATAAGTGACTGCCTGTGTTTTGGTGCCCCAAGTCTGGTGCGCGTGTGTGTGAACTTGGGCGGGGACGGACTGAATTTGTTGTGGACTTAAGTGCGTGCCTTGTGTGCGACTGGTGCGTGTGTGTGTGAACGTGGGGGGGAACGAACTGAGTTTGTCTTTGGACTTAAGTGCGCGTCTTGTGTGCACGTTTCACTTTATGCTTACTTTGTTTCCAGGGGGGGATGATGTGGTATAGTGTCTCCCCCTGCCAGATCTCTGTGTTATCATACATTTATGTTTCGTAGTAGTCTAGCTAGATGGCGCACCCCCCTTCTGTCATGTGACGAGCTTGGACCAATCGGGAGGTGTCATCTGGCGTGTGAAGTCCTTTTTGGTAATAAACGGCCGCGAGCCGGCCGAGTCCTTTGTCCGGTTTTCATCAGGAGCAGTTGGCTCCGCGTCTCCCTCTCTGCGTCGGGCGCTCGCCGCGCGTTCGCTGGGCGCGGGCCCCCGCTTGCCTGCCGCTGCCGACACAACAGTCATCAGATGGGATAACTCAGGCACACGTCCCTTTGCTGAATCTGAAAGCCTGCCTGCCACTGACGATTTGTAAATCACTGAACCAGGTGCGTTTACCCTTTTGTTACAGTTGCACATGAGAAAATTCCCTGGACAAGATGTAATACCTAATGCCTCTTTAACCCATTCGTGTCCACTATACAAGAATTAGTACACTTGGTTTTGCATCCCTATCCCTTGGACAGCTGAATAATTCCCTATGGCTATCTGTGGTATAGTAGCAAACTGGACTCAGTCTGGTTAACTTCCCTGCCTTTCCTTTTTCCCTTCTCTCTCTCTCTCTCCCTGTGGCTATCTCTGTTTCTTGTACATAGAGGGCGTGCGCACACACCTTAACACAGGCTAGCATCTACTGTTGAACCCTTTCATTACTGCGAGAAAATGGTCATTTTTTATAGGTCTCGTAAAGAAATTATTTACCACTACAAATAACATTCCAGGACACATTGCAGCATAGCATATTGTGTATAATGAAATGCTCTTTCCAGAAACCATAGGTCGAACTCACTCATGAAAAAGAAAATTAAATTATGGGGTTTTATGTGCTAAAACCACTTTCTGATTATGAGGCACGCCGTAGTGGAGGACTGCGGAAATTTCGACCATCTGGGGTTCTTGAACATGCACCTAAATCTAAGTACACAGGTGTTTTCGCATTTCGCCCTCATCGGAATGTGGCCGCCGTGGCCAGGATTCGATCCCGCAAACTCGTGCTCAGCAGCCCAACACCATAGCCACTGAGCAACCACGGTGGGTTCGAGCTCACTCATGAGTGCACTCACTGATGCTCACTCGCACTCATTTCAAACGCCTGAGTGTGAGTGCGAGTGAGTGCCAGTGAGTGTGAGCGGAGGTGAGTGTGAATGTGACTGAGTACTGTGAGTATGAGTGGAGGTGAGTGTGAACGTGACTTAGTACTGTGAGTGCGAGTAGAAGTGAGTGTGAACATGATGAGTGCTTGTGAGTGAGTGGAGGTGAGTGGGAATCGGCCCGACTTATACACTACTGCTTAGGAATATTCTTGGAGCCACAGAGCCCAGCGACCAAGCCGGCCGGTAGGATCCTTGAGTGAGGAAAGCCAGCAGAGCCCATGGTGGTCGGTGATTACAGAGAAGTGCGTGCCATACAAGTACGGGCGAAATTTGGAAACTGCCAAGACAAGAGCCAGGCATTCACAATCTGTAATCGAATAGGTGCGCTCCACTGCTGTGAGGAGGCAGCCAGTGTATGCGATAACACGATCTTGACCCTGTTGGCTCTGGGCTAAGACGACTCCGATACCATGACCACTGGCAGCGGTAAGGACATCTGTAGGAGAGGACGGGTCAAAGTGGGCCAGTATAGGTGGCGTGGTGAGAATGTTGGTGAGCTGGGCAAACGTGGCAGTTTGAGAGAGGCCCCACGTAAACGGCACGTCCTTCTTCAGAAGATCAGTAAGCGGTCGGGCAATCGCTGCGAAGTCTTTAACGAAGCGTCGGAAGTAGGAGCAGAATTCTACAAAACTTCGGACGTCTTTGATGGACTGAGGTACAGGAAAAGACGTGACAGCCCGAATTTTCTCTGGGTGTGGTTGAATACCGAGAGCGTCGACGAGGTAGCCTAGCACTGTAATCTGCCAACGACCGAAGTGACACTTCGAGGAATTTAGCTGGAGCCCAGCCTCGCGGAAGACTTGAAGAACGGCTGATAAGTGCTCAATGTGTGTCTCAAATGTAGGTGAAAATACGAGAAAGTCATCTAGATAGCAGAGGCATGTTGACCATTTGAACCCTTGAAGCAAAGAGTCCATCTTACATTTAAACATTGCTGGGGTGTTACAGGGACTGAATGGCACAACTTTGAATTGATATAGACCATCAGCAGTGACGAACATCGTCTTCTCTAGGTCCTTTTCATCCGTAGAAATCTGCCAATAACGAGACCGCAGGTCTATTAATGAGAAGTAGTTGGCACCGTGGAGAAAATCGAGGGCGTCGTCAATGCGAGGTAAGGGATAGACGTCTTTCTTGGTAATGCCATTTAGATGACGATAATCTGCGCTGAAATGCCATGTGCCATCTTTCTTTTTAACAAGCACCACGGGCGGCACCCAAGGGCTGGACGAAGGTCCAACAATACCTTTGGCAAGCATTTTGTTCACTTCATCTTGAATAACCTTACGTTCTGAAGCAGAAACTCGACATGGCCGGCGATGAATAGGATTGGCATCTCCAGTATTTATGTTATGCTTAACAATTGAAGTCTGGCCTAATTGGCAGTTGTTGAGGTCGAAGATGTCGTAGTAAGAAACCAAAAGGCGACAGAGAGCTGCTGCTTGCTCAGGCAATAGGTCTGCAACAATCACGGGACGAAATGTTGCATCAGGGCAAATAGCATCCTGTGGACATGGTGAAGAATCTGAGCAGACACCTACTGAAAACGTCGTGACATGGTCATCTTCTATAGCATGCAGCGCTGCAACCGATATGCCTTGGGGTAGAACTCCCTTTGTCAGGCCAAAATTGACGACGGGGAGGCATGTCCAGTTATTCGCGACGGTGACGACGGATTGGGGCACAGTGATATTGCACATCAAAAGGACATTAGGAACAGGTGTGGCAATGTAATCACCACCTGGCACAGGAAAAGATGATAGTAAACCAACGAAAGTCAAGGGTTTAGGCAGCAGGCGGACGGAGGCAGTCGTACTAAAGTTGTTCGGCAGTTCGGCACAAATATGCGTGAGTAGGGGAAGTTCCAGGCAAATGGTACCGGCAGAACAGTCGATCAAAGCTGAATGCGCCATAAGGAAGTCGAGTCCGAGGATTAGGCCACGGGTACAATTGGTCAGCACTAAAAAGAACAGGAACATGGCGGTCAGTGATACTGATACGGGAAGTACATATTCCAGTGACGTCAACAGTACTGCCATCGGCCACGCGTACGGCTCGTGCTGTAGCAGGCGTGAGAACCTTCCTCAGTCGACGACAGAGGTTACAACTCATTATGGACACCTGGGCTCCAATATCTATTAACGCTGTCAAAGGGACATCGTCGACGTGAGCATCAAGCAAGTTCTGGTTCATTGGGAGCGTCAATGGAGGATTTTGGCACGACGAAAATAATGCAGCACTAGCCCCAGGAGCTGTATTGGCTAGTTTTCTGTCCGGGAGGGTCCATAATTGGTTGGCGACAAATAGCGGCGTGGCTGGGGCGATGGGGACCGACGATGCTGAGGTGATGGCAAGCAAGCAGGAAAACTGTCATCGACTGATACGCCTGAGGTAGGAGGCATACCGCGAGGCGAGTAACGGCACAGGTCGGCATATGGGCGAGGAGATGGGGAAAAGGAGGTTGAATACGGTGGCATCCAGGAAGTGCAGCAGTGGCGAGCGACGTGGCCAATGTGGAGGCAATGGAAGCAAATGGGCTTGGTGTCCGGAGTTCACTCAGTAGGGTTGCGGTATCTTGGAGAAGAATACCGATTGCTGTGAGGCATAGCTGTCGGCACCGGTTGGGCGTCAGGTCGGGAGATAGAGCAGGTAGCAGGAAAACCGAGGTTGGAAAATTCTTGCCACACAACTTCCTGAATGACAGAGATCGCTGGGGCTGATTGGTCAATGGTGGGGTCAAGTGGGCGTGGATGGAACAGCGCAAGACTTATAGCCTCGAGCTCGTCGCAAACAATACGTGTGACGTGCTCATTTAAGGGTGGTGAAGTGGCAAGGTCGACACAAGACAACGTCATGGCCATGTTAGGGAGCTGGGACAACTATTGAATGATGTAGCGGCTTTTGGCGAGCTCAAAGCGGCGGCATTCCTTGACAATGACGTCGATCGTGGACACATTGTTAAAGACCAACAAGTTTAACGCGTCGTCTGCGATCCCTTTGAGTACATGGCCGACTTTGTAAACCTCGGCCATTTTCTCGTCAACTTTCCAGCAAAGAGCGAGGACGTCTTGTATGTACGAGACATACGATTCAGTAGAAGACTGAACTCGGGTAGCAAGCTCTTTTCTAGCAGCCAGCTGCCGGCCGGTGGGATTTCCAAAGAGGTCGCTGAGCTTCTTCTTGAAAGCATCCCAGATAGAGATCTCATCCTCGTGTGTCTGGAACCAGACATGAGCTGTTCCGCCCAATTAGAATAGGACATTCGCTAGCATAATGGTAGGGTCCCTGCAGTTGTTTTGGCTAACACGCTCATACAGATTGAGCCAGTCCTCAACGTTGACATTATCTTGGCTGGAGAATATGCCAGGATTGTGGGATTGGTAACCGTAACGTATGTTGCTGGCGGGGTTGCAAGAGTAGAAGCAGACGAGGTGTTGTCACCGGGAGCTATGGCGGAAAGCAGGATGGTGCGGCCGCTGCAGAGCTCTGTGGCGAGGATGGGAAACGGCACCCTCCACCAAAATTTTATGTGAACGAAGGATTAAGGACTGGAGACAATTTACAAAGTATATTTACAAAGGATAGTGCAGCGCTGGCCAGTTCAGCCCACAGCTTGAGAGCCAGAGAGCATTCATAGTTTTCGTCGAGGCGCTCACGTGCATCGTCCACAAGAAACACGCAATATGCATTATCAATATAAAACCCCGTTTTAAGAGCTTGCGCACCATCGATTGACAGTAGCTGAATGAGTTAATGTGCTGGTCTCGCAACCCATAGTTCCAGCTTTTCAGGTTATCGTCTATTTATTCATTGCCTTCATCGGAAATTTTCGCTCATGGCCAATAGACGCCGACACTTGATTTTCTGTGACCCCGCGGGAAACAAAAATAACCATGTTCATGACTCAGGCTGACGAGTACACCACTGGAACTCGACGAAGTACATTTCCAGTGATCGTAGGCGTAGAAAGAGAGGGGGCTAGCTGAGGGGGAGGGGGTATATTAAAATTTTGACTCTATGGTGTATGCATTACGCATGATTCAGCGAACTTCTCAGATAATAATTTCCGGGGTTTTACTTTCCAAAACTACGATATGATTAAGAGGCACGCTGCAGTGGCGGACTCCAGATTAACCTTGAACACCTGGGGTTCTGGCATTTTGCCCCCTTTAAAATGTGGCTGTGGCGGCTGGGGATCGAGCTCGCGTCTTCGAGCTTACCAGTGCTACTTTTCAAATATAATGGTGCTTGACAGAACCACAAGAATAGTCTCAAACGATATCACAAACACAAAAGCCAACAAATTTTATTGTGCTCAATTCGATGTGCCTATTGGTGTAAATTCTAGGATTACAGGTATTCTGGGCTGTTCGCCATATTTGTGATATTTCTGCCCAAGACTTTTTGGTAGCAAAGTGAAATAATATCTGCAAATGTTCGAATTAGCTAGTTTCTTCAGGACTGAAAAAACTACGCGTAGAGATATATCTCCTCACTCCAAAAGCCTTGCAGGCTTCCTCTCGTCACCCGACACTCGCCCTCCCAGTTTCGGTGCTTGCTCAGAAGGCATAGAGCAGCTTCCATAGAGTTACGAGAGTTGAGACATTAAATAATAAGTTCTGCTGTTTACACACGTGTTTTTATCTTACTTTATTAATGAAGGCACGTCTGCGCCTTTGTTACTACTGGCAGGGGATGTATTGATTCATCCGTCATTATGTCCGCTCCAGTCTCGTTTGCCAACGCTGCAAAGATCCCTCTCGTCGTTCAACCGCCCCATTACACCCTTTGCCTTGCGCAGCACGGGCTTTTGATTGAGTAGGCATCGACAATTATGGACCTCTGTCAACCACATCAGACAGCAATCGCTGGGTAATCGTGGCCATCGACCATCTTACACGCTATGCAGAAACTTCCCCTTTGCCCATCGTTTATGCACGTGACGTCGCCTGATTTCTCCTGCGCCACATCATCCTTTGCCACGGAGCTCCCAGGGAATTAATTACTCAGTGACAGAGGCCGTGTCTTCCTCTCCAACATCATCGAGGCTATCCTCAAAGAATGCCGCATCATTCATTGCACCACTACTGCATATCATCTGCAGACTAATGGCATTACCGAGCATTTTAATTTCACTCTTGGTGACATGCTGGCCATGTACGTTGCATCTGACCAAAGGAAATGGGACCATGTTCTACCATTTCTGGCCTACGCTTATAATATCGCCACGCAGACTGCCACGGGATTTCCGCTCTTCTTCCTCCTGTACGGACGCGAACCTTTTTCCACAATGGATACTATCCTTCCGTACTGCCCTGACACCACGGAAACCACTCCCTTATCCAAATCTGATGCACATGCAGAAGAGTGTCGCAAGCGTTCCCGTATATTTACATCAGAAGACCAGCAACGCCAGAAGCACCATAGAGAAACTTCCCATGCTCCTGTATCCTATGCTCCTGGCTCTCTAGTGTGGCTTTGGGTTCCAGCCCCTACCCTTGGACTGTCACCGAAACTCGCATCGAAGTACCAGGGCCCATACCGCATGATCAAAAAATGTCTCCAGTCAACTGTATTGTGGAACCCCTCGAGCTACCTTTGGATCATCACTATAGAGGACGGGAAATTGTGCATGTCTAGCGTCTCAAGCCGTACTTCGATCCACCTGTGTTGTCCTACCTGTAGGTCGCAAGAACGGCTTCCTTTTCCGTGAGGGAGATAACTGTACTGTAATGTAAGGAGCAGTGTGGCTGTGGCTATGAGAGAGAGAACGACGACGAGAGAGAAAAACCTTGTTTCGGTGCTCAATCGGCAGTACTACCTCTCGCTGCTCTATCTTTCTTGTCATGAATGCTTACTGCCCGAAGTGCTTCGCAATATGTGTAATACTTGAGAAACAATGAGAGAGGGCTGTTAACCTGCCCGAAGAAAGTGATTTTAGTGAATTTCAGCAGAATATCCGCGTTTCCTCGCTTTTTTTTTTTCTTCTGTCGTGTTGCGTTGGCTGTCTGCTGCTAGCCGGAAGTGTTTTGAAGCCAGGACCCTTTCTCCAGCCCTGCAAAGCTTGCATGTACCACATGGCTGTAGTTTATACAGTTTTGTCGTGTTCTCTGCATTTATTGTGTGAATGGCTTTTTTGCTGAATCCTCATTGTTAGGCAGGCCAAGAGTGGAAAAATATTTCCTTACCTGCAGTAAAAAGAGCATAGATTGAATGGGCTCAAGAAGGCGAATGGTAGTCATGTAGAATTTATTTATTCTTTTAGGAATACTGCTGATCTCACAAGAAATTCTAGCAGGCAGGGAATATATATATATACAAAAGAAGCACAATCAAGTAATTTATACAATGGAAAACACTGAACCCCTAGCAGAATTATTACACTAAAATATTAGTAGCAGTACGCTAGCTATGAGTAAAAAATAGAAATCACGAAAAATACAATTACAGGATGCGTGCGATGATGCGATCAGATTATTCAACCGAAATCCCTATACAAGTTTTAAAAAAAAATTGTTAACAGAAACTGTTCAGCATGTACCTTAATTTCCACCATAGCTAATGTATGCTTCGCCTGTGTGGCAACCGTTAGCGTGAGTACAAAGCGCAGAGACATTCAAAATCAGGCATGGGAAGGCCCTTGCAGACAGCGCCAATGGGCCGGGAATGTAAGGCTCCTTGGCTTTAGGGAGGCGCCAACGAGTCGCTGAGACACGACCGTTCGAAGTCATGTGAGCCGCATGTGTGCATGCGTGTGTGTACCAGTGGCGCCTACTCTTCCTTCAGACCCTCATCCTTTCTCCTCATCTTCAGATGCGACAAGTTGGCACCAGGTGCTTGCAGGTGCACGCTGTTGTGCTAGAGCTCCCAACAAAAGTTCGCTTTGCCGGCATGCGGCTGAAGCCAGGCGCCGAGCGAATTGGCAGGGCCCGACGGTGAGTCACGTTCGGGTTACATCCGGTGGCACTGCCGGAGCGGCGCCGATGAACCACATCACCGGGATCGCCTGATGCAGGTGCCTCTCGTCCATTCGTCGGAATTCGCACAGCAACCTGCAGTGGGTCCTGATTGGAGGAGTTCAAACCGATGGCAACTGCAACGACTCCTGGGGTTATAAAGGCCAGAACCATGGGATGCCGAAGAGAGACGACAATGACAGCAAGCAGAGGCGTGCTCCCGTTTCTCACCGCACGCTTTTGTGCGAGTCTATTATGCCCTGGCCTCTGAGCCGTTCATGCAATACCGTAGTACATATTGCATATAAATGTTTCATTTAATCACCGTCGCCTGGGATTCTCCTTCGCAACACTGGCGGCAGCGTTGAGATGTCACCGTAACAACAGTTGGTTGGCAGCTGCGTGATCGACCGGCATCAGCTGCCCCGGCGCGGTGAGAGCCTGGTGTTTTCCCCTCAGTTCACCAGACTTCTTTAGCACAGGTTATCGTAGCTTAGAGTAGGGCTGTGTGAAGCACTGTGGAGAGCTTCGGGTGTTTCAGACCTAGTGAGAGTTTTGAAACCAAAGCTAGTGCCAAGGGAGTAAACAAGACAGTGTAAAGAATTGCTTGTGCGTGTCACGCTAGTAGTTCGATAGTAATGAACGGCAAGAGAATTCTAACAAGGGCAAACGGCAAGAGGTCATTGTGAACAATTGAGAACTTTCGGGTAAAGGAACTCATCGAAATTTGTGAGGAGCTAGGCCTTACTGTAGGCCATGTGAAATGAAAGCAAGCCATTCTTGAATCGGCTGTTCCTCTACATATCAATGGCACTGAAATGTGACCTGTGGCATAGAATGTTCGGTGTATGCTCGCCTCAGCTATCTGCATGTTGGATGTACAACCTGGCATCTGTGAACATTAAAGGCTTTTGACAGGGCATTCAACCTCGTTTTGAATGCCTCTTAATATCATTTCCCGGTAATGGGAAATGTCTTAAGTTTAAAGCTTTGACGTCTGCAACTAGTGCATGTTAACTTTACCCCAGCTGCGTCATGCGTTGTGGTCAATTCTGAAACCTTCATGTTTCTTTTTGTTTTTCTTGCTAGTAGTGGTAGCGAGTGCTTGTTCTCTTTTTATTCTTTTGCGGGAAATGGGTCAATATATGTTCATGTTGCTTCCCTGTAGTTGTCTCTGCTTCGAAAATGATTTCGATGTAGCATGTGGTTGACAATTATTTAATGCAGAGCTTTGTGTTTTCTTTCAAACAGTTAATATTGTGTCAATGTACTCTTTTAACTAATTAGAAGGTGCTGCATTGGCTAGCAGTCAATACAACGTGCAGTTTAATCCTGTATTTGGGTGCAAGGGTGATACTAGTAAAAATGGTGGTGAAACAAAAAATAACATAAAATGTAAAAGGAATATGCTCTTGACTGACCAGGAAGGCAAATTTTCAGCCATGGAGTCTTTTGATATCTCACTCTCGTGCTCCTGTGAAATCATCAAAGCGCTCTCCTTATTTAACGATGCAACATGTGAAATCTATGCTGTGCAGACAGTGGTAAGACGCAAGCATAATAACAATCAACGCTTAATTATTTCTGGAGTCCTATATGTGCTATTTTTCTCAAGCTCATCGTGCTGGTTTGCAAGCTTTACCATTGCTGGCTTCTCACGTGGCTGCGCCTATACGTACCATGCATTTGCAGGCGCGACGGCACTCCCTCAACCTACTATAAAAATACACGGCGTGCAAAGGAAGCAAGTGTGTGCATAAAGAACATTGGTTCACTGGCCAACAAATGAAGCCATTAGTGGCCGGGGCGTTATAATGAAAGCGGCATACTGGCGATGAGCTCCACTTCATACGCAAGCTTGTTCATGCTTGTGTGCGGCAAACACTTGGCACGTAAGGAGACAACGTCGTCCCAGACAGCCGTGAAGTCAGACACATGTGCACTACTGTACAGTGAGGTTTCCTTGTGCACACTGACACCACAGAAGTAACTACCTGGGACGTGCACAGGCGGCAAATCGTACGCACACACTTCAGTCATGCCTGCAGTGGAAGCAGGTGTCTCTGGCTCGAGGCCCACCTGTGGTTCCAACACCTGCCGCTACACGGCTTTCAGTGGCGCCCCTATAGGCGTTGCGCATGGCGTATAAGCTTTTTGCTTCGGCATTGCCTCCTGACTCTGTAAAGCAGTAATATCCAAAGAAGGCCACACAAAAGGAATCCAACGGCTACTTATGAGGACACAATTTTCATAAAATGGGTGAGTGTGTCGTAGACAACGGGACAGAAAAACCTAGGGAAAAAAAAAAAAGTCTCCAGTCTCCTTAAAAAAAAAAAAAGGAACAGCGCAGTAAGAACTCACATGGTCACGCCGGATGCTTGGACCAAGCACAAACAAATGTTCCGTTAACTTAGAGAACACGTGGTACTCGCTCGGTGCAAGTCCGGACTGTATGGTGGGTGAGTGATGACATTCCAACCAAAGTTTTGCAGGATATCGACAGCCTGACGAGCGATGGGTGGGCGGGCATTGTCATAATGCTTACGCCCTTGCTCAACATTTATTTTCTTCGGTTCTGAATTGCCGTTTTGAGTATCTTCAGTGTTTCACTGCACCTGTAAGCATTTATTGTTGTCCCAGCAGGCACAAAGTCGGCCAACAGTACCCCCTTCCAGTCCCAAAACACAGTTGCCATGACTTTACCGGCAGACTCCGTTTGAATTTTCGTGGCTTGGGCGAAGATAGATGTTGCCACTTGCACAACTGTTGTTTTGTCTCGGGTGTAAAGGGAATGCCCAGGTTTCATCACTCCTGAAAATGGAGTCCAAGAAGTTCTTCGTTTCATCTCCATAGCAGTGAAGAAATTTGTGGGAAGAATCAACTCATTGCTGTTTGTGGTCTTCTGTCAGCATAAGCGGTACCCACGTTGCACATACCTTCGGATATCGCAACTTTTCTGCTAAAATCTTGTGGATGGTGCTTCGGGAAACCTCAAGAAGCAAAATGTAGAAAGCATCCAGAGTGATGTGATCCTCTGATCTTCTCGCATGATTTCCTAAACTTTCGCGACTGCTTCGTTGGAAATTGTAGGCCTACTGCTCCTTTCTTTGTCATGAATTTCAGTATGACCAGCTGTAACCTCTCTACACCACTTGCAAATGTTCTTGACATCCGTGCATGACTGTCCATACACTTCCGTCAACTGGCAATGAATTTCAACCGGTTTGATGCCTTTTCCGTTCAAAAATAGAATAACTGCATGAACTTCGCACTTGGCGGTGGCGTTCAACAGAAGCTCCATTTTGAATGACTATTAATCTAAGACCGAGCATTCAAGGGAAAAAAAAAAATTAAATTATGGGGTGTTACGTGCCAAAACCACTCTCTGATTATGAGGCACGCCGTAGTGGAGGGCTCTGGAAATTTCGACCACCTGGGGTTCTTTAACGTGCACCTAAATCTAAGTACACGGGTGTTTTCGCATTTCGCCCTCATCGAAATGCGGCCGCCGAGGCCGGAATTCGATCCCGCAACCTCGTGCTCAGCAGCCTAACACCATAGCCACTGAGCAACCACGGCGGGTATTCAAGCGAAAGCGTGCGCATGATTATTTGGGTATAGAGGAAGCACTCCTCAAAACAGTGTGGCCAACAACCGTATCAACAGTTTCTCTACATCCCCAAAATATAGGAGACCAATTTTTTGGGGACTGCCCTCATTAATGCGCACTGCAACACAGATGAGGGACAAGAAATGGACAACACGAGTGCTCCATTCCATTCCTTGTCCCTCGTCTGCGTTGGGCTGCAAGCATGCATAAAAATGTTGACCTACCAACTCACCCAACTTGCTCTGTTGATTCAGAAATACATAACTGATCTCTGAGGCTACTTGTACGCTCAGACACGCACACACACATCGTGCCAGTTGCTTCGTCCACCTCCATGCAACCAGTCGGCCATGCCAACTTAAATCCCTTCAGTACGTCATACAGAAGCATTTCCCATTTAGAAGGTGCATGTCATACTAAATACATAGACAGCACAAGTGCAAAAACAACCACCAGAAACTGCTGCCAATCATATACTCAGCATACAATGAAGAGCACTCACCTAAGCCAGCATGCCAACTATCCACAGATGGTGCCACTGCCTAATCAATATGGTAATGCCTATGAAAATAAAGTTTACACCCCAAAGAAAACAAACACACACCCTCTAAAGCAAAAAAGTGTGAATATACACACTGTACACAATGCGCCCCACTCACTGTATGGCACAATCAGAAGAGTCAGCAATAGCTTTATGGTGGGCTAGTAGCCCTGCTGATTGGCTAGCCACCGTACCTGTGTTGCAGTGCTACAATTGCACACTGACGGCAATGGTAGAAGGCCATACAGAATGCTGAAATAACCCAAACTGTACACAAGGGGCTCACCTTGGCAACTGGCTCCTCAAGGACAGCTTCCACCACCGACTCGGCATCCCCCTTGGACTGCACAAAAATGTGGACACCTTGACACAAACATATGATGCACATACTGACGACCGTTGTGCACACTACACATCTAATGGCCTGCACTGCACTTTGTGATGACTCCACTTGCATGCTGTCATCACTGTTGCTGTACTGAGCAGGGTAGGACAACCGCACCAATGGTGCCAAAATGCCGCCAACGCCGCCAAAACTACAAAATTGCGCCAGCACTGCTCCAAAATATGTTAAGCAACAACCGAGAGTTCTAGGACAGCTCTAATGGCAGCCATGCAACTAAACTGGATGTGTATTTCATAAGACTAATTTCGCTTTCCATTCTTCTTGTAATCTGCTGAATTAGCCAACCATGAAAGCATGTCATTTAAAACAGGCAAAACAAGCCTCTGCCGACGTGTCAATGCAGAAAAGCCGATAAAGCAGCAAGGATGCGCGATAAATCACCAGAGCCGTATTGTGGATTGCATAGAAGCCGTGGTGTATTCAATACCTTTGAAATGTGGAAAAAAGTATATAGGGCAAACTTCAATATGCACAAACAAAAGACTAAAGGAACATAAACTTAGCGTCGAGAAGGCTAACAGGAATCTAGGTATCCATGTCAGGGATTGCCCCTCAAAAGCTTGTGCCACAGAATCCAGAGGCTGTGAAGTACTGAAAAAAACACAATGACCAGCTGGTTCGGGAGATAACTGAGGCAGCCAAGATTGCCAGACTTCGTGACCAATGTGTTAGCACGCCGTCCTTGTTACTAACAAGAGAAGAACTTGAGCTTTTGCTTGAGCTTTTGCACGTACAATCACTATCTTGAGCGCAAAAAAAGTGCGTGTTTCACATGATGTGCAATCATGTGACTACGACACGTGTGGGCAATGGTGTAAGAAGCGGTGTTTCTTTCAAATAAACATTGTTGAAAGTCAGCGCTAGAGGTGTCATCTTCTCGCCTCGTGTTCCGTCTACGTTTTGCACTGTTAACACCAGGAGGGAAAACCAACAAGCCTAAGCTGCTATTCTAGCGAAATACATTCCCATTCTTAGATGCACAATTAAGTAACACGAACAGATGGCTTTCTAAAATTTTCAGCCTACTGAAAACCAATCCACACAAACCGCTAGCTTCACTTCAAAACCGACCATTTGGCAAACCACATGGCGTCTGTTGTAAATTCTTTATTAAAAAGAGCCGAAACTCATTCCTCATCGGAATCAGATCAGAAGAAAGAAAAGAGAACGGTTTTCAACGAACTTAAAAGGAATGGCTACACAGAGGACTGCGTTCGAAAAACAACCCAACAACAAAAAAGAAAAAAAGAAAAACAAATTACGGGACCTTCAGCCAATGACTTCTCCCCTACCCCAGAAATGAGTGTCCATCCCATACGTCAGAGGTACCAGCGAAGCTCTCAGCTGAATGTGGGAAAAAAAAAAGGCCTCAAAGTTGTGCACAAACTGATAAACATCTACAATATCCTCCTCCCGAACCAAAAGATCGTCCGCCAGAAGAAAAAGCTCAAGGCGGCGTCTACAAAATCAGCTATACAGACTGTCCGGTGTCGTACATCGGGGAAACCAAAAATCTAAAAGAAAGAATCAGACTACACGAGAACGACATCAGAACATTCACCCGCATATGCAGCGCTGTTGCTGAACACTCTGAAGAAACTGACCACAAAATTGCTGTCCAAGAAATCCAAATCCTTCAAACAGAGACGAACTCGCGAAAAAGACTGCTACTGGAGTCGTGGCCCATTCAGAATAGGGGGGGGGTAACAAACTGCGTGAAGGGCAACCTACCCTCGGTGTATATTCATGGCCTTGGCAACATGACGAAAAGACGAAAAGGATGCCCAGCCAGGTAGATTCCCGCTCGAGGTCAACACCAAAACGTCTGCACACCCCCATAACCCCCCCGCTGCCGCCAGTCAACGGCACTCTCGCGGGTCAAGCTCCTCCAGCACCGGTCAACGCAGTCGACCAAAACCACTGCAACCATCTCACCCTTTCGCTTCCCCCACTTCCCATTTGTGAGGTGTCTCCCCACCTTCTGTAATCTCCCCTCCTTTTTTTTTTACCAAAGACCCTTCAAAAGCTGCACACACCACCATCCCCAAAGAACAACCCCTGAAGAAGGAGCCGAATAGGCTCCGAAACATCGAGCTGATAAAATTCACTTATTGGGTTGGAGTCAGTCTAAAAATAAGTGATATTTGAAACCACAATGTGAGAAAGACTGAAGAAGCCATAAAAAATGGACGCAGCCTGAAATCAGTGAGAAGGAAACTTCGCATAGGACAAACCAAGTTGTATGCACTGAAAGATAAGCAGAGTAATATCATTAGCAATGCTTCTTGCCGCCAAACTGCACTGCAGTTGTGCAACCCCTCGACCAAGGAGTTATCATGAACTTTAAGTCGGGCTACACAAGCGTGTGATCGACCGGATTCTGCTCAATATGAGTATGAAGCGTGAGCCCACGATAGACTTGTACATGGTGATCGAGATGCTACAGGCTTCTAGGATGGCTGTACCAGCAAGTACGATTGCCAATTGCTTCTGGCATGCCTCATTTGGCATCAGCAATGGCGGTAGCCACGAAGATCTCAGTGCTGCCACCAACGAGGGTGCTGCAGGTGACCAAGCCCTAGCGTCGTGGACGCTTTCCTTGACGCCGGCGCTGTGCCCGTCTGCGACACCCTCTGCACATACGTCAGTGACGATGCTGACACAGTGACGACGAAAGAGTTAATGGAGGCGGAAACTGTGCGCGCAGTGATGGGGATGCCTAATGACGACAGTGATGAATGTGTCGACAACAGTCCTGAGCCTAATATTGGCGAACCCGACGTACCGACGCCCGCACAAGCGCTGAATGTGGCAGATATGCTGTGCTGCTTCTTTGGCGCTCACGAGGATGGCGAGGACAGACTCGAAATAGTGGCTGCAGCTGAATAAGCCATCATTTGCCTGAAGAAGACGTGGCAAGAATCTATCAAGGACTTTCTGTGAAGTGAGCCGCCAGCTGGCATGCTGTTGATCGATCAGTGATGAGCTGCTTGGCGTGAACAAAGTAGCAATTACTTGCCGTCTTTTTTCACTTGCATTTTTCCTCTGCGACAGCCATTTTCTTTTTCACGTGGCTGGCTGCTGTCAGATTTGGTGGTGAGTACATCCTCTCTTGCTTGCTAATAATTATACCCCCCTTCAACTTCATTATAATGAGGTTTTACTGTAGCTTACTCCATGTATTATATAAAATATTTCACAAAATAATCTCTAATAGAATAAGGGCAACACTGCACTTTAGTCAACCAAGGCAACAGGCTGGCTTCAGGAAGGGATACTCTATGATGGATCACATCCATGTCATTAATCAGGTAATCGAGAAATCCGCAGAGTACAATAAGCCTCTCTATATGACTTTCATAGATTATGAAAAGGCATTTGATTCAGTAGAGATACCAGCAGTTATAGAGGCATTATATAATCAAGGAGTACCGACCACTTATGTAAATACCTTGGAAAATATCTACAGAAATTCCATAGCTACCTTAATTCTACACAAGTAGGAAGATACCTAATAAAGAAAGGGGTCAGGCAGGGAGACACAATCTATCCAATTCTATTCACTGTGCGCTTGGAAGAAGTATTCAAGCTATTAAACTGGGAAGGCTTAGGAGTAAGAATCGATGGTGAATATCTCAGCAACCTTCGGCTTGCCGATGATGTTGTTCTATTCAGCAACACTGCGGACGAGTTACAAGTGATTGAGGACCTTAAGAGTGTAAAAGTGGAGTTGAAGATTAATATGCAGAATACAAAGATAATGAATAGACTGGCAAGGGAACAAGAGTTCAGGATCGCCAGTCAGCTTCTAGAGTTGTGAAGAAGTATGTTTACCTAGGTCAACTAATCACAGGGAGCCCTGATCATGAGAAGGAAATTCATAGAAAAATAAAAATGGGTTGGATCACACACGGCAGACATTGTCAGCTCCTGACTGGAGGCTTACCGTTATCATTGAAAAGGAAGGTGTACAATCAGTGCATTTTACCAGAGCTGACATATACGGCAGGGACTTGGAGATTGACAAAGAAGCTTGAGATCAAGTTAAGGGCTGCGCAAAGAGCGATGGAACGAAGAATGCTAGGCATAACGTTAAGAGACAAAGAGAGAGCGGTTTGGTTCAGAGAACAAACAGGTATAGCCAATATTCTAATTGACAGTAAGAGAATAAAATGGAGCAGGGCAGGTCATGTAATGCACAGGTTGGATAACCGTTGGACCACTAGGGTTACAGAATGGTTACCAAGAGAAGGGAAGCGCAGTAGAGGATGGCAGAAGACTAGGTGGAGCGATGAAATTAGGAAATTCGCGGGCACTAGTTGGAATCGGTTGTCACAGGACAGAGGTAAATGGAGATTGCAGGGAGAGGCCTTCGTCCTGCAGTGTACATAAAAGAGACTGTTGATGATGATGGTGAGTCTGAAGGCCCAGAAGTAAAGAAAGCCGTGCCGGTTGCTTTATTTTTTTGCTGGAGCAGTTGCATTATCGTTCAAGTGACGAGGAGGCACGACAGAAGCTTGTTGCGCTCACGTCGCAAATTCGGTGCCCGTGTTTTATGTTCTACTAATCTTGTTTTTGGGACCACTGCAGCTGCAAAGCTTGGTCGTGCATTGGTGCAGGGGGTGCAGCCCAGAACGTAAACACATGCATTTCTGGCGGGACGAAACAGCGGTGACCACACAGTGGGCTGCTGCCAGTGAAACACGGTCAAATACTTGCAACACCCGCCCACGTAGATCTAATGTAGCATTTATCTAGAGCTGTGACAAAGTGCTATTAACATATCAGTATTTATTTTAAATGCTCGTGTTTTTGTTGCGCTTGCCACAAGTGCGCAGCTCGAGCTTGGCCACGCGGCGGAGCATGGGGTGTGACGAGAACGAAAACATGCCTTTCTGGCAAAACGATCGAGACAGCGTGGCAACCACACACTACGAGCTGATGCAGGCAAAAGCTGAGAAAATACTTACGATGCTCGCCCACATGCAGTCGAACCCGACTATATCGATCCAGTTTACATCGAATTATTCTGTATATCGAACACTTTCTGAACATGGTACAGTTACAATGAGTAAATATAGCAAAAATTATGCTTACATCAAACAAAAATAGCAGCAGCTCTCAATATATCGAACAACAAGCAGCGCAAAAGTGCCCCCAGAAGTCGGCTTTCCCTTGTGCCGCCAGGTTTCCCCAATGCCGCGGCTCAATCCAACCGCTCTCCCTACCGTGGGCACGGCATTGGGTGAGCCGTCGACACATCCCGGCAAAAAATTATCCTGGCCCGCCCACAGAGCTTGCTCAGACAGCCAATCAGAGGCTCTTGTGCACTCGTCGAACGATATGGCGCAAGTGGCACAAGTGCGAGTTGTCTCGCTGCTTTTCCAGTTCATTGTGTTTGTGCCTTGTGGGCCTTCTCCCGCAGGGTTGCAGTGATGAAGCGGCAGAATTCGCGTTTCGCTGTGAAGCCCAAAATCATAAATCGGGTTGAATGCGATGAGAAGTCTGATGTCCCTGCAGCGAGCAAGAATCAGAGGTGTACTCTCAGCACAATCCTGAAGAATAAGAGGGAGATTAGGGCTAAAGGGGACCAACTCGCGACCTGGTGCCCATGGCACCCAACGCGCACGCACCGCCATGTACAAGTGGTTAATCCGAAATTGCTTCAGATGTGCCGGCTTCTGCGTACCCGGTGATGACTGAATTCTGATGAGTGCGACAGAGTTGTTGCCGGTGTTTGGGCTGTTGCAATACACTGTCGCAAGCTCTATTTTCCTAACACATCGATTCTCCGTAGAAAAAGAAATAGAAGAGTGCACATAAGCAAAAAGCTTTCATTTTTTTAGCTAGGTGGCTCCAGAAGAAGTCACTGGCGACGAAATGCGCACTGAACACTTTCATCAGTGGTGTGACCGGCTTGCCATTTAGCAACACGACAACCCATTCCTTCTTCTTTGCCACATCTTTGGGGAACGAGTGGAGGCACACTTCACTTGCCACAGCTCTGTTGTATATTGCGGCACGCAGCACATACGATTGCTTTTGAATTTCGCCTTGCACAAGCGATGCGTAAAAACAGATAATCAAGCCTACAGGTTGCCAGAATGAAAGCAAGCAAATGCACTACCACCGTGCGGCCTGCTGCTACTCCAATACTCTGAAAAAAACTCGATGGCTGTCGGGTGGCGTGACAGTCTATGGAACTTGTGAATTCACTCCAGACACATGGAATTTTCAGCAAACACAGTAGAACCTCTTTCATACGTTTTGTAAAAAACCTTGAGAAAAGACGTACTGAGTGGGAAAACGTATGATCCAAAGTAACCCAAAAAAATTGACAAACTCAATTATTGTTGACACCTACGTAATGCGAAGCATCGCGCGGATCATTGCGGCACAAGATGACGCGTGTCCAGCTGAAGGTGTTCCTGCAGCTTGAGATGCATTTTGTTGTTCTCCTATTGCGTGGTGTTTTAAGAGGGCATAGAAAAACCAAAACAAAATCGAACTTGTGGGTGACGCCGGATGTGCCACCGAAGCGAAACGAGGTGCCCACATCGCACTGCCTGTAGCAGGAAATGGCGGTGTGGTTGGATTATGGCCTACTAAAAGCATGCAGTACACTACCAATGACACTACGCACCATGTGTTCTAACACAGACAAGTGAAGATGCTTATCGCAATAGGTTTGGTGGCGATAGCTGTGAATGCAGCATGCGACCACCCAGGAGGACTTGTGCTCGTACTGGAATAAGATACTGTGCATGCCGGTGTTTTCATGTGAAACGGGCAGCTATATGGGGGGGGCGAGAACTTACGGAGTTGCCATCTGTCTGAAGTGCCTACCTTGCGTAGTATGAGGGATCACGCAGCACGCCCCTCATAGCTTTGGCTTGTGGCGATTAATAAAAAAACACCACGCGGCAGCCCTCCTGTACATTTCTGTAAGTACTCTCAAAATGAAGGAACTTTATTACTGTTGAAATAATAACCTTGGGCAAACTGAAAGCACCGAACTGTTTACAGACGCTACCTCTTTACTGAACACGTACAGTGCAAGCCAATGCGCGCGGTTGCCGCGATGGAGTCTCCCGAACCAGCTTGCGTGAAAGGTCGGCAATCGCTGAGCGCAAACTATGTGAAATATGTTCTTACAGTGAGCGGTCTGTATAACCAAATGGCGTATAACAGAACGAAGCCTCAATGCATGCAGTGATCGCACGGGTTCACGGCGCCCGACTGTGGGTCTGCATGCATGTCCGCGCACAATGTTTTGCTTTTGCTGCGAGCGCGTTTTCACACTGTGCCGTGAGCTTTAGGCCGCAGAATATGAGCATTTGAGAATCCACAAGCAACCATTGTTGCGTGGACATTATCAGAGCTGCCCAAAAACAATTCCTTTTAACAAGGGAGTTCGACGCCTACGGCGACTGTGATGTGTCGTCGCGATGATTCAATACTTTTTTTCTTCTAAATTCTTGGACGTTTCACTATTACTTCTAAAGTTGCATTGCACTGTATGCACTCAGTGCGCAATTTTAGCACTGCTTCTTTTTCGTAAGCCAGTGCGTTAATTCATAACACAAACATGACTGCATGCCATGCCTTTGTTTAATGTGCTTCTTACCACTCCCTTTCCATTCCAGTAAACTTGCCAGGGTCTAGCATCAACAAGTTTATAGACCAAACTGTCCTGACATTACTGACATTAGCCGGGCAGCCGAGCGTGGGCAAACGCCTCAGTGCACATTTTCTGCTACTCACAGAACATCACAGTCCCTGCGCCATAGCAGAAATCTTCCTCGCGTCTGTGCTTGCTGCATGCCGGAGTTGTAGCCGATGGCTGTTTGCCGGTCCTAAGTTTCACGAGCCAAGCTTCACGCAGCTTCTTGTCCTGCGGCTACATGTGAATAAGGCTGACACCAGGCTCCGTTGCGTACGTCCAGCACTGCGACACCGAGCTGTAGCCGACCATGCTGCATGCCTCCAAAGGCAGCCTCTACCAATTATAGTGATTTCAAATGTTGTCAAGCAGACAGCCAAAGCGGGAAAGCCTCACCATTTAATAAGAGCTGCAGTGCAGGTGGGACTTTAAACTTTCATTTTCAGCTCGCTTCGGCGCTTCCGAAGCAGCCGACACGGCCGCTGTGTCCACGTGATCCCTCATGCCACGTCACGTTGACAATGGCACCAGCTTTTTTACTGGTGGAGCTCGCCCCCAATATTCTCGATCAGGTTTACCTCGCGTCTTTTCTTGTTCACATGGGATCTAGCGGCTGGAAAGCGTATATGATTGCAGTCTGCAGTCTGCAGCAGGGAATGGTAGCGCGTTTCAGTTGTCACCTATCAAAAGTGGGCGCTACGCTTCCGACGGCACCACATGCTGTGAAACAGATAGGCGAAGATTGTTATCGCAGTAGGATTGGCGATGATGGCTGTGAATGCCACATGTGATGACCCCGGAGATTTGCTGGTACCTAAATGAGAAACTGAGTGCATGCTGGTGTTTTCACGAGAGACAGGCGGATGAGTATTGTGGTGAAGCTGCTGCGGCAGGCAGCCATATACTGTGCTCGTGTGAGCGCGCCTCGCGCATTTTCTTGTTTACATGGGATCTAGCGGCCAGAAAACGTATCATACGATCACAGTTTGGCGTCGTACTGAACGTTGCGCCGAAAAATCGTGTTTTCCACGAACCTATGAGCCGGTAAAGAACAAATGTAACTCTACTGGGTCATTTTTTGTGTTCTCGATTGCAAATGTTGGCACCGAGAAAATGTATCTAACGGGAATGTGTCAACGAGGTTCTACTGTATTTGATCTTCTGTGCCGATTGAAAATATGCAATAAACTTTTTTCTGAGCCAATTGAAAAAAAAATTGTCTTAAATTTCGGAGTTAGGATGCAAGAAATGCACTGCTGAAAGAGCGCTAGAATTGAGCAGGTATATTTCTGTATGTCCCAAGAGTGTAACTTGGCATTTTATTGCTTGTATTGTATGGATTGTTTGTACTGCATCTAAATTTTGGACGAAGTATTGAAAATTAAAATTTGCAACATTCCAAATATGACTTTTTTTTTATTTCTACAAGATTTTAAAATGTTGCCATGTCCTAAAACACTATATTATTGTGGTTCTGCACTCTGCGACTCTATCATTAAGAAAAAAATAATTAAGACAACTGAATGAGTACCAGGGAGACAGTGCCACTTCCAAAATTTGTGACTTGCAACAATGGCAAAACTAGGTGTCTTGCAAAATTTGGACTTGCCAAAAAAACACCCATCCTTTTGTTTTTTTGTGTCCTTCATTATATTCCACTAATTTACCATAATTTTTATACAAAAATAATTATTTGAGAAAACTAAGAAACTAACATCAGTGCAAAGAAATCTACTTCAAGTGGCAAAACCAGGTAACCTTCTTCAGAAGCAGCATCGTAGGCTTGCTTTTGCCAGAAAAGCAAGCCAGAAAGATGGTCTTCTAAACGAGGCCAAGATGGCCTGGCTCTGATAAGTTGTTTCGGAATGGTGAACAGTACAAGACAGGCCTTTCCAGCATTTTCATGGAAAAACTGAGCATCTTTTAGAATAAATACAGTATATTATTTCTCAACAGCACGTCATTTTGTGCTAGTTTTTTGCTAACAGGTATGCCTTGATATGTAGATGTGAAAAATAACAGAAAGGAAAAATTAATTCATAATGACCTTTTGCCTCCAAGACCCATGTCCCTACCCTCAACAGACTTTTGGTGTTGGTTTTTGCACTCTGTATTACCCTTCGAAGATGGCATGTTAGTTTGCTTTTTGTAACAGAGCTCCATTGCTCTGAAAGATTTGTTTGCAGTATGCTCCACAGCTTACACCATTACCGTAATGTTGCATGCTGCACATGAATATCATTATGCTATTTTAAATCTTTATAGTGCCGCCATTCAAATATGCATACGTAGCCCCTGCTTGAAGGGCTGGTCTAAGATAGCTACGGCAACAGCGCCTATTGAGTCAATGGCCTTCAAAATTCTCAAAGTAAAATTTAGGCTCAAAGGAGTTGTACCAATGTTCTTGAACGTCATGAACTTTCAGCAATTTGACACTGTTGCAAGCAATAATTCCACACCACCGAAAATTGCCAGCTTTGAAAATTACATTCTAAATATAAAGTATCGCATCTTAAATGCTATAGGGCTTTTTACGCTGTGATGGAATGTTTTATTTCTACTTGTGCTACAGTTGTGTTTGTGTACTTTGTACGAATTGTCAGTTCTGTTAGATCATAGCAACATTGAAGCTGCTGGTCGTGGTGATTTTTGTCATGGCGCAAGAGTGGCCCTTATTTCTACAAGAAAATAGTCTTTTGCAAGGTAAAAAGTTTCTCGCTATTTTTCTTCAAATGTTTCGCAAACGTTTTGTGCGCTAGTGCAGACAAGCCTTTGATGAGGGTGCCTGCATTCACTGCTCGAAGGCCTTCTGAGATTTCGGTGGAGTTCTACGCAACTCTGTCACCTCAATACAATATTGACTTGATGGCCACCAAATCTACTTGTGTAGCAGGGCCTACAATTCCATTGAGTTAACAGGTTTTACGGCCGTTGGAATGCCCGTGTGACCGTGGTATTGTGGCTTGCAGAGCCTGTATAGGACATTCTGAAATTCCTGCTGCATTTCCCAACACCCCTCAAACAGGTAAACGAACTGAGGCACAGGTCGTAGAACCAGTGGTACCACAGGTGCCAGTGCTGCACCTTGCAACATGCAGCTCAAAAGGTGATCGTGCAATTGTTACTGGGCAAAGTGGCCTCACCCCCACACTCCACGACGCACTCTGGCTATCAGCCAGTTGGGCAGGTGGTGTGCGTGCTGCAAACAGGTCGTCGTCCTCGACCTCCTCAGTGGTGAACAGCGAGATGGGTTCATTTGTTGGATGTTGGCCGGACACGTCTGCTGGATCTGTTGGCTGCAGACACCACGGTAACAT
Source organism: Dermacentor andersoni (assembly GCF_023375885.2). Lineage (NCBI taxonomy): Eukaryota > Metazoa > Arthropoda > Arachnida > Ixodida > Ixodidae > Dermacentor > Dermacentor andersoni. The sequence continues at coordinate 11,421,873 of NC_092824.1, read as the reverse complement.
AATTACTTTGCTTTCTTTAATGAAAAGAATAATTCACTAGAACAGGCAATACTAAGAGGGCAAGTAAACTAATAAGCAATATGTTCTCAGAGCCAAATATCCATACAGCCTACGTTCCATTTTTCAATCGGAAAGCTGGTACAAAAAGTCAGTTACATGCCACATAATGTAACAAAAATGGAAAATTTATTTACAGAAACAATAGTGGATAGGCACTGCACAGGGCCAATCGGCATCGGGGCAGTGCACATTCCATTATGCGGCCGTGGATGCTTTCGGTGCCTCGTGGGAGCACGAACATTTGAGTATCGATTATTTTATTCTATCCAAGAAATTGAGAGAATCTTGCTGACAGCATCACCACATGGTGGCAGCTTGCAGTAACTCCGTAAAGAATAATTTATGGAACGTCCAATAATGCACAAGCCCAGAGCATGTGAGCAATGTTCCTAATCAGTGTCTACATGTTAATTTAAGTTGTGCTTTTTTTTTATTACAGTATAACAACAACTGTAGGGACACTCGAGATGCACTTGTGCCATCCTCGCTGTTTACATTGTTGCCACTGTGCTGTCCTGCTATGACCAGCGCCTACGTGACATCATGCACGAAGGGTTCTTCGACGTGCAGTGCATTTGGCTGCACAGTCTCGCTCCACTCAATTCCCACTGCTGGCACGAGAGTTCTTGCCGAGATGTTTGTGCACTCAACTGTGATGCACACACTACACTAAGCAAAGTGGACAATAAACGTTGAGCTAAATTGATCTAATCCTTTCATTTGGTACTGACAAATACAAGATGTTTTTATGACAGCCTCATTTCGTGCACATTCAAGGTGCTATGCCTGTCATACTGTCATTGGTGTTCCTGATCAGGCCGGCATTGTGACAAGACTGATATCTGCCAGGTTCCTGCTGCACAGAAGCAACTGCCTCACATGCTGCCTCATGCTGCCTCTGTGCATCGTTAGAACACCCTGTAAGGAACTCGAGTGCAGTGCAACGTCCTGCCAAAATTTTTAACATTTTGCCTTTGGGGGAAAACAGACATTTATTTAAGCTTCATTCTAAATTTCTTGCAAGCAAATGAAAAATAACTTCAACAAAGATATGCTGTTTTGAAATAATTATGAAGGTGCTCGCTACTAGTAGCCTACTTATTGGGGTTTTTTGGCAAGGACTTGAACAGAATGTGAGCTGCTTCTACTATGAAAAGTTCTTTATGTAGATAGGCACTGGTAAAGCTAACTGTGGCATGTTCATTTGCACCAACGAGCAACCTGCTTAGCTCACCAACTGTTGGCACAGCCCCAAATGCTGTTTAATATACTGTAGTTGTGCAGTCCCAGGCACCCCATTTGGTGGTGCCGCAGTCTACTGGCATTATTCACCAATGCGACAACTCTTCCCCAAGTGTTCCTTGGCTACAGCGGATACTATTGCACTAGTTGATGGATGCTCAAGGACTTTAAAGCACTCGAATCTACAGGTTGGCAGTGCTTAAGGGCCACAGGAATGGCATGTGCTGCAAGGTGGATTCTCGCCAGTGGTGCTGCAAGGTTAAGGAGGATGGGCTCATTGGTCTTGCAGCCCTGCTGAGGAAAATTAGTACAAAAAGGGGCAGATGTGCCCATTTATGTGTGGGACACGGAAAGGGTTATAGAAAAGGCCATAGAAGGTGCAACCAGTGTATTATGTGACGCACCAGCTGAATCTCTCGTGAATGCAAGCGCCCAGTGAGATTCCGGCCCAAAATTGCTCAAGCACACTGCATTGAAGAAGAACAGCAGATTGGGCGAGTTGGTGGTTTTAAATAATGTTTAAAAACAGCGCTAAAAACGTACATCGGACAACAGAAAAGAGGATGGGACACATACGGTGCTGACCTACAACTGCGTTTATTGGAAAAAACACTATGGCTTTTTAAAGCCTTACATCGAACATGCACACATGCTCGATGTGAATAAAAGCACTTGTCATTCGCAGCACACTGCCTCGTGGTCGCAGGTGAGATTAACACCGGCCACCCCAGTTCAGCAAGCCCATTTCCTTCAAAGGTAAGGATACAGAAGGCTCACTAACACACCCACTACCTTTTCTCATTATGTGAAATGCTTCCGCTACTTCCCTTGTAATGCTATCATTGTGCACAAACAGGTTTTTGTGTCATCAAAGAATGGTTTACACTCACATTCGAAACAGTGCTTTGCTAGGTTTGTAGATTTCTTGTCTAAAGAATTCTGGTGCTCCGATAGCGTGACATTAATGCATCGGCTTGTCTGCCCTATGTACCTAAGGCAGCATGACAAAAAGATTTGGTAAACAACAGCAATCTTACAGGGCATGGGCTTCTTCCCATGGTTTATTTTACAGCTTGTGTTCTTTCCTATTCCTTCTCTTTTTCTTTGGATAGCTTCTCTCACCTTACCGACTTTATAAGGAGCAGAAAACGTAACTTTGACACCACATCTGGCCCCTACTTTTTTAAATCTGCGCAAGAGAAAATGAACGTATGGCATTACCGCTACTTTCTTTTTTGCTCTTTTCAACCTGGCTACTACGCTGCTCCAAGTTGCGTTTGGAGGGCTTTAACTTCCTGAGGATTTTGCCTGCACATGAGACAAGGACCCGAGTCCTTGAAACCGGCCTCCCTGCATCGATGTACCTGTGCCTCGAGACTACAGCTCATCTTATGATGACAAGACTTCTTGACCGCCATACCCATGCAGCCGGCTACTATACCATTTTTGACAAGTTTTGAGTTGCATGACCAGTAGTTCCACAGGGGCTTCTTGCTCCTAGGGGAGTACAGCCAACACAAGTGGTCTTATTCGAAGGTTAGCTTTAAATCTAAGCATTGCAGTATGCTATGTTTTGGGACTTCATGTGTGAATTTGAGTCCGGAACACCTTTGTTTAAGAACATCAAGAGCATGTGGCACACTTTCAGGTTCAAGGGATTCGAAAAGTACAAGAAAATCACCTACGTACCTAAAGAATGCGTATAAAATCACCGGCCAAGTGTTTTTTTTTTTTTTTTGTCAACACGGCTAAGAAAAATATTACTTAGGACTGGAGCTAGTTTGACACCTATACACACACCAGACTTTTGCATGTATGTTTGGCCTTCCCAAACAATGTTCAGTGGAACCCCAATTATACGACTTTCTTTGGACCGCGATAAAGCATCGTAATATGCGGGCATCGTAAAATCCGAACATAAATTATGCCTATAAAAATACTACTAATCTGACGCAATAGATTCACGAGAAACTTCAATGCAAACTACCAACATACTCTGCAGCACTTGGAAACACAAATTATCAAAAAAGTAAATGCAATAAGAATTAATGCTGCAGTACAGGTACCATCATCATCATCACCCTGCTTAGGCACACTGCAGGGCAAAGGCCTCTCCCATACTTCTCCAACTACCCCGGTCATGTACTAATTGTGGCCATGTTGTCCCTGCAAACTTCTTAATCTCATCCGCCAACCTAACTTTCTGCTGCCCCCTGCTACGCTTCCCTTCCCTTGGAATCCAGTCTGTAACCCTTAGTGACCATCGGTTATCTTCCCTCCTCATTACATGTCCTGTCCATGCCCATTTCTTTTTCTTGTTTTCAACAAAGATGTCAATACCTCGCGTTTGTTCCCTCACCCAATCTGCTCTTTTCTTATCCCTTAATGTTACACCCATCATTCTTCTTTCCATAGCTAATGACTTCGACACACCCACCCACTTAGGAAATAGTGTCTCCATCGATACATCACCAGATCTCACCCTCACCTCTCGGGTTAACTTAACTAAATGGGAAAACCTTCAAATCAATTTTGGTAGCGATCACTACGTTATACAGATTTCTGTTACCTTCTCTCACAAGCCCTTTCACACTCTGCCTCCCAAACTTACGGATTGGGACAAATTTCGGAAAACTCGCGCAAATAATGCTCCCACTTCCATTCATGATCTACAGCAATGGATTAGTCAACTCCAAACGGACGTTGACAATCATAGTACAACTATGCCACCTGATGCTCCTTTTCAAACAGCTGATGCCAAACTATTACACATGTGGCAAGCGAAGGAATCACTATTAAAGCGGTGGAAAAGACGCCGCCATAACCGCAGGCTTCGCATACGTGTAGCTAGACTTGACGATGACATACAAGCATATGCGACCCAACTAGTTAATCAACAATGGGGCCAAGTATGTGAGAGCATGCATGGTAATCTCAGTAGTAAAAAGACTTGGCAACTGCTGAGACATTTGCTTGATCCCTCGACCTCGCGCGCGCAACACAGTCACTACATCACTCAATTATTGCACAAACACAAGGATAATATTCCCCATCTTTTTCAGGAGCTTGCACGATTACACCTCCCTCCTAACACAACTCATGAGAATTCAGATTATACAGGCGATGTTAACGAACTTCTCGACGCCCCAATAACAGAGGCAGAAGTGCGACATGCCTTAGCTTCCCTTAAAACTACATCTGCTCCCGGTATAGATAATGTAAATAATAAATTACTCCGAAATCTGGACGACAAATCAATCTCTGCCCTCACAGAATACTATAACCATTGCTTCGATAACAGCTCTCTTCCGAGCTCATGGAAAACTGCTAAAGTAATCTTTATTCCCAAACCCAATAAACCCTCTGACATAGCTAATCTTAGACCTATTTCCCTCACGTCATGCTTGGGCAAAACGCTCGAACATGTCATGCTTAATCGCTTCAATAAATACGTGGAAGACAATCAGTTATTCCCACCGGAGATGATTGGCTTTCGCCAGTCGCTTTCTTGCCAGGACGCCATGCTAAGGCTCAAGCATGACCTTCTCACTCCTACGTTTAGTAAAGACACCCAAGCCATCTTAGGACTCGACCTTCGCGGTGCATTCAACAACATAGATCATGGATCTATCTTACGTGAGTTGAATGTTATTAACTGCGGTAGAAAAATGCATGACTACATCCGGGAATTTCTTACCAATCGGACAGCTGTCATAAGTCTCAATGACCAATCTTCGCCCCCAATCACCCTAGGTAGCTTTGGCACTCCTCAGGGATCTGTGCTCTCGCCGTTTCTATTTAACCTAGCTATGAGGTCTATTGCTGGGAAGCTAGCACAAATACCGGATCTCCAATATTCTTTATATGCAGACGACATTACCCTATGGATTAAGGGTGGCTCGGATGGCTACATTCAAGATACCTTACAAGAGGCTGCAGACGCAGTGGCTACGAGAGCCGGGTTCATGAACCTCGAGTGCTCGCCCACCAAATCTGAGCTGTTAATTCTATCCGCAAATAAACGTGTTACGCCGAACATTCAGATTAACATTAACGGGAAGCAAGTTCCCGTAGTAGACAAGATCCGTGTACTTGGCATGCACATTCAATCTAACAGACTCAATACGTATACACTTCAAACGGTTACTGCCAGCGTAGGTCATACCACACGGCTAATAGGAAGAGTGTGCAATAAGCACGGAGGTCTCCGCGAGGCAGAATTGCTAAGACTGGTACAGGCGTTTTCTGTCAGTAAAATCACATTCTCCCTACCCTATCTCCACTTAACTAGGGCCGAGGAAGATAAAGTTAACTCACTGATACGCAGACTCTACAAATTTGCCCTTGGAGTGCCAAGTAGAGCTTCTACTGAGAGACTTTTGGCTACAGGTACCTTGAATACTTTTAGTGAGCTCGCAGAAGCCCACCTGACTGCTCAATACCAGCGCTTATCGAACACCCACACTGGTAGGCACATCCTAAACTCCCTAAGTATTGCCCCAGCACCCATGACCAATGAGAAATTCAATATTCCCCACTCGATACATGAGCACTTTCATATCCCTCCTCTACCTAAGAATATGCACCCTGTTCATCACGAACATAGAAGGCAACAACGAGCTAAAGCCCTGCAGAAAAAGTTATTTAACTACAAAGACGTGCTCTATGTCGATGCCGCAGAGTATCCGTGTGGACACAAATTCGCCATATCAGTCGTTGACTCCACTGGCAGTATTGCGACGGGAGCATCCATTATAGCCTCTTCTTCGGAGGAGGCAGAGGAGGCGGCGGTGGCACTCGCCGCAACAATACCTAATTACTATGTCATAGTAAGTGACTCCAAAACTGCCATACACAACTTTGGAGCGGGTAGGGTTTGCAGGACAGCCCTGGCCATTCTATCTCACAATCCGCCAGCCCAACTTCTGAGTTTAATCTGGACACCTGCTCACGCAGGCCTAATCGGCAATGAAGCGGCCCACCTAAGTGCTCGAGCTTTCACGAACCGAGCACAGGCAGGGGACGGTTCAGACGCCAATAATCTCCCTCCAGCATTCACCTCCAAAGACAGATTACTTACATACCACGACATTTGCGGGCATTATCGCCTAGGTCGCCTAACCCTCCCTCCTTTAATGATTCGGTCGTCACGCATACACGAGGTACTATGGCGTAAACTACAGACTCGCACTTTTCTATCTCCTGCCTTACGTCACAAAATTCACCCGGGAATATACCCTACTTCAGCCTGCAAGTTTTGTCCTGCTAGCAGAGCGGACCTTAACCACATTATGTGGCAATGCAAGAACCACTCCCCTCCCCCTAACCTTTGTAGAGCTTTAAGTAGTAGGGAGCTGTGGGAGGCTGCCATGCGCAGCTACAACCCCGAACTTCAGGAAGCTATCCTGAGGTGGGCTGAGGTGGTAGAGGAGGCCTACCGCGAGTAGGATAACCTCCCTCGCCTTCTTCCCGCACTTCCTTTCCCTTTAAGATGGGATAAATAAAGTTGTCTCACTCTCTTTCTCTTTCCATAGCTTGTTGCGGCGCCCTCAGTTTAAGTAGAACCCTTTTCATAAGCCTCCAGGTTTCTGCACTGTACGTGAGTACTGGTAAGACACAGCTGTTATACACTTTCCTCTTGAGGGATAATGGCAACCTGCTGTTCATGATCTGAGATTGCCTGCCAAATGCACCCCAGCCCATTCTTATTCTTCTGATTATTTCAGTCTCATGATCCGGATCTGCGATCACTACCTGCCCTAAGTAGACGTATTCCCTTACCACTTCCAGTACAGGTACAGGTACCAATCATGCTTTATTCAAACGAACCTTTACGGCACTCCACTGCCCACTGCTGTGATTCCCGCCAGCCAGCGCGAACTTTAAAAAAAGTCGGTAAGTTTCTTTTGGACCTTGTTTGATCCGTGAACCAAGAGCTTTCGCTTGAGTTAGGCAACGTCCAAAAGGAGGTCCTCTGAGGCGTCGCGTGGACAGATAAAGTTCGCTGCGCTCCATAGCCGCCAGCCGACGCTGCACTAACCGCTTCCGGTACCCTTGCTTGACGCACTTAATGATGCCTGCATCCAGCGGCTGCACCCGGCTTGTGCAGTTAAGCGGAAAAAAAAAAAAAAACCTTTATGTTCCTCTGGCTGGACGTATCGGGTGGGTGGCATGGTGCGTTGTCCATGAAAAGCAATATTTTCCTCACCTTAGTACCCATTTTGTTACCCACCTGCTGCAAAAACTTGCTGAATAGCGAAGACGTCATCCACGCCGTTTTGTTGAAGTTGTAGCTGCACGGCAGCGCTTTCAAGTTCTTAAAGCACCGTGGCTTTGCAAACTTTCCAACAACCAGCATGGGCAGCCTCTCGGAACCGTCCTCGTTAGCACAGAATAGTGCCATCACATGCTCTTTACTACGCTTGCCACCATGACAGCTGTGACCCTTAAACGCAAGGGTTTGCTCGGGCTGCATATGGTAAAAAATACCACTCTCATCGGCATTGAAAACGTCGCAGGACTTGTATGCAGCAATCATCTCTGGCAGCAACTCCATCCACTCGTTCACCGTCGAAACGTCCACGGAAGTGCTTTCTCCGCAGGAGCGGCTGTACCCAATCCTGTTTCATTTTTTAAAGCGATCCAGCCACCCGTTTGACACCTTTTCTTTTAGAATGGCGCCGTAGACGTTGATTGCAGAGCTCCGTGTTTGGTGCAGCCACTTGACGATAACTTTTTCTAACTTCTCATGCTGTTCTTCTTTTGCTGCTTCCTGCTTGAGCCCGAACTTGTTGGCATTATGCAATATCACCCCTTTGTTTGCCAGGATCGTCTTAAGCGAAAATTCGGGTATCTTAAGATCCGAGGCAATGCTGGCTTTTGTGGCTCCATGCCACTTTTCCACTTCCTCAATAATATTCAGCTTATCGCCGAGCGACAGAACTGTCCGCTTTCGGGACATTGTGCGTCGCATTGCTCCACACAACTCAATACCTCCGCTGAACGCTGGTCGCTAGGATTACGACGAAGAACACATGTGATAAACCTAGGTTGCTCCGCGCTACCTTGTTGGCGATCTGCTGCTGGGAAACTGGAAGGAGAGAAACGCTCCCCCAGCGTGATGAGAGGCGATGCCACCGGGAAGAGAGGGAGAAAGTGATTGCGGAGAATAAAAGGTGCTACGATATTTCAGCACAGCGAGCATCGCGGGCGGCTGCTGGTAGGGGAGAGAGAAATGAACGATGAGACAAGGGAGGGAAGAAAGCTGCGCCGGAGCGAACTGGTCGAGCGGTGTCAAGCGCTCCACATGCGGAGAGACGGAGCGAGGAAAGAGACCCGTGGCACTTTTCTTTCGTCTACTGTTCCATTCCGCACTTCGCGAGGGTCGTCGTATAACGCTGGTCAGGCGTAAAATTGTATTGGATAACCGGGGTTTTTAATGCGTTGCTTCTATGGGGACTTCGCCTGGACTGGACTGCATAAAATCGGGGGACGTATAACCGGGGTTTCACTGTACGTGTTGCCGAGGTAAAAAGACAGGAGTTCTAGAAAGGATCCAGTGTTAACTCCTAATTCACTTTGAAATACACGCTCAGAATTTTGCTCCTCAATGCATTCCTGAATACACTGCAGTAGTGTGTAATGTGGAAGGGAAAAGAACAAATCTTCCACGTCCATGCTGAAACCGGAACATGCTCCGGGGTCATCCTTCATTAGGAACTTTACGATCTCCTCCAAATTAGGAACCAGGAGCGGGTCAGCCATAACAACCGTCTACAGATGTTTGTTTAAGTAAATAAAATAAAAACAAGAACCTCTTTTTGACGAAGTTGAAGGGGGGCCGAAATTACTTCGTTACATTCGTTACTTCGTTATATACACTATTGCCATTTACTGCAATATATGCAAATTGGGTGTACGATTGTAAACATGGAAATAAGGAGCTGCCTTGTGGCCCACGGAACCGGTACAGGGCCCCGCATACAATGAAATTTTAATAGAACAACAAAATTATCTTCTGCATGTGCAACACGCAACTTTTTAGGCCCCTGATGCAACTGCTTTTAGATTCCTGCCTTCTGTTCCACGGTGATGGTCTTTTGTGTCTGCTTTCCACATGGCTCATTGCGTTTGAGCAGCATACAACATGGCGCTCCACCATGTGATTGAAGTGGCAAGCGAAATTGGCTTGGCTAGCTCGTGGCTTCTGAGAATGCACCGGTGGCAATGCGATCTGGGAGGCCACGCCCAGCAGCCAGCCTGTGTGGCCCGCTGCAGGGAGGAGGAGAAGTGAATGCATGACATGGGCGTGACCCCCGAGTTTGCGCCGGAGAGGCCTCGCAGGCCAGGTCCGGCGACGGCTGCCTGCATGGCGGGGCCGTAGTGAAAGAGAAGCGAATGCACTAATTTCAAGCACCGCCGTGCTTAGCCGCGCAGCATGGCACAACTCGCACAGGCTTTCGCACGATCCCCAAGAATGCGCGAGGGAGATCTTGGAGGAGATGCCCAGCTGCACCACGCAGTAGAAGTGAATGCAGTAATCTTTTACACCGCCGCGCAGTGTGGTGCAGCTCTCGCAGCCAGGCACGCACTGGAGAGAGGGATCAGTGGAGAAGCAAGATAGTGAACTGGTGCTCATGCGCAGGTGCATAGCTACACGCGGTGGTGAGAAAGACCAGTGTTGCTCGATTTTGTATTCGATGCGGGGATGGGGGAGTTTTGAACTGCTGCAGCAAATGATGGGGTATTTTTTGGTTTCAGAGACGAACCTAGCTCATTATATCCATTGGCAGGACAATATACATTAACGACTTACCGATAGATTGTTCTTCCAAAATTCGTTTATTTGCTTATGATTGTGTAATCTATCGTCCTATTACTAATGACGCTGATTCTCGTACTCTCCAGTCCGACCTTAACATCATTGAAACTTGGTGTAATAATAGGCTAATGTCCCTCAACTTCAAAAAAAAAACATCGCTACTTACTTTCCATCGTTGCCAATCATTTATCTCAGCTAATTACGTTATCGCCGGTTCAGAAATATGTGCTGTGACTTCATATAAGTACCTAGACATTAACTTGTCCAATAACCTCGTTTAATCCTCACACATATGCAGCATTAGCAATGATGCCAATCGTGTACTATGCTACTTGCACCATAATCTACAACTTGTTCCCCCCTCAGTAAAACTACTCGCATATTTAACAATCGTTCGACCCAAACTGGAATACGCATGCTCAGTGTGGGACCCACACCAATCTAACCTGGCAACACCACTGGAATCCATAAAGAATCATGCAGCAAGGTTCATTCATTCTGACTACTCTTACCACACTAGCATCACTAAACTTCAGTCATCTCTGAACCTTCCCACCCTTGAGCACCGCCGCAAAACAGCAAGACTGTGCCTCCTCAACAAATTTTATCACTCGCTGTTTCACCAGACCGACATCACGCCTGTGCATTGAAATTCCCCCGTCATAGCCATTCAAAGGCTGCTTATCCCCCTCCAGCTCGCACCACTGCTCATCTTAGCTCTTTCTTCATTCAAACAGTGAAAGGCTGGAATCATCTACCTGCCGAAGCAGTGTGCCACTCCAGTCATTCATCGTTCAAGGCATTCATTGAAAATGTTATCTAAATATTCCCACCCCTCATGTAAAACCCCAAATGGGGTATTTGAGCTATGAATAAAAAAAAAATCCCTTCGTTAAAACAAGGTTTTAAATACATGGATCTCTATGGGAATAGGATGAGGGAATGAACTTACTTTGCTATATCCATTATTTAATTATATCTAGTTTTGTTATAACGAGGTTCGAGTGCATGTCATAAAGGTATACTTTTTTAGGACATCCACTGGACATTTTGCATAGGAAACGTTTATGTTCAAATGTCCCATGGATATGCGAATATCCGATTTTAATGTATGATGGATGTGCTTTTTCATGTGTTGAACTATCCTACGGAAATCCGTAGTAAGTCATCACGACTTCCGGGGATATTTGATGGACATCAAAATATCAAAAGTAACCAAAATATCCATTGTAAGATATGCTTTGAATGTTCATTGAATATCTGTGGTCCAATGGGTTTGTCTGTTTCATGCAAGCACCGTGGGTCCTCAGATGCTAACCTCTCAATGTTTGTAAATTTAAACGGAGGCAAACATCCAGGTGGCTTACGTTATAAGTGGTCTACACTGTAAATAAATAACTGGCAGCCGTACAGTGGTGTAGAGACCATGCATGCGCAGCTGGCTTCTCGCGATAGCGGAACAGAGTATGCTAATAATAAGTCTCAGCACAAAAGCTGAGTGCATAATGCAAACAAAACGATCTATGTCATTATTACATAAAGCGCAACAGGCGCTCTTTTCTCAGCCAACTGACATGCAAAATAGTGGTTATGGAAGTCTTTGAGGAGCCCAGGCATGCGCACTTATCTGTATTGGCCTCAAAAAACAAACAGGCCTCGCAACAATTAAAATTACCTTCTCAAGAACAGGTGCAGATGGGCCGGACACTACGTCCTCGTCTTCAAACAGGAAGATCCCCCGAGAGGATGTCCGGCTGGAAAAAAAGAAGTTTCACCAGCACACTGATTGTGACAGCACATTATTAGACAGCTATATGAAGTAAGGCTATCAGCTGCTGTAAACTTGCTAATTAACAAGCACATTGCCATGGCCGCACAGGCAAACACAAACACATCTCACTTGATGACCTCGGACACTCGCTGTCAGAACGCTGGCAACACCGGTGAGTGAATTCCCCTTCGTGCTGCCGGGCACGTGCTCCCACCATTTGCAAGGTGTCTTTTTGTCCACTTTAATTTCTTTTTATTTATCATTTCTATGCTACAATTTAAGCAAAACTACAAATAACTTCATCTATGCTTTTCTTGTTTTCATTATCTGTTGGTTTCATAATGCCTTAGATAGTGTTTTTCAGGAAGTTTTGCACCTATGCTTGTCTAGATGTGCTTGTGTTTACAGCACCTCGATTGTATGCTCGCGACTGAGAGAGCCACCGCGCAGTCAAAACCGTGGTAAACGCACATTTTTGTTGAGGTGTACAAAAAAACCTCGGATTTTCTCATGTGCAAGTACTATTCTGCAAACCAATCAAGTAGCATGTAGTAGTTTGCTTGCCTTTTTACTCGATCCTCTGCACACAAACATTTGTTGTCGTGTTATTGTAGCTATCGTATGTGTCATGCAGACGTAATCTGTTGTGTTGGCGAATGTCTGTAGTTGTGCACTTGTGCTTTCTTCATTTTCACCCCGGTTCGCAGTGCTAGCATTCGATAAAGAAGGCGGATACTTCTCGTCGTAAATAATATAGGTTAACTTAATTGCCAACGGCACATGTTGATGCACGCGGCAGTCCTCAACCCCTGGCTCTGTGTGCACAGTTTGAGGAATAGAGCTGTTGCTCTTTTATTCATCTAGTGCATTTTGGCACAAGAGACACATCTGATGACTCTGGTCACCTCTTCAGCATTGCAAAAACTTTCCCAGTAAAAAAGAACAAAAAAATATTATGCAGACCCAACGCAGTGTTGGCATCTAAACGAAGTGAGGCTTTTGTGGCTAGTTTAGGTGCGCATTTTCTTGATGTAATCAAAGGTCACATTGGAAGTTGTACACAGCGTCCACTGAAGCTGAAAACAAGTAGCCTTGACTGAAAGAGAAAGTGTGAGTTCAAAGCCCATTTATTTTTATTTATTTATTTAATGCTCAAAGCAGTGTCACGGAATGTACAAGTGTACAGTGTCTTTTTTGCTGCTCATGAAAGCGAACATACCTAGTGCTTTTTTTAACATTAACATATATTTTTAGAAATTGCTTATGACATTTAATACAAATCTACTTATTGAGCTGGAATACTCAAGAGGTACACATTACTTAAACTGGAAATCAATAAGCATAATTTAATAACTAACAATATCTTACTCATTAAATGTTAAACTAATTACTTTAACGTGTATATTGTAATAAACTGAAGCCAGTGAACTCGCAAGGCACATCCACTTCAAATGAATCTTTAATCTATAGCACCAATTTTGAAATAAGTGCAGTCAAACTTGCCAAAGTTACCGGAACACCAACACACTGCGTCGCAAACTTTGGGAACCCATATCCTGAAACTGGTGCAATCCACAGAATTCGTTTCAAGTAGGTACGACTTTAAAGTCACTGGCAACAATTCACAAATTGCAACATGTGGATAAAAGTAATTAATTTGAATGTTAACTAGCGAGATTTTATTAATTAGTCAAATATGCCCTTTCATTTCTTGTGCAAATAATGTCTGCCTCCGAGAGTAATCTAGCTCAAGCAGTAGAATTACACTACGTGTCACAGGTGACATTTAAAAATTCTGTTAACAATAATAAGTCACAGTTTTGCATGAAAGGCGAAGCATTGATCACAATAGTAAATTAGTGGACAGCTCTACAAAGCAAGGATGGCAGCTTTGTTGGCCATATAAACACGTAAACATTTGCTTACTAACTAAATTAACAAGCATGGTTTCACGCACCCACGGGCGAACAAACACATTTCATTCTATGAGTGCGAACAATAGCTGTCAGAATGCTGGCATGAGGAAGAGTGGCAGCAGCAGCGAGCGAATTTACCTTCATGCTGCTTCTCACTTCAATGTGAGCTAAGTGGCAGGAATACAGTGCACACGAAGCTACACGAAGTGTTTGGCGCACCTAGCACTCGTCGCAGATTGCTTTATTTCAAGATAAGGCCCACGCGGCCGCGCCATACGCACCCACCGCCAAAGTGGGACATTACGGCGACATCGACAACGAAAATGCACCTGGAGTGTCTCTATAATTGCTATCACAATAAAATACACCGAGTTTCCAGGGGGAGGAGTGGCGAGGGGAGGCAATTGAATAAAAGTGCACGTTCGAAAAGGCGGACACATTGACGAGAGCAAGATACAAGGACGCACAATCATCGGCCGGTGTGACTGACGAAACATACTCGTACGCACTGCGGCACCTAACACACGAGGCAAAGATGTGGTAGATTGCATCCCCACTGTGAGATGCAGTAATAAACTTTTCTAGAGTATCGTCGAGATAAAACATTAACTTGAGTCCATGGGTGTCCGTGCAAATCGCAGATCCACGTGTTTTAAGGTAAGATCAACTTTAAACTTCTTGGGGGACAACCACAGGGGTCTTGTCTGTGCTGTTGTCGTTGCCTAGAATTACACTCACGGGGGTAAACTAAACGCAATGCCCTCCTTCATGTGCCTCCCCAGCACACCACAACTCCTCCCTTGTCGTTGCATCACTGGAACCGTTTTAATGCGAAAGCATTATGTGTCCCACGAGGCAGAAAAGCCGGTGCTGTTGTCTGCAATGAGTGGCACCAAAAATGGCTGACACCACAGCCGTGGCCCAGATGTAGAGTGTCCGCCTCAGCTGCAGGAGGTTCTGGTTCGATTCCCACCATTGTCGGGCACCCACTTGTTCTCAAATGGGTACAAGTGTACCCATTTCAGAACAATCCTTGAGAACAAGCCTGGCGTTTGGCTTTTTTTAGGGGTGTGACATGTGGAAAAGGAGCCTGCGCCCTGAACTTCCATTGAAACCCTCGTAAGCACAAAAAAGAAAGGGTGATGTTTGCACTGCTCCCATGGAGGCCATTTCCCATGTGGCGCCCCAAGTGCACCTATAGAGGTGGGGACGCCTTCGGTTTGTGGGCAAACACCCCTTTCCAAGCGTTGAGGTTCCATAATGGCCGAGCACCAGGCTGGGAGCATTCTGGTACGTATTTTACTGGTAGGTACCCAGCAACAGCACTTGCCTCCCACAGCTGCAGCGGATGCTCTTTAACGAGCCCATCGGTTGGACAACTAAGTGCCCAGAGACAGCGCGTAAATCTGTATTGGGCCCCCTATTTGAGATGTGAACCCCCACGAGAGTGAAGCACCAGGCCAGAAAACATCTCTACCCATTAAAACAAAACCTGTGGGTTTCCGGCGGCACCGGGATTTGAGTTCGGTACCTCCTGCATACGAGGCGGATGCTCTACCGCTAGGCCACCGTTGCGGTAGAGCATTTGCGAGGTCGAATTTCTCAGGGAGGTTACTGTAAACAAAGTAAATTAACGGCTTTGAAAATAAAATTTCGTAAATTTCGGTCTGGGTGGGAATCGAAACTAGGCCTCTGGGATGAGACGAGCACGCTTTCCTGACGCCATGGCAGCTCCACGGTTCTGGTTGACTAGAACCGTAGCATGGCCTAGTACATGCATCATTGGGCACGTAATGCAGCAGCCAATGAGGAGGTGGCGCTATGTTACGAGTGTATAAAATGAGCGTATTCATATGTCACGAGGTCTACAAACTGTAGAATGCTTTCGCATTCCCACATGTAAGCCGTCTCAAGTGTAATTTTTTCTTGGCCATGGCTTGCCCGAACTCTAGAACGCCGCTGTTTTTTCCCCTAAGCGTCAAAGAGAGCACAGAAGGTCACGAAACAGCACACCCTACTACAGTGGAATCTTGATGATACGATCACGGCTAATACGAATTTTCGGATGATACAAATTTTCTGTGGTCCCGGCCGGGCCCCATTACTTTGCAACCTGCTAGAGAACGGTTGTTACGAATCAATTTTCGACCCGTTTTGGTTGATACGAAAATTACTGAAGACACTCTGGAAATCCTAAAGTGTGCTAGGCGAAAGCCAGACGCTGCTGCCATGTGCGCTCCGCTTCCCTGGCTTTGCTGTTCGATGAAATGGCCGGTCGCTGCTGCCGTCTGTGCTCCAATTCATTCGCTTTGGTGTTCGGCGATATCACCTGTCGCTGCTGCCGCTTTCGTTCTGCTTCCCTGCCTTTGGTACCCAGCGATCTAATCAGTCGGTGTTGGCGTTTCCGTTCTGCCTCCCTTGCTTTCGCATCTGGTGACATGTTCAGTCGTCACATGCGCATTCGCTCCTTGTTCTTCTGGCGTTTGGTGATGGGGGAATCCGGCGTCTGCTGCCACTTCCCCGAACCGCTTGGCGTGGAATCACTGGGCCGCTTCAGAGCCATGTGTCTCACTCACTCGACTGCAACGAGACGTCTGGAGAAGGAGCCGCGGTGCAGCTGCCACCGCTGAGATGCGCTCGATCGTTCTACCGCTATTGTGTGATGTCACGGTTGCTATGCACAGCTGCGCCCCCCACCGGCACGCTGGTTGCTAAGGAGTGCAGGAGGTTGTGCCGCTGCGTGGAGGAGAAGCCACAGTTAGCACAATTCCAGCACACGGACGGACGTGACTGCGAGCATGAGCCATTAAAGGCTTTCCTTAATAAACGCCGCCCCACCGACGGCCGCGAAAGAGAACAGCGCGCAGTCACACGATTTCTCCCTTTCTCTTTTGGTGCGAAGGCGTGGACGCGGCGCCGGACAGCGCGAAGGCCGCGACTGGGCGCGAAGAGTTTGAAGCGGTGGCGCTTTTGTTGCTTTTCCTCCTATTCCGCATTCCATCGGACAGAGTAGCTGCTGTGCTTCGGGCCGCGTTCTTTGTGTTAGACGTGGGCGACAACGAAGCACCACGACTGGCGGCTGAAACGCTGCATGCGATGAAATCACCGACGACACGTGCACACATTTTTACGGATTTGAACAAAGTCTGCTAAGTGACCTGACAAAGAAAAAGATGCATAAGGACATTAGAGACTTTTTCTTCAAGAAATAATTGCTGTTTGCATACGTGTGCTTGAGTGAGTTCACCTCCAACTCTTTAATTTAGCTAGTTTTAATTGTTTCAATGATATGAATTTCGGCTAATAGGAATATTTTTTGTGACCCCGTGAGATTCGTATCATCGATATTCCACTGTACAAGTTAAGGGAAAACTGCCGTCCCCCTGAATGTATTAGCACGATGCAGCTTCGTGCTACATTCGGTTTTCCCTTTCATAATGCTTCCTCCACCTTGTGGGGTTCCCCATAACTGATTTGCAGCCATGTCTCTGAGCTCTGAGTTGTCGGCTAGTTAACTCTCATGCTGACATCCTCTAGCCTCCTGATTAGTTCAGATGGTAGAGCAACCGCACCAGAAAGGCATTGGTACCGGGTTTGAACCCTAGACTAGGATGAATTTTTCCTCAACAGCGAAGTTTTCTTTCTGAGAAACCCGCATGAGATTCTTTGTAGCTTTGTGCTACATTTGGGTGGATGAAAACTTTCCCTTTCATGACACCCTCCACCTTGTGGGATTCCACAGAAGTGATTTGCCAACCTACCACGATGTAATGCTCCCCTTCGCGGGTCAGACAAACAACCTCACATTCAAGACAAACAGCACATATTACCTTGGTTTTTTAGGGGTGTGCGAATACTAGAAACTTTTTAATAATGAGTCGAATAATGTCCTATTCAATTCGTCTTCGAATCTAATAAAATAAATGAATAAACTAATCGAAAAAATGCAGAAGAAATTCTCAGGTACAAAAAAACACTTAGGGGATTTATTTGAGAAAGATTTCTCAATACCTTTAGCTGTCAGCAGTACTTGAGCACAGTATGATAATGCTCCCTCCCGCATTGCATGTAGGAAACAGTCTCCTTCATGCTGCCTTACTTCTTTATATCGCTGCTCACAGTGCAGTCCTTGTTACCATTCGAATTCTTATGTATGAAGTGTGGCTTGCCATCCAAGCATTCATGAAGCATTGTTCTCCATTGCATACCGATTCACTTCTTGTACAATTTCTCCCTTAAGCTCATGGGTAAAATACAGCTCGAAATAATCAAGCTCACTGTGAAGATTGGAGAAAACAACCTTTGAGCCGCGATTTGTCACTGTGAAGGGAATATTCTTGAAATCTTGAAATGAAGTCACGCACAGTCTCCAGCTGCCTGCACCACACTGTAGGCGATCACCACACAAACCATTGCATCCTGGGTCAGCACAGTCAGTGTCTTCCGATGTGCTGTCATCCGAGGACATTTGATGACCATCTGAAGGCGACATCCTCTGCGCTAAAATCGTCATTGGACTCGCTAAACTCATGCGAGTTCTGTCCATAAAATGCTCGGGCAAAATACGTTGCCATACGTCCAGCAGCATGCACCACAAATTGTGCATCGAAATCCCTCCAAGTGCATCTGAAAAACTGTTGCCCTCATCTGGAGACAACAAAAACTGCAATTCGTAATTGAAAAAGGCTGCCGAGAGATGGCACAACCAACCCAAATGAGTGGGGAATGCGAGCAAGTGTGCATGTCAGGTGCTTTGCAACATGTGACTGGAGCAGATATTTTCGCATGGTGGCATGGGCCCAACACGTCTGAAAAAGGTTAAGGCTCAATCGATCACAAATTTTACATTTTCCTCATAATTCCACTCATTTGCTTTTACATAAATGAAACTACTGGTCACATCCAAATTTCATTACCAAATGGTTACTCTTGAACAGCAGTTACACATTTTATGATGTTTTGCAATGCTCAGACATGGTTTGCATTATTTTCCTGCATATAGCAATTGCATTACCAACTTTGCAAATCTAATGTTATTAATCTTGTTTAGCATGATGGAGCTATTCCTCTTCAATGGACCTTTAGAAAACATGACAGCAGTAATAAAACCTCACTTTGTAAGTGTAAAAATAAAATTTATTAATTGAAAGCAAAAATATAATACACACACACACAGGAAAGGCTACTTTTAAAGCAGCTGAGTGCCAGCAATGTTTTTACTGCACTTGTGTTCCTTCCTTCACAGTCCTCCTCTGTTTAGCACATCACTTAATTGCTTGAGCATTATCAAGTGAAACATTCTTAAATTTATTGCCTTTGAGTTTCGAAATACATATGCATGATTCAGAAAAATAATTAGTCAAACTCCCTTATAACAATATTCAAATGCCATGAAAATTCAATTGTTATAACCGATAATTGTTATAACTGTGTTGGATAAAGATAGATAATTTATTTGAAAGAAGGCCGAGAGGTCGATCTGAGCCATTAGCAGAATTGTGCAGAATTAGGGATATAGAATAAAGAACCAACTGCGAGTGCCCAGCGAGCAAACTGGGAGCAGCGCCGGCAGTGTTGTCAGCACAGTTGGCGGGGTTTATTCGTGTTTTGGAGGGTAGCATGGCGCAGGGCTATGGGTGCAGCACATCCGTACTTGGAGGGGTGCAAAGGCAACGGGAGACTGTCATGGAGAGAAGCGCATGGCGGCAGTTTGGGTGGCGGGCGATTGTGCCACGGCTCGCATTTCACTTTTTCTTTGTTCTTTTCAAGGATTTCGCATTCAATTACCTTTCAGCACGGACACCCAGCACCCAGACTTTGGCATGGGGACATTTTAGTGAGCAGCTTATTTCCCCATAGAAAACATGCAAAAGTTGGCGGTGCAGCAGGTTTTCATTGTTATAACCAATATATTGTTAAAACCGGTATCGTTATAAGTGGGTTTGACTGCATGCATATCCAATGCCCATATTTGAATCTGTGAAACGAAGCTTTAGTGAATTGGGTAATAAATTCTACGCAAATTGTGATGCGTCCAATTGTGTTTATTTCCATCACATGCAACATGTAATGTCATACAATGTCTATGTCCAGCACAAGTCACTACTTTAATCACATGTAATGTTTATGTTTATGCACTATGCCGTTCACAAGGTGAACACTGCTGCACAAAACTGTTTTGCGTACTACTTTTGTCCGCACTGCATATTTTGTAGTGCGGACAAAACTACATAGCTGGGACCGGCGGGGCGCGCACAGTGGCATGTCGGCACATGGACCAAGCTGAAGCAGGCACAGAGGCGGCGGCCTGTATGCATGGCGGCTTGGAGTGCTCGAACCGGCGGTGGTCATCCGGTGTGCGATATCAGTGTGTGCGCGCCGTGAGCGTAGCGTGAGGAGACCACAAACTGGCGTATACCATGGGGCCAGGGGTCTAATGAGCCTCTGGTCACCCAAGATCCGAGCTGTTGCATTGCTGAGGTAAGTGTTGCTGCGAACGCTCTGCGTTCGCAGCAGAGCGTTCTGTTTGACCATTCTATTCTCCCATATGTTCCACAATTCAGTGAGTCCGACCGATTTCCTTGAGTCTCTAATGTCATTACCATTCTGGCAGCTGCTAATTCTGGCATCTGCAGGAACAGTGCCTCTAGGGATGACAAATTAGGAAAATATGCATGTTTTGCTATTGATGGCTCGGCTCAGTGGCCTGCCCGGCAGTTTTCAGTTAATGTACATCTTTCCTTGCTAAAATTCAAACCGTAATAGTTGACACACTATTTCATGCCCCATGTCACTGGAGGTCCTTTTTCAGGCAGACTAGCTTGTGGTGGTACCCTCTACACCACCAGTTGAGGGGTGAAATTTGCAGCACAACTGCTGAACAGAGACAAAGGCCACAAAACGAGCCTGCTCAGCAAAGAGGCGAGCACCCCGGACATACTCCGTCGCACATGCAGAAGGGGATGCTCCTCCGCAACCCCGCGATGGTGACGAGGAGGACAGCCCGGGTGGAGAACCTGCCGAGGGAATGAAAACTGGGGTGTAGGAATAGTTTTCTTTTTTACGACCTGAAGAGCGCTGAAGAGACCGCAGAGTGACCCGTATTGTAAATAATTGTACATAGTTATGCGACGGCCTCAGGGAGGCAAAGCGCTGTAACGTTGCTGGTATTGCAACAGGTGCGAGAGGCCGGATACAGCTTGTGTCGCTGTCGCCCTCGGAGGGTTCACTTTGTGAGGTCACAACGAGATCGGCCAATGAAGATCGCATACCACCCGCTAACCCTGCAATGCGAGAGTTGCATTGTAGGTGGTAAACCCCGACGTCGCAGAAATGTGATTCAGCATCACTCCAACAAGTATCGGCCAATCAGAGTGCCACGTTTTTTTTTAAAATCAATTCTGTAACAAGCGTGTGATGCCCCCTCGGACATAATCTTCGTTGGCCTGCCAGGCTCGGTGTGAAACTTTGGTCACTGCACCAATAAACACCGACAAGCACAGCTGTTTGGCGGTCAGTCATCGTTCATCACCACCACGCTACAGAGTGTGCCTTACGGAGGGTGCCTCGAGCCCTCCCTCGTTCACGAACCCAGGCGGATTGTGAAACTGATGACGAGTATCCACGAATCGTCCTACGCCGCCATGAGTGGCAAAACACCACCCCTCTTTGCTGTCGCCATGCCTCTGTATGGAAGGCTCGAGCCGTTCGAGGGAAATGGGTCCATCTGGCCAGTTTACGAGGAGAAAGTCCGCGTGTTCTTTGGGCAAACGACACACCTGAGGCCAAACAGTGGGACATTTTCCTGGCCAGATGCAGGACCCGCATCTTCAGTCTCTTGCTCGACCTTCTCAAGCCAGCCATGCCGCATGTTAAGAAGCTGGGTGAGCTGCTAGCAATACTGCGCTCGCATTTCAACCTAGCACCGTCCACACAAATGGAATGTTTCCGCTTCAGCAACCGGCGCCGCTGGGAAGGAGAGACCCTCGGGCAGTTCGTCGCTGCTCTACGAGGTTTGGCAAGAGCCTGCGCTTTCAGGCAGCAGCTGGACTCACTGCTCCGGGACTGTTTCGTCTGCAGCATCAACAACCCCTGCCATGCAGACGTTGACTCCTGGAGCTTCCCGACCCCTCGCTGGAGGACGCTGTGAAGGCAGCGCTGGCAATGGAAGCTGCCTCCAAGGACGCCGGCGAGATTGTACGTGCGACTGGCTCACTGTCGGCGGAAGTGCCGGTCAACAAGTTGGCAACAAAGGGAAGTACCTGCGGTCGCTGTGGTGGTGCCCACTCCCCCTCACAGTGCCAGTTCTCTCAAGCACAATGGTTCACGTGTGGGAAAACTGGGCACTTGGCACGTGTATACCGAAGGAGGAGGACGAACAGTGGACAGCAGCAGCAGCAGTAGCAAGCCTGCGGCCAGGGTAGACATTGCAAGGGTACGCGGCGGGGGCTTGCGGCAGCATGCTCGAGTTCTTGCGCGGGCAGGCTCCATGTTGTGGCTGATGACCCGTCGATTTACAACATGTGGCACACAGAACATGTTCTGTCATATGTGTCGCTGTACATGCTGACCGTCGAAGTCTGCAGGCACCCCATTTCCATGGAGCTTGACACAGGGGCCAGTGTGTCAGACATGGCCGGGAAACAGTTCAAGCGTACCTTCCCCGGCGTGTCCATCGAGGCTTTGGGCGTGATGCTGCGCAGCTACTCCAGGTAGCTCTCCCAGGTCCAGCGTCAGGCCCAGGCCAGCATTCGCTTTGGGGACAGGGAGGCAACCCTACCCGTTTACTTAACCAAGGGGTCGTCGCCGACGCTGCTGGGCTGAAACTGGATTCATGCACTGGGCGTTTGTCTGCCAGAATACCAGGAAAACAGCCTGCATGTGGTGAGAGACATCCCCAGCCTCCTGACCGAATTCAAGTCCCTGTTCCAGCCAGGGGTGGGCACATTTGCCGGCACGATGGCTGGCATCTATGTAACTGAGGGAGCCCGGCTTCGTTTTTTTCAAGCCTCGCCCACTGCAGTTCGCCCTGAAGGACGGGCTCACCCAGGAGCTACAACTGTTACAGCGAGAGGGCATCCTGGTGCCCGTCAAGACGTCTGAATGGGCCGCTCCCATTGTACCAGTCCCCAAGTGAGACGGCAGTGTCAGGATTTGCGAGGATTTCAAGGTTACGATCAACCCTGTCGCTACCGTCGAGAAGTATCTGCTGCCCCGGATTGAAGATCACTGGCCAGCGTTGTCCCGTGGACAGAAGTTCACCAAGCTTGACCTCAGAGATTCTTACCAGCAGCTGGTGCTCCAGGATGCCTCCCGGAATTATGTCACAATATTGACAACTTTGGGGCTCTTCCAGTACACGCACTTACAATTTGGCGTGGCCTCAGCCCCAGCCATATTTCAGAGGGAGATGGACAATTTCGTCACGGGCATGAGACACGCGGCTGTGTACTTGGACGATATCCTGGTTACTGGCAGCGACGACAGGGACCACCAGCAGAAATTGCACAACGTCCTGGTATGACTGCAGGATGCCGGACTCAAGCTCAAGTTGCAAATGTGCATTTTCCTGGCCCCCAGTGTTGTGTACTTGGGACATGTCATTTCCCAGGCTGGCCTAGCCTCGGCTCCCCGCAAAGTTGATGCTGTACTAAAGGCGCCTAACTGCCAACACAAGAAGGAGCTTCAGAGCTACCTTGGCCTCATCAACTTCTACAGGAGTTTCCTGCCGAACCTGTTGGAGCATCTACAGCCGCTCCATCTTCTGCTTTGAGATGGTCAGCAATGAATCTGGAAGGAGCAGGACCGGGCCTTCCAGCACAGCAAGGAGCTAATCCCCAAGGCTCCAGTGCTGGTACACTTCGACCCTGACAAGCCTGTCGTCCTGACCGTAGATGTGTCGCCGTACGGCATGGGAGCCTTCCTGGCGCACCGAGACAAGGATGGCCAGGAACGTCCTGTGTCGTTTGTTTCTCGTCGGCTTCATGCTGCAGAGCAACACTACAGCCAGCTGGACAAGGAAGGCTCGGCCCTCATGTTCGGTGTCGAACGCTTCCACCAGTACCTGTGGGGCCGGAAGCTCGAGGTGGTCACGGACCACAAGCTGCTGTTGGGGCTGCTGGGGCCTGACATGAAAGTTCCTGTGCAGGCATCACCTTGAGTGGTACGCTGGGCCTTGAGGCTGGCAGCTTACAGTTACCAGCTGGTTTACCGTCTGGGAAAAGGACCTGGAACCTGTTGATGCCCTGAGCCACCTGCCCCTGCCAGAGGTGCCTGCCTGGTGCTGTTCCAGAACATGCTGAAGTGTTCATGCTGGAGCACGTGTACCCGGAGGTATTCTCCAGATCTGCGGTATCGCAAGCGACCAGCCGGGACCCAGTCCTGTCTCAGGTGGTCAAGGCAGTGTCCCGTGGGGATGAGTTGGTTTAGCAGGCCTATAGCCACAAGGCCACCAGGCTGAGCTTGCAGCAGGGCTGCCTACTGTGGGGTTCCAGGGTGGTGATCCCACAAAGTTTCCGGTCCAGGGTCCTGCAGTTGCTGCACTCTGATTATCCTGGCGTGGAAAAGACCAAGATGGTGGCCCGGTCTTACATTTGGTGGCCTCACCTGGACCGGGATATCACTCACATGGTGCAGAGCTGCCAAGTCTACCAGGACTATCAGTGGGCCTCATGCCATGTGGAAATCACCCCCTGGCCATTCCAACAGAGACCCTGGTCCCGCCTGCATGTGAATTTTGGGGGGCCTTTCAAGGGCCACTACTTCCTGGTGGTGGCGGACGCCTTTTGGAAGTGGGTGGAGGATCTACTGGTCACCACTCTATAAGAAGGTGTGACCATTGCAGTGCTACGATAGGTCTTTGCCGCCCAGAGGTTGCCAGATGTCATCGCATCCGACAATGGTCCTGCTTAGTACAGAGTACCTGGCCTCGCTGACGAAGAATGGAATCCCCCGGATGATGGCTCTGCCATACCACCCTGCTTCGAATGGTGCAGCCTATCGGGTGGTGCAAACCATCAAGGACAAGCTCAAGAAGAGCCAAACTGGGGATTTCTGGTCGCAGATTGCCTGGATACTGTTTCAGTACAGGACCACGCCCCACGATGTCACTGGCCTTGCCCCTGTAATCTCCTGCTGGGTCGGATGGTCAAGACACCCTTGGACGTCTTGCATCCAGACCTCCGATCCACAGTGCTCCTGAAGCAGCTGAAGTAGAAGCTGGCTGCTGACCGAGGGTGCCGTGCCGGGCCTTTGCCGCAGTCGGGAGGTCCAGTCTTTGCCAGGAACTTTCGTCCTGGCGCACCCTGTTCACCGGACAGGTGGTGTCACCTGCCAGTGCCTCATCGCTGCTCGTCTGCATGCCAGATGGGGCCACATGGCACCAACACGCCAACCATGTTAGGCCTCACCTCGGGACCTGGCTAGCACCCTCAACTGCCACTTCAGAATTCCAGCCCGCAGGAGGACTAGTGGCAACACCAGTCACTTCCAGTGGAGCACCGTCCAGCTCGGAGGCAGCAAGCATTGCCAGTGGTGCGGCACGCGTTGGACCACTGTCAAGTCCGGCACCACTTGCAAGGCCGGCCACTGCGGAGCCTCCAGACGGAGAGAGGCTGGCTCAGGCAGCACCCGGCGTTGCCACACCTGGCCCTTCAACACCAGTGCCCAGGTGGAGTACTCGACCGCGGAGGCCACCAGACTGTTACTCGCCTGTGTAGCAGGCACTGTTGACCTGGCTAGGACGGAGGCAGAGCCTCGTCCTTTGAACTTGGACGTTTTCTTGTTGTCTACAAACAAACTGGGAGTAAGGGGGTGTAACAAGCATGTGACGCCCCCTCGGGCATAATCTTTGTTGGCTTGCTAGGCTCGATGGCCTGCCAGGCTCGGTGGGCAATATTGGTCACCGCACCAATAAACACCGACGAGCACAGCTGCTTGGTGGTCAATAATCGTTCATTACCACTATGCTGCAGAGCATATGTCTTACAGAGGGTGTCTCGAGCCCTCCCTCATTCACGAACCCGGAAGGATTGTTACAGATTCGCTCTGCGACTTAATTGGCCCATTGTGGAGCAACTTCTCGTCTATTGCCGAACCTTCCACACCTGTTCATTAACAGACATCTCGTCGTGGAAATCTATTTTGCTTGGTGTTGCAGCATGAACAATGTGTATCTGTGGAAGGAACTTTCGCTAGTGCCGAAGTCCTATGTCATTGGGCTAGTGAAGACCACATCTGGCTGAACTTGGACGGAGTAATTATTTATACTGAGATGAGGCTTGCCTATGTGAATTCACAGCTTTGGATTAGCCAATAATTTCTCTTCAAAAAACTCTCAGCAATCCATTTTGCCGAAATCAGGCAGGCTGCTTTCCCTTATTCACTGCTTCTCTGTGTTTTACCTAGTCCATTTCGTATGGCTTTTGTGTATGTATTTCCTTGGGTATTTGTCTTGCTTTTATGTTGCTCACTTATTTGTATGTATGTGTCTTGCACTCCAAGAATGTTTCATGTGCGTCTTCACTGCCGCGCTGCACCAACGGGTAATGTCGACCTGGATGGAGGCTTGACGATGGCGAAGCTGTGGATTGGGCTTCACAATCATGACGATTGGCATGGATCACGGACATACCATGGAGCGGGCACTGCCAGAAGCACCGGCACCAGAGGCCGTTGCCAGACGTTGTTGAAGTGGCGTGAAGTGACACGCATGGCATGTGGGCATGGTGCTTGGACTTCCGAGAGATTTTCCATGTGGGCTTTGTTTTTGTATGTCTTTTGTAATGTTTACATTTTCTTTTGCTGGGTTGATGACAGGATGATGTTATCTTATTTTCACTTCTTTGCATTTATGTCCGATGTCATTGTGCATCCAATCATTGTCCTTTTATCGTTACTGTTTTCTTTTTTGTTGGTGGATGCTTTTATTGCCCATGTTCGTGTTGAAGCATGGGTTCACGTAGATTGTTATTGTGTGCCTCAGACCTACCTACTTAATTTATCCTAATGGGTTGTTTTTTTCCTTTCATGCTATTGTTTTAAATTTATTTTTGGAGGCTGGTGATATTGGGTTCTAGCTGCCAGTGGATATCTTCGGTGTCGCATAGTAATGGCTTTTTGTTTGTTCTTTGTATTTTTTCTGCATTGGTAGGGGGCATTTAAGGGGGGAGGGATGTGGGGTTTCGAGCACTTGCAGTGGTTGTGTGGCGTCGTTTCATTGCGTTGTGTTTCCATGGGGTTCCGCATCCCTCTCCTCCCTGCCTGGACAGGATGGCAGCGGGTCATAAAACACTGTAACTTGGCTGTCATCCCGCCTACGGGAAGGTCAACAGGTTTCATGCATTGGCCGAACTTTTGGTGGCATTCGGGCAACTATTGCATGCACTCCGCGTACGCGCATACAAGACGGGGCCCGAGGAGACTACATCGGGGCGTCAGAAGATGCGTATGTGTTCCTCTCTGCCAGTGGCAGCCTCTTTGTCTGCCGGCTGATGGTTTCTTCGGCACGTTGGGGTCCTGGCCTCGGTGGGTGCGCGCACTCTTTCGTCATCTCGATGTCCTGAGGCAGTGCTTTCTGATCGTGCCCCAGTCTGTTCTTCTCTTTATTTCTATTTTCATTTTCTCTGCTGAGGGGTGCGCGATGGCAGGCGCTGGCCGAAGAATAGGCCGCCTCTTAATGCTGGGTTCTTTTTTCTTTGTTTTCTCTGTCACAGTGCGCCGTTAGTGGCCACCGGAGACTATTTGGCCATGTATTGCGTTGCGATTAGATGTTTATTCGGACGTGTAGCTGAAACTTGTGTATGTACTGAATCCCAGCTTAATAAATGTTCCTTGTTGCTTTTCGAGAGCTTCGCCTAGGGGCTCGCTTGCTGCGTGCACAGCCTCGCTTGCCCCCATAGCTGGGACCGGCAGGGTGCACACAATGGTGTGTCGGCACATGGACCAGGCTGGAGCAGGCGCAGACGCGGCGCCCTGTATGCATGGCGGCTCGGAGTGCTCGAACCCAGGGTGGTCGTGCAGCGCGTGCAATACCAGAGCATCCCTCAAGCTATCAACCCTCAATTCAACCCTCAACCCTCAATCTCCTTAAGTTATCTCGCACCACGAGCATAGCTTAACCCTTTCAAGGTTTCTGCCGTACATGTACAGCGGCGGTTTTCTGTCCCGCAAGGTCTTTGCCGTACGGGTATGGTTTTGACCCTCCGTTTGAAATTTTGCGCCATAATGACAATGCATGCTTTCTGACAGGTGCTGCCACCTCTTAGGACTTACAAGAAGCGTTTGAAATTTGTGCTACCTTCTTGGGGAGATAAACAAAACTGATTTCTAGCTTCAGTGCGTCGCGCAGACTGCAGCAACACCCCTTTTGAGGTTTCGGTTTCGCCGCGTGATCGCAACGGAGGTGCGCGAAACATCACTTTTCTCTTTGCCGGCACGCTCTCGCAGGGGCGGTAGAAGTTGATTTCTATCTTGATTGGCGCTGCTCTTAGCTTGTTTATCACTGCTGCTAGCGAGGCATTCTCGCTCTCTGTGGCAACGCGCTTACGCGAGAAGGTGCCTCAGACCTCTGCCCAAGGCAGCCGCACGCAGAGGTGTCATGTGTGCAACAACACAACTCGTCGCTCCAAGAGCAGAACAGACACGCATTTTAGGTGTGCAGACTGTGATAAGGCGCTGTGTGTAGACTCGTGTTTCAAGGAGTACCACACTCTGAAATACCATTGAACATTTTGCAGTTCTGAGTGACGCTGACACCAAAATACTGTTCCTATTTTTTTTTTTTACTATTTATGCCCGACTTTATACACTTTGTACATTCAAGATCCGCAATACAGTAATTTGACCACCTGGGAAAGTTTTTTTCAAAATAATTAGACCCTCAAAGGGTTAAGGAGACCACAATATATAAGTTAAACTTTGATATAATGGACTTCAATATAACAAAATTCTCGAGATAACGAAGTATTTAACTTTTCAGAAACTCTTGTCCATAGAATAATAATGAATAATAACCGCAATATAATGAAGTGCGTATGCGATTTATGTATAACGAAATTTCACTGTCACTGCAAAAGAATGCTGAGACAATAAATGGAAACTTCTGCGGAGACAGATTGTCAGATGATTGAATTACAAGCGCCTGCTTGCAAATGCACCTCTCAAATCGCAAGCCGTGCACGCGGCAAGAGCGACCACCAAAGTGGAGCCACATCAGGTTCCGTATAAAGCCCAAGTGCGACAAGATTCTATCGTGCCTTGCACACTGTGTGCTTTAGGTGCGAGTGAAAGTGTGGGAGGGTGAGACAAGAAAGTTGGTGGCTTCCCGAGTGCCGGCTTTCTGTGTAAGTGAAGGGGATGAGGGGGAGGGGAGTGAGGCCGCAGTAACGTGATAAAGCATGCGCGAGGGGACGGGGGTAAGTTACCGCACGTTTCCGTTGTGGCCGCGCATGGCTGTAGGTGCGGCTGAGCACACACACAGCACACTCTGCATTAGAGGTATTGTGCCACATGTGCAAAGAATGGGCATGCTGAGATGGCATGGCACCATGTAAGCTTTCATCCCATGCATCATCATCATCATCATCATCAGCCTGGTTATGCCCACTGCGTGGCAAAGGCCTCTCCCATACTTCTCCAACTACCCCGGTCATGTACTAATTGTGGCCATGTTGTCCCTGCAAACTTCTTAATCTCATCCGCCCACCTAACTTTCTGCCGCCCCTGCTACGCTTCCCTTGGAATCCAGTCCGTAACCCTTAATGACCATCGGTTACCTTCCCTCCTCATTTCATTCATTCATTCATTCATTCATTCATGTCCTGCCCATGCCCATTTCTTTTTCTTGATTTCAACTAAGATGTCATTGACTCGCGTTTGTTCCCTCACCCAATCTGCTCTTTTCTTATCCGTTAACGTTACACCCATGATTCGTCTTTCCGTAGCTTGTTGCGTCGTCCTCAATTTAAGTAGAACCCTTTTCGTAAGCCTCCAGGTTTCTGCCCCGTACGTGAGTACTGGTAAGACAGCTGTTATACACTTTTCTCTTGAGGGATAATGGCAACCTGCTGTTCATGATCTGAGAATGCCTGCGAAACGCACCCCAGCCCATTCTTATTCTTCTGATTATTTGAGTCTCATGATCCGGATCTGCGGTCAATATCTGTCCTAAGTAGATGTATTCCCATACCACTTCCAGTGCCTCGGTAGCTATCGTAAACTACTGTTCTCTTCTGAGACTGTTAAACATTAGTTCAGTTTTCTGCAGATTAATTTTTAGACCCACCCTTCTGCTTTGCCTCTCCAGGTCAGTCAGCATGCATTGCAATTGGTCCCGAGTTACTAAGCAAGGCAATATCATCAGCCAATCGCACGTTACTAAGGTATTCTCCATTAACTCTTAGCCTCAATTCTTCCCAATCCAGGTCTCTGAATACCTCCTGTAAACACGCTGTGAACAGCATTGGAGAGATCGTATCTCCCTGCCTAAGGCCCTTCTTTATTGGGGATTTTGTTGCTTTCTTTATGGAGGACTACTGTGGCTGTGGAGCCGCTATAGATATCTTTCAGTATTTTTACATACGGCACGTCTACACCCTGATTCCATAATGCCTCCATGACTGCTAAGGTTCCGACTGAATCGAACGCTTTCTTGTAATCAATGAAAGCTATATATATAAGGGTTCGTTATATACCGCACATTTCTCTATCACCTGATTGATAGTGTGAATATCGTCTATTGTTGAGTAGCCTTTATGGAATCTGGTCCTTTGGTTGACAGAAGTCTAAGGTGTTCTCTTACTCTATTTGCGATTATTTTAGTAAATACTTTGTATGCAACGGACAGTAAGCTGATCGGTGTATAATTTTTCAAGGCTTTGGCGTCCACTTTCTTATGAATTAGGATTATGTTAGTGTTCTTCCAAGATTCCGGTACGCTCGAAGTCATGGGGCATTGCGTATAGAGGGCGGCCAGTTTTCCTAGAAGAATCTGCCCACCATCTTTCAACAAGTCCGCTGTTACCTGATCCTCCCCAGCTGCCTTCCCCCTTTGCATAGCTCCCAAGGCTTTCTTTACTTCTTCCGGCATTACTTGTGGGATGTCAAATTCCCCCAGACTATTCTCTCTTCCATTATCGTCGTGGGTGCCACTAGTGCTGTACAAATCTCTATAGAACTCCTCAGCCACTTGAACGATCTCATCCATATTAGAAATGATATTGCTGGCTTTGTCTCTTAGTGCATACATCTGATTCTTGCCTATTCCTAGTTTATTTTTCACTGCTTTTAGGATTCCTCTGTTCCTGAGAGCATGTTCAATTCTATCCATATTATACTTCCTTATGTCAGGTGTCTTACGCTTGTTGATTAACTTGGAAAGTTCTGCCAGTTCTATTCTAGCTGTAGGGTTAGAGGCTTTCACATATTGGCGCTTCTTGATCTGATCTCAAATGCTATTCATAAAGGTCTATACTGAGCTATTGAAAGCTCTTAATACATATACAAAGCTGTCAATATAAATACCAGATGTTTCACAACATACATTCGAAATTCCATAAAAAAAAGTAAAGGAGAGACACTTGAATGATATCCTCTGGATTCCTTTTGCCACCAAGCCATACATTTGAAAATCACTCTATGTAGTAAGTAAACAAGTAATTATATAAAATAGATTAACTTTTTAACCAAGAGAGCTATGCAACTAATCGCAATCGAAGACTTGAAATACTCAATCCGAGGTGATCGTAATCGTTTCCAGAAATGCAAAATGTTGACGCTGCTAAATTTTTGATGTAATGATTACCAGCTCATTCCGCACAGAGAATCGAAACTGAACAGTCAAAGAGTGCAACTGTAACAGCTATAGCAGACACCCATGAGTGACACGACTGCTTGCGCCTTACCGTTGGGTGACCATGGAGCGAATGAGATTGCGACTTGATAAAAAGGCTCCTTTAAATGCTTGCCCGCCAAAGAGGCACAATCAATTATGTCACTCGGGCGCCTACTAATGGCATCACAGTTGCTTTCTCAAAATGTTTCACTTTTCTTTGTGAAATTGATGGGAATTCATTACACTGTAAAAATTAACAGCACCAACTTCTTGAATTTCTGGAAAGGGTCTTTCCATGCCAAATATGTACCAGAGGCAGAGCTCGACCATCACTGACTTCCATGAATAATACATGGCAATTAACAGTATTTGAAGAGTGGCATAGCCATAATATTTCACCAGAAAACAATTTTTTTCACAGCATGAACGCCATTTTAATTTGGCACTGGAGGGCAGGAAGAGCATGGTGTCAGAAAATGTTCTAAAATATTGTTTTTTATGAGGATGGTGATATAACTGTGACAATGTATTCTAGAAAGATGGGGCACTGAAATTAACTAATTTTAAAGTGCGTTCGTGATGTGTTTTGTGTGTTTGTATTCAGAAAAGAAAGTACAATATGGTGGGGATATTAGTGATTTTTATAAAATTGGTTTATTTCTATATCTTATAACCCTGGGTCTTGTCAGTCAGAACCCAAATAATGAATTGTAAGTGCTTTGATACTTGGCAAAGCTAAAGATTGTGAGAAAAACAGTTCTGAAGTTGACAAGCCACGTGTTCAGCCTTAAATTGCACAATGAGGTGGTTCACGCAAAATTCACGCAGAAGTTCACAAACACTTTTCGTGACGTCAGCACGGCCATGAAAGGCAGGCAACTCCCGAGTGAATGTGTGCAGTGCGGCTTGCGGCGCTGGTGCAGTTTGAGTGTACACCACCTATAGAGGTGCCACTAATGGCCACCTGGTAGGTTTATTACAAATAATGCTTGGGAAGCAGTAGCAGACGACAACACTTTGCAGCAAGGATGGCTGAAGTTTGCAGCTGCGATTTCCCCTTTTTTTCGGGTGCCAGACCACTACTTCAGCGCAGACGGCTGCAGGAAGGACGCGGGCTTCTTTGAGAGTGGGCTTTATACACGAGGTTACTGGAGTTTGGGACAACACAGTCCACAACACAGTCCGCAACACAGTCACCTCTAGAAGAGAACTTGTTAATGGGAATGCATGTGCTAGTTAACGAAGTCACCAAAGGCATGGGTGGGCTAATAAAAGTGCAAGTTAGCACTGCACTGTCACTGCATGCATCAACAAACTGCCCTTTCCCCTGCAGTTTTTGCAATTTCAAATTACCCTAGTGACTTGCTTTGAAATATACAAATCTGAACAACTTTACAGTGGTTCTTTTTTTAACGTTATGGAAGAGAGAAGTTACACGATATATTTAACACTTTCAGGATTGTGCCTATATATGCTTAGATGGCAACGGGTTATAAAACTCGGAATGGAGCCATGGACTATTCCAATGTCTTTCTTTTCTTTTTGCCTATGCTGGTCAGCTACAGTTATGTAACAATCATATTTTTCTACACCCTGCCCCGCCCAAGAAGCAGTGGGCATCTCTGGGTGATGCAGGACGTGAACACACCTTTATGTATTTTGCCATCTTGAATTCTGATGGAATGAGCCCGCACCAATCCGTCGTGGCCGGGATATACTTGCGAGTATTCGAGCCAGTAGCCAAAGACATCTGTTCTTTTTGTCGTCTTCCATTAAAACGTCATCCACTTTCACACTTTGGTTAGCGCTTTGCAGGTACTGATGCATAGATCGTCATTCTAGGAGACACTCCTTTTTCTACCTTTTCCAGAGATGGTTAAGGATCCTCGGACGGTACTCAAGCTTCCAGATTAGATCTTTTCAAGTAGCCTGTGGCCCATACGAGGTGCTGCAGAAGCTGGGGTCCAGATTAGGGAGGACTGAGTTGCGAACCAGGAAGTGTGCTGGACATACCAACGACGGTTCTCCTGCTTGCGAGTTTGAATAAGTCAAAGGATTGGAGTTGATCACGGCTTCCACTAGCAAGAGTAGAGTCCTCAACTCCTCGGATTCCAGACTGCTCTTCCAGAGTACTTTGCACAGGGCTGACTTGATCGACTGAATTAGTCTTTCCTGCCAGCCATTCCAACATGGCGCATTGGGCACCAGGAACTTCCACGATATTTGATGGTTGGCAAGAAATTAAGTAAACGGAGAACCATTCACAATGTGCCCCACATCACTAAGTCTCTGCTTGCTCTCTTGAAGGTCAGTGCACTTGAACACCGCCTGTGCCTTTATTCATTACTGTACAGTACTGTAGAAATGAGCTGGTCTAGTCATGCTCCTTTAACTGGTGCTGGAGCCTTCATGTGCTTTGTTCAGTACTTGTACGGTACTGTACAAAGCGTGGGAAGGCTCCAGTGACAGTTAAAGGAGGACGACTAGACCAGCTCATTTGTGCAGAAAAGCTGATCAAAAGTACAAGGAGGCTTGTGTATGCTCCCCAGCCTGACAAGCATTGCTTCAAAAGCCTGAGGACTGCAGTAAAGCAGGAACCAGGTACTTGCTGCAATGAGCAAAAGCAAATGCACCCTGCAGCCTAGATGATTACCCATTATCACATTTGCAAAGGCACAGCATTCCTGCATAGCATGGGTACCGCAATGGCTAATATTCACATCACGATATCTGCATATATTTTCTCCATGTCATCTAACTTACAGAAGTTGGGAGCAACGTGCATATTTTGTATATTTCAGTTTATTCTATTTTACTCAGAGTTTATGGGCTGTCCAGCGGGCCAAGGATGCCGCCAGGACCCACGAATTCCTGGCCGTCACCTAGGTGGAGCCTTTGGCCCTCCCCACCAACTCGCAGGGCACACAATAAAGTTATTTCCTCCTCCTCCTCATAGAGTTTATACAGAAAATAGCAAATTATTACTCTCATAATGAGGAGCTTCATGGAAGTTTCATATTAGAATTCTTACGAACTGAGTAATATTTCTGCTTTGCTTCCATTCAAAACATAAATGATCAGTAAACAATTTCAATTTTATTTATTGTATCATGGCATACACTGCAACTAATACGCCATGAAATAAAATGTCAGAACATATGGGTCATTCCGCACCAAATGTTCCAGAGGTTGCGTTTGACCCTCTCCAATTCCATTCCAAAAAATTTCAATGAATCAATTTGCTACACAATTTGTCCTTATGAACTATTTTTGCAAGTAAACATTCTTCTTTCTTTTTTTTTGCGGCGGTGGGAAAAACATAGATTGCAAAAAAAAAAAAAAAATCCACAAAAATACAGTACTACACGGACGAGAGAAGGGAAACCAAGGGGCTCGATTTGTGTTGATGGTCATATACAGCCAACAGACAATGAAGCCAAGGAAAGCATCGAAAAAATGAGCTGCATTTGAAATGGAAATGTAGAAAATAATAAAGAAAACGGAAACGAAAGTGGACGAAAAGATAATGTGCCACAGGTGGGAGATGAACCCACAACCTCGACATTAAATGTGCATTGCACCATCAATTGTGTTTATTTAATGGCCATCAATTCGTTCACTACCTTGTTTTACTAGATCTTGCCCCCTGGGAGTGTTAGCCAGCACCACTCAAAGCCATGGTGGGCAGATGTGGAGCATCCTTTTTTGACCAATGGCTTCACATAACACGTGAACATAGAGAGCAGGCACATGGCAGTCTTAGCATATAAAACATTTATGCGACCTATTGTAGAGTACGCTGCGATTGTCTGGGATCCACAAACACAAACCAACATCACTAAAGTTGAGAAAGCCCAAACAAAATCAGCTAGGTTTATTTTCAATTCATACAGCTCGCGCACATCCCCATCACTTCTAGAAGCTGCAGAACTGGAAAACCTTGCAACAGGGCCTTATTGGGACAGAATAAAATTTTTGTACTTACTCTAAAAGAGTCAATTAGGAATGAATAAAACGTTATATATTCTACTGGCTAGCCACCACTGTACATGCTCTTATCACAACAAAAAGGTTAGGAGATTTTTCCTGCAGGACCAACGCACTTAAAAATTCCTTTTTCCTGCGCACGGTTTCCAAATGGAACACATTACCCGCTTCAATTGTTGACTACCGCACCATTTTATCATTTCTTTCTGCACTTGTAAATAAACCATAGTGTTCATCCCTTGTCTCTGCCCGTGCAATCATGATGGGGAAAAGATTTTTCTGGTGCTGTTTATTATGCAGTTTATTGTTCAGTGTCTGCTATCTAGTTTGATATCTCTGTTCTGTTACAAATGCCCACTCCTGCCTAAGGCCTCGTAACAAGGCTTGCAGCACTTGTAAAATAAATAAATAAATAAATAAGGTCCTCATACACAACCTAATGACATCAAGGCTGCCAGTTTCAAGACCCTCACTATGAATGAACGAGAGAAGAAGGAAAACCGAAGGGCTCGATTTTTGTAAATGATCATATAGTACAGCAAACAGACAATGAAACCAAGGAAAGCATTGGGGAAGTTAGCTGTGGTTTTGTCTCCCACCAGCGACACATGATCTTTTCGTCCACTTTCATTACCCATTTCTTTATTATTTTCTACATTTCCATTTCAACCACACTGGGGATACACTTATAGTTCTGGCTCTTGGACTGCTCGCTTGAACTTGACCTGCGCTGTTTGCACTTTGAAGCCAAATGCATCTATGGTTTATTCCACCAAGCTTCAGCGCAGGTTAAACTTGCTCTGGAGATGGCATTGCCGATGAAGTGTGCGGGATCCGCAGTTCGTCTTTTAGTTGCATCTCGTGGTGACACATAACATAAACACTGCAGACAGTGCGAGTATACTGCTACATTGTCTTCTGCTCTTATATTCACAACAGGTTGGTCCGTACAACTAAAAGTGGAAGCAATAAAGATCTAGAAGGACGATGCCACCTGACAATTACTGAGCTGGCAGAATCTCGAACAGCACGAATGGCAAGAGAACATGTGGAGTTTACTCTTTGACGAAGGCTTTGAATGGAGGCGAGAAAAATGCCAGTACTGTTTTTCCAAGTGTGGCTGGAAGGAATAGCTAACGGAAAAAATCTGGGACAGGACAGAGTGCTAAACTTCAATTGACAAGCTTTATTCAGATAATCATGCAAAGAGGCCACCGTATGCTCAAATAAATCTGCAGACAAATGTATAAATGAATATGCCACAAAGGAGAAAAGCAAATGCACGACGAAGCCAATAAGCACCTGCAACGAGCCATAAGAAAGCACGGACAAGGTTATTTTCAAGGTAGAACACCTCTTTATTGCTCAATTCCTACATTTGTTCGTGCCCTGCACTCTATCAGCTCGCCATGCAATAAGGGTAACCAAGCTCACATGCTCCCAACACTGGCACATGGTTCGCCATCTCCAGCTTTGCCTCCAAGTCCTCCCTGCGTTCCAAGCTGATGAATACAACAACTGGGAATGGGTGTTCCGAGCTCGAACTCGTGAGGTGGCAAGAGGAAATGAGTTCCTATGAGCCTGGTGTCTTCAGTCCTTATGTGCATGGAAATGAGCATGCAGTGGGAATCCGGCCCCTTACGCCTGCCAAGTTGACGTGCACTGACGTACAATGGACAAGGCAGCAACAAAAATCGTATCTACAAAAGTATTGCCAAGTAACAAAAAAGTATGGCTATCAACAACAGATAAAAACAAATCACTTAAAAGTGGAGGAGTGCGAATTGCCAAAAGATGGTTCCATTTGGTTTTCAGATTTGTGTTTGTATTTTGAGCCGGAACACATCTGCTGGTGTTTTTCACTGCAATAGAAAAAATCGTTCTTGAGCTATTGTACAGCGCGTTCCAAGATAGTAAAGAACGGTATTGCCTAGATTTCTCTCATTTGTGCCTTAAGTGAATCTTGCTACCATAAAATACAGCACAGCTTTCGGGAACAATTAGCTTGCCTAAAGAATGCTGGCTTCCTGGTTT
Source organism: Dermacentor andersoni (assembly GCF_023375885.2). Classification (NCBI taxonomy): domain Eukaryota; kingdom Metazoa; phylum Arthropoda; class Arachnida; order Ixodida; family Ixodidae; genus Dermacentor; species Dermacentor andersoni. The sequence continues at coordinate 11,384,212 of NC_092824.1, read as the reverse complement.
CAACTTTGTAGAGCATTATTTTTATGCTGCTCAAATTATTGAAGCTGTCCGCATCTCGACTTAGCCTATGCACAAGTCCCACCATCGAGCCGAAGAAATTAGCAGTCATCCCATATTAGTAAGATCTTGATGAGGGCTCGTTGGTTCATATTGATACATGCATATTTCGTGTTTATTACTCCAATGATATTGCGCAACAAAAAGCAACACGGACGTAAGAGAAGACGACACACCAAGCGTGTGTCGTCTTCTCTTTCGTCTGTGTCGTTTTTTGTTCCGCAATATCATTTGAGTAATGGATTACCAACTTGCCCGGAATGCTGCTCTCATTGCGTGTTTCTTGTGGACAATGCATGCGGGTGCCCCGACGAAGATGACGATCTCTGGCTCTCAAGCTGTCGGCTGAACTGGCCAGCGCTGCAGTTATCCTTTGTAAATATACTTTGTAAATAGTCTCCAGTTCTTACTCCTTCGTTCGCGTAACATTTTGGTTGAGGGTGCTGTTCCCCGTCCTCGCCACGGAGCTCCACAATGGCCGCACCGTCCTGCTTACTGCCATGGCTCCCGGTGACAACACCTCATTTGCTTCTACTCCTGCGACTCCGACAACAATGTATGTTACGGTTACCAATCCCCGCGATCCTGGCACATTCTCTGGCCAAGATAATGTCGACGTTGAGGACTGGCTCAGCCTGTCTGAGCATGTTAGCCGAAACAACCGCTGGGACCCTACCATTATGTTAGCGAATATCCTATTCTACTCGGGCAGAACTCCTCATGTCTGTTTCCCGACACATGAGGACAAGATCTCTAGCTGGGATGCTTTCAAGAAGCTCAGCGACCTCTTTGGAAATCCCACCGGTCAGCATCTGGCTGCTAGAAAAGAGCTTGCTACCCGAGTTCAGTCTTCTACTGAATCGTATGTCTCCTACATGCAAGACATGCTCGCTCTTTGCCGGAAAGTCGACAAGAAAATGGCCGAGGTTGACAAAGTCAGCCACATACTCAAAGAGATTGCAGAGGACGCACTTAACTTGTTGGTCTTCACCAATGTGTCCATCATCGACGTCACTGTCAAGGAATGCCGCTGGTTTGAGCTTGCCAAAAGCCGCCACGCGTCATCCCACAGTTCTCCCGGCTCTCTAACACAGCTGCGACGTCGTTTTGCATCAACCTTACCGTTTCACCACCCTTAAATGAGCATGTCACACATATTGTTCACTGCGAGCTTGAGGCTACAAGTCATGCGCCATTACATCCACGCCCACCTGGCCCCACCATTGACCAACCAGCTCCAGCGATCTCTCTCGTTCAGGCAGTTATGCAGCAAGAATTTGCAAACCTAGGTTTTCCTGCTGCCTGCTCTGTCTCTCGACCTGATGCCCGACCGGCGCCAACAGCTACGCCTCACAGCGATCTGTATTCCCCTCCCACATACCGCAACCCTACCGAGTAGAGAACTCTGGACGACAAGTCCATTTGCTTCCGTTGCCTCCGCATTGGCCACATTGCTCAACACTGCCACACCTCCTGGACGTCGCCCTATTTCAGCTTCTTTTCCCAGTCTCCTCACCCATATGCCGACCCACGCTGTTACTCGCCTCACCGTATGCCTCTGACGCATCCGTCGATGACATTCGTCCTGCTCGCTTGCCATGACATCAGCGCCGTTGGTCCCTGTAGCCACAACCACGCCGCTATTCGTCGCCGACCAATTATGGACCCTCCCAGACGGAAAACTAGACCATGCAGCTCCTGGGGTAGTGCTGCATTATCTTTGACGTGTTGAAATCCTCCATTGACGCTTCCAACGAACCAGAACTTAATGTTCACATTGACGGTGTCCCTTGGACGACGTTAATAGATACTGGAGCCCAGGTGTCCATAAAGGCGATCCACACGACGAACCAAATTGCCCTTTTGGACCGCGGTCCGCGCATCACGTGATAGGACATCACCAGTTCGTGCGTACCACCGTTGGCCCGCGCAAGACCGCGGCCCTCGCGGTCCAACAAATCGCTGAGGCTTTGCCCGCTTCCGTTTTGGCGGTGGACCGCATGCACGCCCCAGCGATTTTGGCTTAGCCAACGAATGTTGTCCGGCAACAGAGTGTCTTCAGCCAAATCCAATCTAGTTTTCGGCTCAGCAAAAGCCAGTCAAGCCAGTCGTTTCATGTCCGCCATTCCGCCTACACGTGCGTGCAGCAGATATATTTTTTAAACACCGTGTCCTCTTGGAGTGATGAGGAGGTTTTTTCATTTCGTATACCTCGTTGAGCAGTTCCCGGCTTTGTGGGACTCGAGCCGCAATGATAACAATGATAACACTCTGGCCGAGAGTGTAGCTGGTTGGTCTGCTCTGCCGTCTGCTATGGCGGTCCGCTGTGTGGATGTGCTCTGCGCCGGACCGGACCGCGGCGGGCCGCGACGTCGTATCACGTGACCGAGCGGCCCGCGGACTTGGTCCGTCGTGTGGATCGGCCTTAATGAGTTGTAACCTCCGTCGTCGGCTGAGGAAGGTTCTCACGGCTGCTACTACACGAGCCGTGCACGTGGCCAATGGCAGCACTGTTGATGTCACTGGAATGTGTACTTCCCGTATGACTATCGCCGACCGTCACATTCCTGTTCTTTTTACAGTGCTGACCAATGTCCCCATGACCTAATCCTCGGAGTCGACTTTCTTACGGCGCATTCAGCTTCGATCGACTGTTCTGCCGGTACTCTTTGCCTCGAACTTTCTCTACTCGGGCATATTCATGCCGAAAAACTTCAGTATGACCGCCTTCGTCTGCCTGCTGCCTAAAGCCTTGACTTCCGTCGATTTGCTATCATCTTTTCCTGTGCCCGATGGTGATGCCCGCCACACCTGTTCCTGATGTCCTTTTGATGCGCAGTATCACTGTGCCCCACTCCTTCGTCACCGCCGCCGATAACCAGACGTGCCTCCCCGTCGTCAATTTAGGCCTGACAAAAGAAGCTTTATCTCAAGGCATATCGGTTGCAATGCTGCGTGCTATAGGAGATGACCACATCTCGACGTTTTCAGAAGATGTCTGTTCAGATTCTTCACCATGTCCACAGGATGCTATTTGCCCTGACGCAACATTTCGTCCAATGATTGCTGCGGACCTATTGCCTGAACAAGCAGCAGCTCTGTGTCACCTTTTGGTTTCGCCAATTCCAATTGGGCTAGACTTCAATTGTTAAGCATCACATAAATACTGGTGATGCCAGTCCTATTCATCGCCGGCCATATCGAGTTTCTGCTTCAGTGCGTAAGGTTATTCAAGATGAAGTGAACAAGATGCTTGCCAAAGGCATTGTTGAACCTTCGTCGAGCCCTTGGTTGTCGCCCGTGGTGCTTGTTAAAAAGAAAGATGGCACATGGTGTTTCTGCGTAGATTATAGTCATCTAAAGCGCATTACCATGAAAGTGTGTCTCAGTACACAGGCCCATATCAAGTGCTGCGTGCCGTCACTCCAGTTACGTATGAAATTGCCCCAGTCAGTACCACTGCCACATCTGCTCCGAATTCCACTGACGTTGTGCATGTTGCACGCCTCAAACCCTATTACTTTCTTGTTATCACCTATATTTAAATGCACCGGGACGGTGCTTCTGCCGCAGGGGATAATGATGCATGCATAGTGCGTGTTTCTTGTGGACGATGCACGTGGGTGCCCCGATGAAGACGACGAACGGTCTCTAGCTCTCGAGCTGTCGGCTGAACTGGCCAGCGCTGCAGTTATCCTTTGTAAATATGCTTTGTAAATAGTCTCCAGTTTTCAATCCTTCATTCGCGTAACAATATTTAGAATTGAGGTTGAACAGTGCGAATAAGACAAGGACACAAGGAAACAAATACTACAGACAAGTGCTTGTCTGTGGTACTCGTCTTATTTGCACTGTTCAACCTCAGTTCTAATTCTATATGTTCACGGGCTTTCACATCAGCTTAAGAAGACCCCCAAGGGTTTTGATGTAAATGTTTTTTCAGCGAGGGAAAAAGTCGAAAAAGCCTGTGCCGCTGTAGATAGAATAGAACAGGCCAGTCGCTGAGAAACCTGTGCTCAGTCAAACATCGTAATCGATTTGTTACCTGTGCCTGTGGTGTTGTTTATAACATCCCACTATCATGTAGTAGAATGTATGTTGAACAGACTGGCGCCTGCTTTAACGACAGGTTATGCCAGCACAACAATTTAAAGGGCATCCTTTTATCACATCTGTCAGCACACTGTCGTTTATGTGGTTTTTTTGAAAAAAATCGATGTCATCTTTAGGCACATGGATCAGAAAGCATGTGAAATCATTGACGCTAGAAAAAAACCATGCACACTGCATTTCCATTCCGTCCCTGCATGATGGTGAAATTGGTCTCCTTGAAAGATGTGGCAAGTGCTAGTAGCATGAGGGTGCGCACGTAGACGGACTGCTTTGTATTTATTCTTTCCTGTGTGCAATAAACCAGTTAGTTGTTAGTTCAGCATTTGGCCTGTGTATTTCTCTGTCTTGTGTTGCTGTCTTTTTTGAGCTGCGTTTACCATGAAGTTCAAGTGGACATTGCAGAAATCGTAGCTTTCTCATACAAAATGCCCTATAATCCCATACCTGCATAAATATGCAAGCAAAATTGCATCCCTTCATAGCATACCATCACTCTGAAGAAACTGGTGCCCATAGTGTGAAATCACTCATGGCAATTTTGGACAGCACATAGCCTACATTCCTGCTTTTCAGATGGTGCTTGATCACAGTACAAGAAAAAGATAACTTTGTAAATTCATGCTACCATGAAATGACTTTAGTTTATCTGCAGAGTGGAACTTTCTTGCAATGTCTCATGGCAAGAGTGCTTGTGATGGCAAGAGGCTTGTGACACCATGAATTGGTTGGCAGCCAGTGCCAGTCTTCACAGGCCCCTACCAGGAACATACTTCCACCCCATCAGCTTGAAAAATATATCATAGGTATATCTGTGCTCTGCTTGGCAAAAAGAACGAAGCTGTCAGCAACATTCGAGTCTACGATATCTTTAACAATTCCGTGCCATCAGCGCATATGACTGTAATGCTGGGCTCACCTTACACTCAGCCAAACATGCGTTTCAACGGGCAAAGACCATCAGCATGGCAGTGAAAACTGCAACCTTTCAAAAGCGGCAAAACTGGGCAAACAATCTGAGTCACTTGTTGCACCTGCACCGATGTAGCGATGTGGCAGTGAAACAGCAGCTACTAATCGGCAGTCGATGATGTTCAGAATCTTCTGCCTGCCAGCGATGTTTCCAAGTTGCCAGCAATGCAACTTGGAAACAAAGCAGCATACGATCTTGTCAGCTGCGTGGTCGCCACACCTTTCTGTTGCCTTGGAAAAGTGTGCTGTGCAGTGAAGCACACTTATGGGCCGGCGCCTCTAGTCGTGGTAGATGTTCAACATAAAAATAATTTTCTCGCCTAAAACAAAAAGTACTCCGACTAAACTTTCAGGAATTAATCTCTTTTGTACACCCCTTCAAATTAATTTAACAATGCGTTTTTACTTGGACTGCATCACTAATCATATGTGCCTGAACATGAGGCATTTTCGCACATTTTTCTGTTTGTGCCTCTTCTACATCAAAGCTACTCTCCCATCAACTTCAATACTTTCTTTTATACACTTAATGCCAACTATCCAGTCTGGTGATGCAGTTCTGTTGTGTCTGTAAGACTTGCAGAATTTAAAAAAAAAGGTCAAACTCGGCCCAGAACAACCGTAATTCTTCACCACAAACCATATCATGAGCCAAAGTAGTAGCTGCCAATGGGAGGGAATTAGAAGGCACAATTCCTTTTTAAGCAGCTAGTAGATTTGTAGGCGCTCCGTGCAGAATTGTATTTCTGTGATATTATTTTGGCAACATTGATTTTGCCCACCACCGCAACATTCAAATTGCTGTAAAAGAAATAAAATATTTTTCTTACAGAAGTAGTTTGTGATGACAAAGAGTGCCACAAAATGATTCAGTGAAATTTTTTTGAATGGAATTGGAGAGCGTCGAGCACAATGTCTGGGAGGTTTGGTGAATAATGACCCATGTAAAAACTGAAAATAAGCACACTTCTAACACTAAGGAAAGAGTTAAGGAGACAAGGACAACTGGAAAACAAACAATTAGGTTTTGATTAGGTTGTGAGAGTATCTCTATGTGTATTACACGATGTATCCTCAGCTGCATACCAAACTGTGCACCTGATGGGCATTGTCAAGCTGCAACACCATGGTTTTTACCTGTCAAAGTCTGGTTGACCTGACCCCGTTGCATAGTTTGTCAACCTTCTGAGTGGCAAAGTTTTTGGCTACTAAACGTGCTAAGTAACTACGTTCCAACATGAACGAACTTATTCCATTGCACTAGCTGAGGAAAAGTTATGTTATTTACAGCACTGAGTAATATGGCACAGCAGCACGAAAGCCAAAACAGGCCACTCACCTTTTGCTTGCAGCTGTGTCGTTTTCAAAGAAGTGTGCTTTTGTTTGCTGGCTACTGGCAGCTGCTTGGGCGGTTTTTGCACCTGAAAATATGTCCTCCTCCTCATCATCACTGAACAAGGACTTTGGTGGCTTGCTCCTAGTCTTTGCAGCAGCACTGAAATAAAGAGCATGAGGACACGGAGGATGAATGGGCCCTTTCAAAGGAAGACAAAAGCAGGAGAAACACAAGACATGTAAGAAAAGATTACAATCTTTCTCCACCGCACAGATTTCCACTAAGCATATTTGAACACAAGGCCGCACAGATTTCCACTGAACATATTTGAACACAAACTATGTTGTGTTGGCCCCTCCTTCAGTGGTGGGGGAGGCTTGGGGTGTTCAAACACCTCTTCCCACAAAACAAGTTTCAGTACAAGGGCTGTTAAATGTGGAAAGGCATAGAAAAGACATGGATGAAAGTGAAAGGTTGAATGTGAAACTGATTGGGGCAGTCCTGGGAGTGAAGATGAGGTGGGCGTGGATGACATAAGTGTGATCAGCCCGTAGCTGGAGGTGTTTGAGAACAATTGCCATGAAATGCTCCCAAGTGCCTGTGCTGCATTATTTTTACAGCGAAGCTGTACACGGCTAGTCAATTCGTCCACCTGTCGGCTACCTGTATGCCGAAAACTCCGGCGCAACCCCATGCACATGTGCAAAAATAAAAAGAGAGAAAGAGAGGCGCACAGGCCCTGTTTACTCCGATCCATGCCGTTACACTATCTGGCCCAAAATTTCCATTTATAAGGCTGGCGTGATGAAAGCGGTGATGTTAAAATTTCTGTTGCCTACTCGGGAGCATCCCCATTAGATTCTACGGCAGTTGGGCCAGGTAACATGACGTCATGGATTGGAGTGAAAAGGCCTTGTGCTATCTAGGTGGTGTTGGAGTAGCTGCGCCAGTAGTGATGTCGTTTCTCTCAGTCACAGCCGAGCGCATGAGCAGCAGTTTCTCTCCAGTTGTGAAATGGGCAGGCCATGCGTCATACATACTCCTGAGGAGCAGGCAGCTTTCAATCAGCAACGCTGCGAGCAGAACCGGGAGCGAGCTCATCTACGCCGTGCCCATGCTGCAGCCCAGGCATAAGAACAGGCTCGTGCAGCCAAATGCAAGCAGCAGCTGCGTACCGAGGATCTGGCAGCCTACCAAGCTGTCGTTTAATGAACCGTCGGGATTAACCCAGTGATAGGCACCGGGACTGCATGTTTCAGCTTCGCTGCTTAACCATCTATACGGAGTGCTTGCGCGGTGATTTTTTAATACTTTTCTTTATTTTGAAAACTTCATTTCTCTCACATATGCAAAAGAACATGACCGTAGCCGAAAAACCACAAATAATGCCGCTTGATGAATACTCGACAGCGTTAACCAGAGACACACAATAGGAATAATTCACAACATTATGAACGAGATCCTGCAAAAAGATATCTTCTAGAGGCACACGTACAAAAACATTCAATGCATTTCAAATCTCTATCGGGAAGCGCGTCTTGGCTTCTCTTCCCCGTCGGTTCTGTGTCCTTTCAGTGCAAATGTTTTTTTTAACGTTCCCTCAATGAAGTAGTTACTGTGCTGAACCCTTTAATTTTTTCTCCCTTTCTTCCCTCTCTTCACTCATTCACTCTCGGCCTTCTTAGTACTTTGTAGTCCTTAGTTTTTCATTTTTATTATATGGACATCTTTTGTTTTGTGACTCCACCCACGTGTATGGCAACATGTGGGTTGTAGTTAAGTAGGGAAATCAGTAGATCAGCTGTAGATCAGTAGGGAAAGTGTGATCAGTATGAAGGTTGGTCTGTGGCCGAAATGTCTGCAAAATAAAAATCTCGAACATCTCTTATGGTGTAAAAAGACCAATCAAAATAAAGACAGGGCCTCCCCTATGCTACGTCACATGCGCATGTTTAGTGGATTTGTGGTTGACGGGTAGCTCCAGGGCCAGTCTTAGAATTCTGGTTGTGGATCCAAGCCTCACGGATGCGTGTATTTTTTGTGGTAAACATCCAAAATCATTTTGCTGATCAGATTTACAGCTCTGTCTGCGAGAGGACATTGCTATGGGCTGCGCAGATCTGTGGTAAACTGCAGGACTGTAAATGCACGTAGGACTGTTTTTATGCACGTAGAAGTGGAAAATGTTGCCACAGCAGACAGCGTAGTATGTTCTGTTGTTACTACAGAAGAAGTTGGAGCTAAAGGTTGAAAAGCGCTATGGAGGCCTGGGGTGCTCCTTACAGTTTGACACAGGAAATTATGATGGTCAACAGGATAAACACACAGAAATAGCAGGTGCATTGCAACAGCTACATAATAACAGCTAACAGGCTGTGCTGCTACGCTGCCAAAAAAGTAAGATGGGTGCCGCGCATAGATTTTCACATGGCTTAGACATGCTACTGTGCCCAGCCAGCACGGTTGCATCCACCTGCCACTCCCCGGGACTGCAATCAACAGCGGCCATGGTGGCTTCCTCTTCAGCTTGCCTCCACATAATTGGTGACCTGAATGACTGAGCCAGCCATGCTAGTGTCAGCACAGCAACTCAACTACAGCAAGTGCGACGACAGCCTATCTCTGCCAGCAGATGTCCCACGGATCTATGGCTTTCAGAAGCTTTATGTTGCCCACCCAGCCCTCTGGTTTATGCCATTCTACAGTCATTTCCTTATTAACAATGTGACTAACCCATACACTACCACCACGTGCAGCAAGAGCTTCCAGAGGTCCTGCCCACAAAAATGCGACTGCCACCTCCTGGACCAAACACCTATGAGGATCTGTGGCGAACCACGGTCAGTTACTATGCCTCCTCCTGTCTTTGGACTTGTCTTCATGGTGCACTGTCCTGACCACCTTTGCCATATGACCAGCTGCGCCATCCTGCATCTTCACTATGCACACACTCAGCATCTACGCGATGTTTGTCATCACACACCCACCCCGACCTGCAGCCTTCCTTCGACATGAAAGTTGTCACCTGTGCTCCTGCTATTCCCAAAAAGGAAGCTGGGCCAATCACAAGCACCCTCTGCTTCTTCAAGGTCCCTGTCACTCCTTTCTCATCCATTGCTGCAGAATCTCAGCCTTTCAGTTTGGGTGGCCTCACTAGCAACTGTTTTGGAGAGCATGTCACTGGCTGCAATAGGCACAATTTCTGTACTCAATGGCATGAGGATGCCACAAGCACAACCCCTGCCATGCCTGAAGTGGCTACTGCAACCACCCCGACCTCATAGACGTTCGAAAGCTCCTGGCAAGCAACACAAGGCAAGTCTCACGAAGCACTATGCCCATCTCTTTTGTGGATGCCCATACTACAGAAGTTCTACCCAGCACTCCAGTTCCTTCTGCTCAAAAGTCACTTCTATCTGAACATTAGCAAACACTGCGCCTGCCACTTCCACGAGAGCAGCAAGCTGCCAATGGCCTCCTCTCTTTGCTCAAGATTCATGTCATTTTTGAGGGTTATTAGCACACCAATAGGCCTATGAAACTCGTCACTTTCCCCATGTCATGTGCTGGTGCTGTACCATCTTTTCCGAGCACCCGGATTTCTTGCCGCCTCCCATATAGCCAGGCACCTCTTCACTGCATTACATTTTACTGCGTTAACAATTCCACTCCAGGTGGAATTGGTGGATAGGCACATTTCTGCCGTTCGCCGTCACCGTGAGGTTCCATATAAAGTTCAAAGGCAATAAAATCATTGCTGTGTACCGTACGCTGTACATGCAAGTGAAAACGTGCGAGGGCGAGCTCGCAATCGTGGATCATTATCATCATCATCATCCTGGTTACGCCCACTGCAGGGCAAAGGACTTTCCCATACTTCTCCAACTACCCAAGTCGTGCTAATTGTGGCCATTTTGTCCCTGCAAACTTCTTAATCTCATCCGCCCACCTAACTTTCTGCCGCCTCCTGCTAAGCTTCCCTTCCCTTGGAATCCAGTCCGTAAATCTTAATGACCATCGGTTATCTTCCCTCATCATTACATGTCCTGCCCATGCCCATTTCTTTTTCTTAATTTCCACTAAGATGCCATTAACTCTTGTTTGTTCCCTCAACCAATCTGCTCTTTTCTTATCCCTTAACGTTACACCCATAATTCTTTCCACAGCTTGTTGCGTCGTCCTCCATTTAAGTAGAACCCTTTTTGTAAGCCTCCAAGTTTCTGCCCCGTAGATGAGTACTGGTAAGACACAGCTGTTATACACTTTTCTCTTGAGGGATAATGGCAACCTGCTCTTCATGATCTGAGAATGCCTGCCAAACGCACCCCAACCCATTCTTATTCTTCCGATTATTTCAGTCTCATGATCCGGATCCACGGTCACTACCTGCCCTAAGTAGATGTATTTCCTTACCACTTCCAGTGCCTTGCTACCTTTCGTAAACTGCTGTTCTCTTCCGACACTGTTAAACATTACCTTATGTTGAATTCCAATGGTGGAGTTGGAGCAAGTTTTTCTGCTCGTTTCGGAGCAAGTTTGTTCCAATGACAGAGTGAGGGTGGGAGTAAGGTGTTCCAATGAGAGAGTCTGAGTGGATTCAGAGCAGGAGTTGCTCTGTGGAGCAGAAAAAGATGCTCTGCCAAAATCGGCGGAGTGGACCGGAACTCTGCCTGAAGTATTTCCTTTTCCACGTTAGTCTGCTGGGAGGTGCCACCGGTCACGACTCACGAGGAAGCAAAGGCTGCTGCACGCTTGGCGAGATATCCATTCCGCACTTAAAAAAACAACAACAGGTGAACGGCGTTGAAGAGACAAGTGACCGGTGCGCCGGTGCTGGGAGCAAACAGCGGAAGGAAATGACAACCCGCAAGGAATCCTGGGTAAATCGGCGAAAGAAGTTCCACATCCGCCTTGCTCCGCCGGCGCAGGTTGTGTTCCTCTCATGGATTTGGAGGTGTTGCTCTACGCCAGAGTCGAGTGCTCGCTCGCGGAATCCGCTGGCTGCTCCGACTCCGCCATTGGAATTCAACATTAGTTTTCTGCAGATTAATTTTTAGGCCCACTCTTCTGCTTTGCCTCTCCAGGTCAGTGAGAATGCATTGCAATCGGTCTCCAGAGTTACTAAGCAAGGCAATATCATCAGCAAATTGCAAGTTACTAAGGCATTCTCCATTAACTCTTATCCCCAATTCTTCCCAATCCAGGTTTCTGAATACCTCCTGTAAACACGCTGTGAATAGCATTGGAGAGATCGTATCTCCTTGCCTGACGCCTTTATTTATTGGGATTTTGTTGCTTTCTTTGTGGAGGACTACGGTGGCTGTGGAGCCATTATAGATTTCTTTCAGTATTTTTACATAGGGTTTGTCTACACGCTGATTCCGTAATGCCTCCATGCCTGCTTAGGTTTCGACTGCATTAAACGTTTTCTCGTAATCAATGAAAGCTATATATAAGGGTTGGTTATATTCCGCACATTTCTCTGTCACCTGATTGATAGTGTGAATATGGTCTATTTTCGAGTAGCCTTTACGGTATCCTGCCTGGTCCTTTGCTTGACAGACGTCTAAGTTGTTCCTGATTCTATTTGCGATTACTTTAGTAAATACTTTGTAGGCAACGGACAGTAAGCTGATCGGTCTATAATTGCTCAAGTCTTTGGCGTCCCCTTCTTTGTGGATTAGGATTATGTTTAGCGTTCTTCCAAGATTCCGGTACACTCGAAGTCATGGGGCATTGCGTATAGAGGGTGGCCAGTTTTTCTAGAACAATCTGCCCACCATCCTTCAACAAATCTGCTGTTACCTGACCCTCCCCAGCTGCCTTCCCCCTTTGCATAGCTCCCAAGGCTTTCTTTACTTCTTCCGCCGTTACTTGTGGGATTCCAAATTCCTCTAGACTATTCTCTCTCCCATTATCATCGTGGGTGCCACTGGTGCTGTACAAATCTCTATAGAACTCCTCAGCCACTTGAACTATCTCATCCATATTAGTTATGATATTGCCGGCTTTGTCTCTTAATACATACATCCGATTCTTGCCTATTTCTAGTTTCTTCTTCACTGCTTTTAAGCTTCCTCCATTGCTGAGAGCATGTTCAATTCTATCCATATTATACTTCCTTATGTCAGCTGTCTGACGCTTGTTGAATAACTTGGAAAGTTCTGCGAGTTCTATTCTAGCTGTAGGGTCAGAGGCTTTCATGCATTGACATATCTTAATCAGATCTTTAGTCTCCTGCGATGGCTTACTGGTATCTTGTCTAACGAAGTTACCACCGACTTCTATGGCACACTCCTTAATGATGCCCATAAAATTGTCGTTCATTGCTTCAACACTAAGGTCCTCTTCCTGAGTTAAAGCCAAATACCTGTTCTGTAGCTTGATCTAGAATTCCTCTATTTTCCCTCTTACCGCTAACTCATTGTCATCACTTCGTATAGCTGTCCCCTAATTTGCTGTCGCAATTGACGCTTCACCTTTTGGCCGAAACTGCATCTTTTATTTTTCCCACTCCGAAAAAAAAAATGAAGGTTTTGAAACTAAACCTGCACGATGATTCAATACTTAGCCCTCCACAGCAGTAATATGTGCTAGTAGCATCTTTGTCTCGTAGCAAGTGCATGTCTGCCGTCGACGCACAGCTGGTCAGCTCTTGCGACACCTTGACAGCAGTCTCTACACTGTGGTGATTTCGATGGCTTACTCCAGGGTGAGGTCTTGCTGGGCAGACGCTGAACAGCAAGCTTTCCTAGCAATGTCAAAAGCAACTGCTGAGACAACTACATTACAGCTTCCAAACTTGAACAGGCAGTTTGAACTGCAAACAGACGTGACTATGGTCTAGGCACAGTTCTGCTAAAGGTGTGTGAAGGCACACTTGAAGAAAATGAGTAACAGCGCTGAACAACAGGACGTGACTGAGACAGACGAAGTGCTCACTTTAATCCACTATTTTATTCCGCACACAGCAGTATATTGTCATGTCGTAGTGATAGTCTAGGACACAGCTGCAGAACTGTTAATGGCAAAACTAGCTCTTTATTGGGTAAACCTGTGCCCAGAAAAACAGGCTACACTCAAAGCACAATAAAAGAGGCAAACACAGTCAGCGATCCGGGAAAATCTGATCAGTGGGTGAAGCGCGTCTGATTTTATACATGAGTCATCGAATGCTCCAGAGTAATCGCTGGTGCCCGCGTGTCTTCGAGAAAGTATTACACAATTCGCGTCGCACATACAATCAGATTACACAAGGTTCAGTGACAACAGACAGCGGATAGAACCATTGATAACATTCGAGAAACTTCCGATACATGCAGGTGCGTCCTGCGCTGAGCCATCATATTTGCTACGAATAATCATGCATAATAAAGAAAGCAACAACAACAAAGTAACGAAGAAACAAAGCCCCTAAGCTCGTCAGCGGGCGTAGAAAGGCTTAAGATGCACCACGTGGATGGCTTAAGGTCGTGCGCGGAGCCACTGCGATTGCGAAACGCTGCCTGGCATGACCTCATAGTCCAGTGTGCCAATATTTCAGATGATCTTGAAGGGTCCGAAATGACGTCATAACAGTTTCATATCGGAGTTCAGACACAAACATGGTTGTTGGGCTGGTATTCCATGTAGCATTGTCGAAGATTCTAGTGCCGACTGTTGGTCCTCTTCTGGTTCTTGATGTGCAGGTGGGCGAGCTGTCAGGCTTCTTCGGCGTGCCGGAGATAGGTGGCAACATCAAGATTCTTTTCGTCGGTGACATGCGGCAGCATGACATCAAGAGTCATCGCGATTCATCCGTAAACCAGCTTGAACAGCGTAATCTGCATTATTTCTTGCATCGCTGTGCCGTAAGCGAAGTTTACGTACAGCAGGACGGCATCCCATGTCTTGTGTTCAACGTAGATGTACATTGCAAGCATGTTGGCGAGGGTCTTGAGCAGCCACTTCGTAAGACCATTCGTCTGCGGGTGGTAGGCAGTTGTCCTCTTGTGGCTTGTCTGGCTGTATTCCAGAATGGCCTAGTTGAGCTCTGCAGTGAAGGCCGTTCCTCTGTCGGTGATGAGGACTTCTGGGGCACCATGCCGCAGCAGGATGTTCTCGACGAAGAATTTAGCAACTTCGCCCACACTACCTTTAGGCAGAGCTTTTTTCGGCATAGTGGGTAAGGTAGTAGGTAGCCACGACAACCTACTTACGTCCAGATGTTGACGATGTAGAGGGTCCCAACAAATCCAACCCGATCTGCTGAAAGGTCAGCAAGGAGGCTCAATCGGCTGTAGTAATCCCACTGGCCTTGTTGGCGGTGTCTTGCATCACTAGATTCTCGGCATGTCTTGATGTAACGAGTGACGTCGCGGTCAGGCATGCCCGGTAATACTTTTCCTGTATTTTCGATAGCATCTGGGAGAATACAAGGTACCTAGTGGTGTAGGGTGCACCATGTAGGGTGTGTAGTACATTTGGAGGCAGTGCTGAGGGAACAACAAGAAAGTAGTTGGCACAGACTGGTGAGAAGTTCTTTAAAATGATGGCGTTTTGCAGGGAAAATGAAGACAATCCTCGCCTAAATACCCTAGGGACAACGACAGTGTTGCCTTCCAAATACTCGATGACGCTTTTTAGCTCTGGGTCCGCATGTTGCTGTACAGCAAAGTCTTCCACGCTTATTGTTCTTAGGAAGTTGTCATCATCCTCATTGTCTAGCAGCGGCGGGTCAATGGGGATGCATGATAGGCCGTTGGCATCAGAGGGATTCCATCCGGATTTGTAAACAATGGTTATGTCAAATTCCTGGAGTCTCAGACTCAACTGTGGGAGGCGTCCTGAAGGCTCATTTAGGTATGCCAGCCAACACAAGGCAGGATGGTCGCTTACAATTCTAAAGGCCCTACCATAAAGGTAAGGGCGCAATTTAGTGCTAGCCCAAATGATGGCAAGGCATTCTTTTTCTGTTGAATAATTGGCTTCTGCTTTCGACAGCGACTGGCTAGCATAAGCAATGACCTTTTCAAATCCATCTTTCCTTTGGAATAGGATGGCGCCAAGGCCCAAGCTACTTGCGTCGGTGCAGATTTCGGTGTCGGCATCTTCATCGAAGTGCACAAGCATTGGTGGTGACTGCAGCTGCTGTTTAAGCTTTAGGAAGGCTTCGGCTTGTGGCACTTGGCACTTGAAATCGATGTCTCATTTTGTGAGAGAAGTTAATGGCTCGGCGATGTGCGAAAAGTTCTTGACAAAGCGCCTGTCATAGGCACACAAGCCAAGGAATCTGCGCGATGCCACTGCCGGTGGGCTGTGGGAAGTTAGCGATGGCAGATGTCTTCTGCAAATCAGGGTGGACTCCAGATTTGCTGATGACGTGGCCCAGAAGCAAAAGCTAATCGTAAGCGAAGCTGCACTTTTACACTTTCAGAATGAGCCCTGATGACTTGACGGCCAAAGTACTCTCCCAAGCCACCTAAGGTGATAGCCGAAATTCCCGGCGAAGACGATGACGTAATCTACAAAGAGACAAGTCTGCCACTTCAGCCCTGCTAACACCGTGTGCATCAGCTGCTGGAACGTTGCAGGTACCGAGCACAGTCCGAATGGAATGACCTTGAACTCACAGTGGCCATCCAGCATAATGAAGGTGCTCTTTTTGCAAACTCTATCGTCGACTTCAATTTGCCAGTAGCTAGTCTTCAGATCCATCGACGAGAAGTATTTAGCATTGCAGCGCCGATCCAATGCATCATCTATCCATCGGAGGGGGTACACGTCCTTCTTCGTGATCTTGTTCAGGCTACGATAATCTATGCAGAAACGCCGGGTTCCATCCTTTTTCTTGACCAAGACTACAGGAGGTTCCCACGGGCTTTTTGATGGCTAGATGAGGTTGTCGTGCAGCATTTCATCGATATTGATACAAGGCAAAAACATATTTAAACAATGCGCGCAGGTTCGTGTGCCCCCTCAAGAGGACAACGGTGTATTGGAGGAAAAGACGACGAAATAATGGCACGTGTTTTCGCCGCACGCACTCGCATCATTGGTGGCCGTTGTAGGCGTCTACAAGAAGAAGATGTGAAGCGACGCTCGAGAGAGAAGAAGAAGGCATTCCTGATCTCCTGTACAGAACGCGGCAGTGCTTTTTATTTACCCCCAGGGCACAAGTTAGCCCACAATCAATAGTTGTCTCTGGACTCCCTTAACTGTTCGTTACAATATTGTATTGTCACAGCCTGCAATGTTTGAAAAAGGGGACATGGATGGTGGCCTTGGAGACAACAAAGATTTTGGGCTATCGCTTCTCTACACGTATTGGCTCAGCCATTAAAAGACATCCGTGAATAGACTTATGCTTCTTCCCTCCCGCAACATCATTGGTGGAGGTGCAAGGTAGATGCATAGGGCACAGAACGAGTGCTGGTAGAAGACTGTGCAATAGATAGAGTGGAAATATGGCACTCATGGGACGGTGACAATGTGGCAAAAGACGTGCCTCGAGGAAGTACTTGAGGGCACTGTCCGAAATTTAGGATGGGAAGGCACGCCTGATTGCCCGCTACAGAAACGATGGTGTGTGGGAAGGAGACACTGTGGGAAAGCAGGACTGAAGTCACGGCAGTAAGGACATAGTGGCTGTCAGGTACAGGTGGACAGGATAAAGCAATGATACAGGTTGCCGCTAGAGGTGGGAGACAAATAAAATCTGCAGAACAAAGATGAGTTGGGGCTTGAGCAGAAACGTCAATGGGAAAGGGTAGTTCAAGTTTACAACTTCAGCTGAACAGTCAATCGGAGCAGAATAGGCAGTCGAAAAGTCGAGTCCGAGGATCACATCATGAGGGCAACGTTTGAGCGCACTAAACAAAATGGACGTGTGGCGATCAGCAACACACTGACATGTGCAGTGCACATTCTAAGCACAGCCGGAGTTCCACTGTTGGCGATCTGGACCAGTTGAGTCAAAGCAGGAGTAAGTACTTTTTTCAAGCTCAGTCGAAGCTCTGCACTCTTGATGGAAATTTGCGCTCCAGTGTCAATGAATGCTATATTGGGCAAACCATCCACGTCCACGTCCAGAAGGTTCCAGTCAGTAGGCAGGGTCACCACAGGAATTTCAGGACGGGGTGCTAGAGAAGCGTCACCTCCAGAAGCTGCCCCCACTTAGTTTCCTGTCTGTGAGCGGTGACGGTAAGCTGGGGACGAGGAGCGACGCAGCTGGGTTGAATGGGAGTGGCGACTATGTGGTGATGGCGAGCGGCTAATCATAGTGGCTCGAGCATTGTCAGAGGTGCGATCAGAGATCTTTGTTCGATATGCTAACTGTTCGGTTGCTGGAACGTCACAACGTGGCAATATGCAAAATTTGCGAGAACGAGGCGGAGAGAGCAGCCATTCAGCAAGCGGTGAACTCCCCGGAAGTGTACTTGCCTCGTTTATTGTCTGCTTGCAGACAGTTTACAACAAAACGAAATGTTTCTCGCATTCCAACAAATAGAATCTTTATCTAAAAAATGTATTTGTTCTTCTGAACCTTAAACACATTTTGAAATAGTAATATGTATGACTACTACAATTTATAACTTAGTTTCTTTGTGTCGTCCCTAGGTGGTGATGCGCACAGCGAAGAAAAAAAAAAAAGGGGAAAAAACGACGGGAACAGTGGCACACTTTTCAAGAGACAACATTCTAGTGGCTCACTGGCACCCAATGATGGGGTTGAGTTCGCCACACAACCAATGCACTATTTGTTTCGAGAAACGAAAGTGACGCCGGAATTTGCTTTCTGCCATTTCAAGTGCGTTTCGCACCTCCACTGCTCTCATTCCTCCTCAGGCAACGTCAGTGCAAGTTCCCATTACAAGCACCATTTTCTCTAATTAAACTACGGATTGGATCCAAATGTGCCATTCCACAGCCAAAACTGCCGTCTGTATCCAATCCAATCCACCAGACGTGCCATGTGAAGCCGGTCTCGTAATGAGCGTATGATCGCTCCAAACTTCAACTCCCGTCGCATTCAGCGCCTGGCAGACTATGTGCTCGGTTGCAAGATGTTTGACAGAAGCATGTCGTCATTTTGACGTCACCAAAAATGTGGCCGCAGCCCACGGCTGGTGATGTCAGTGCGGAGTAGGCCAATCGCGCGCACCGGCAACCGAACGAACGTGCCAAAGAAGAATCTCCATTCGCACCCCATGTGCGTCTTCAACATCGGTGGAGAGTGCAGGTGGGCGAGGATTCAGTGGGGTGTGGCGATAGGCGGGAAAGCTTTGTGGAGAGTGGGCTGGCCAGGAACTTTGACAGTGATGCGACATGTGGCCCACACGTCTACAATAAAAGGAGATGGGTCTATCATCATGTGTGCGCCATTCGGCCGGGTTGCGATAGCTCGGGTAGCATCCGTTCTGGCTCCGGTGGGCAGAGGCAGCAGACGAAGCAAAGTCAGGACAGTTGGCAGAGCAGATTGACGCTACAGACGCCACTGACTTCTTGCTTCACGACGTTATCTTACACCACAGCACATCTCGTCAATTTCTCACCAATCGCGGAAGATACTTTTATGCCAAAGTCATCGACGACTTACTTTGATCATCATCATCATCAACCTGGTTACGCCCACTGCAGGGCAAAGGCCTCTCCCATACTTCAACAACCCTGGTCATGTACTAATTGTGGCCATCTCGTCCCTGCAAACTTCTTAATCTCATCCACCCACCTAACTTTCTGCCGTCCCCGACTACGCTTCCCTTCCCTTGGAATCCAGTTCGTAACCCTTAATGACCATCGTTTATGTTCCCTCCTCATTACATGTCCGGCCCATGCCCCATTTCTTTTTCTTGATTTCAACTAAGATGTCATTTACTCGCGTTTGTTCCCTCACCCAATCTGCTCTTTTCTTATCCCTTAACGTTACACCCATCATTCTTCTTTCGATAGCTCGTTGCATCGTCGTCAATTTAAGTAGAACCCTTTTCGTAAGCCTCCAGGTTTCTGCCCCATAGGTGAGTACTGGTAAGACACAGCTATTATACACTTTTCTCTTGAGGGATAATGGCAACCTGCTGTTCATGATCTGAGAATGCCTGCTAAACGCACCCCAGCCCATTCTTATTCTTCGGATTATTTCCGTCTCATGACCCGGATCCGCCGTCACTACCTGCCCTAAGTAGATGTATTCCCTTACCACTTCCAGTGCCTCACTACCTATTGTAAATTGCTGTTCACTTCCGAGACTGTTAAACATTACTTTAGTTTTCTGCAGATTAATTTTTAGACCCACTCTTCTGCTTTGCCTCTCCAGGTCAGTGAACATGCATTGCAATTGGTCCCCTGAGTTACTAAGCAAGTTACTAAGCGGATATTCCTTCAGCAGTGTCTCTAGCATCCATTCACGACGACGTGTGCCTGGTGCGCCCCTCGAGCAGATCACTGCTTGACTTCTGTTTGGAAACACTTCAAGTGCGCATCCCCCCGACCGAATTCGACGTTTTCTGTTACTCAAGTATGCAACAATGTGCACCCCGAGACACTGACTGTCACCTTTTGCTACAAATAGTCTGCAACGGCGTTCCGGCGATGGGGCGTGGAACCGGC
Source organism: Dermacentor andersoni (assembly GCF_023375885.2). Taxonomy (NCBI): domain Eukaryota; kingdom Metazoa; phylum Arthropoda; class Arachnida; order Ixodida; family Ixodidae; genus Dermacentor; species Dermacentor andersoni. The sequence continues at coordinate 11,364,150 of NC_092824.1, read as the reverse complement.
AGCATGGCGGAAGCGCTTACCAGTTTCCTACTGCTTACGCAGGTTGGTGCTCTCGAAACTTTTTGTAAGACACCATGTTCTGTCATGCCGGTTCCGCCCCAAGTGCTGTTTTCTATGTTTGCATCACGGTCGCATTCGAAAAGAAGGCAGCCGACACGGCAGTTTGTTGTTTTTCGTAGTTCAGCACTTTATTTGCTGCTTTTATTGCTGTGTGGCGGTGATATTGAAGTTAACCCAGGGCCAACTGATGCGCAATTTTCAAAGATCCTAGATGGTCAAAGTAAAATGATGTCGAAGTTAAATTCTATCGAAGAAAAACAAAACCAATTGACTCTAGATGTCACAGACTTGAAGGCTCGTATTTTTTCGCTAGAAGTTAAGATTGGCAAAGTCGATGACGTACGCAATGCTGTCGCAACAATGGCAGACCAACAACAGGGTGATCGTGCTACACTGATCGCTCTCACCCAAAAGATTGACGATATTGAGAACAGGCAAAGAAGGAACAATCTGGTCTTCCGCGGGTTGGATGATTCATCCCCGAAAGAGACAGCAGCCGAATCTGAAGAACTTATTGCAGAATTATGCAGAAGCAGGCTTGGCGTCACAGGCCTGAGTATTGAGCGTGCGCATCGCATAGGGACATATGCGACAGGGAAGCCACGTCCAGTCATAGCAAGATTTTGTTCCTATAAATCCCGTCAGTCGGTGCTGTTGAACGCTTACAAACTCAAAGGCACCAGTATTAACATATCTGAAGATTATTCACAATCTGTCAGGGACAAAAGAAAGAAGCTATGGGACTATGCGAAGTTGAACAAGCGGGAAGGGGACAAGGCTGTTTTGAAGCAAGATACGCTTTACCTGCGGGGAAAGCGCTTTCGGCTCGATGGGGCAACAGGAGATGTAGTTCAGCAGTGACCTTCTGTAGCAAGTAGGTGACGCCCCCTCGAACATAATCTTGGTTCACCCGCCAAGCTCGGCGGCCTGCTATAGCTCGGCAGGCAACAGTGGTCACCCGCACCACAAAAGACTCTGACGAGCACGGCAGCTCGCCGGTCAGTAATCATTCAGCACCACCACGCTGCGGAGCGTCCGTCTATCGGAGGGTGCCAGAAGCCCTCCCTTGTTCACGACCCGGGGTGGATCGTGACACTGGCGACGAGGATGGGATCCTCGTGACACTGGCGACGAGGGTGGGACCCTCGTGACACCTTCGCATAAGCGCACAACAGGATTGCCTCTCAGGGTTCTAATCATAAATTGCAGGAGCATAAAGAATAAAATTGACAAATTTCAATGTCTGCTACGTACCCTACAGCCCACAGTAGTGTTGGGCACCGAGTCATGGCTGGATTCTTCGGTTTTAGATTCTGAAATTTTTCCGGCAAGCTACCAGTGTTTTAGGCGTGATAGAAATTATCATGGTGGAGGTGTCCTTATTCTTGTAAATAGTAGAATTCATTGCGTTCATGTGGCAAGCCCACTACTTGATATCGAGGCAGTTTTTTGTAAGATTCGGCTGGTAAATGGAAAAAGCATGGTGTTCGGCTCCTACTACCGTCCACCAAGTGCGTCGTATGAGCAGTTCATCAAACTTTCCGACTTTTTGGAGTGTTTGAAAAATGACCATGTTTTGATCGGAGGGGACTTTAACCTACCTGAAATTGACTGGTCATGTGCAGTTACCAGGAACTCTGTTAGTGGTTGTTTGTACTCCTCGTTTTTTGATCTAATTGACACTCATGCATTTGAACAATATGTCCTCGGTGCGTCGTGTGATGATGGTACTGGCCATGTCTTGGACTTGCTATTGTGTAATGGGTCTGGTATTGTATCAGACGTTCATAGACTGCCTGGATTGAGCGACCATAATATTTTTATTGCTGACGTTAGTGTTAGAAATGTGCCAATAGTGAAAAAACCGCCTAGAAAAGTGTTCTTGTATAGTAAGGCTGATTACTGTTCTATAAATCAGTCGTTAGATTTGTACTTCGCAACGTTTGACACATTAGCGGATGATTTGAGCGTTGAACAGTTGTGGGAAAGCTTTGAAGAAAAGCTCTTCTATCTTCGAGATAAGTTCGTTCCAACTCGGATGCTTTCATCTAAACGTGATAAAGAGAAACCGTGGTTTCGGCAGGAACAGCGCATCTTGCTGCGCAGGGTGCGGAGGGTATACTTAAAGTATAAAAAACACAGGTCCCTGGAAGACTTATCCAAACTAAAGAGGCTAAAGCTTGATTTTGAGAATTCAGCCAAATCGGCTAAGGAATATTATTTTGCTCGTCTTGGGGAACAGTTGGTAGAAGATCCCAAAGAATTTTGGAAGTATATTCGGCATAGTGGACAGAACGACAATTCTGTCCCTCCTTTTGAATACTTAGGCACGGTACTTGATGATGACAAGCGCAAAGTTGAAGCATTTGGTAGTTATTTTTCTTCTGTGTTTAGTAATCGCCAGTTTCGGGTTGTAAGTCTCGATTTTTTGCTATGCAATGAAGAAATGCCCGAAGTTGAGTTTGCTTTGGAAGGTGTACGCAAGCTATTAGAAAATGTTTCTCCCAGAAAGGCGAATGGACCAGACAATATAGCAGCAGCAATGCTTAGTAGTTGTTGTGAATCGTTGTGCATGTATTTACGCCGTCTTTTCCAAAAATGTTTAGACATGGGTGCCGTACCTACCGACTGGAAATTTTCAAATGTCGTGCCTGTACACAAAAGTGGGCCCAAAAACTGCATTGAGAACTACAGACCGGTGTCTTTGACTAGTATTACATGTAAAATAATGGAACACGTTATATATAGTTATATTATGTCACATGTAGTTAAAAATAATCTATTAAATGCAAACCAACATGGATTTCGGCAGGGTTTTTCTTGTACTACGCAGCTAGTAGAATTCACTCACGATTTGGCTCAAGCAATAGACAAAAGGCAGATAATTGATTGCATCTTTCTAGATTTTCGTAAAGCATTTGACGTTGTGGCTCACGACCTACTTATTAGCAAATTACACGCCTACAAGTTGCACAAAAAGGTAATTGCATGGATATCTGAATATCTTTCACATAGTCTGTGGTTCTCAATGGCATCTCCTCTGATCTTGCTGCAGTGACCTCTGGAGTACCCCAAGGCTCTGTGTTGGGGCCCCTCTTGTTTTTAATATATATAAATGATATCACTAGTGGTATTATGTCATCTTTCAGGATGTTTGCAGACGACTGCGTAGTATATAGGGTTATTGATAGTGCTTCCAATTTTTATGCACTTCAGAGTGATTTAGACAAACTTTCAACTTGGTGTGCGAAATGGGAAATGTCACTTAACGTTTCAAAATGTTTAAACGTCACCTTTACAAGGAAACATTCATACAAGACATACGAGTACAAATTAAATAGTGTTACTCTAAGCAGGGTTACGGAATGTAAATACTTGGGAGTTTGGTTTGCCTCGGATTTAAGGTGGAACAGGCATGTACAGGAGGTAAGAAAGAAGGCGGCACGAAAGTTGGGCTTCCTCCGTCGAAATTTCGGCCAATTACCTAGTAAACTGAAAGAACAGCTGTATTTTACTCACGTACGTTCGGTACTTGAGTACGCTTGCATCTGCTGGGGTCCTTATACGTGTCAGTTAGTCGATTTACTTGAAAAAATTCAGAATAGGGCGGTTCGATTTGTTCTTGGTAATTACGACAAAAACCTCAGTATTACCAAAGGCAAGCGCAGACTTCATTGGCAAGATCTAAAGGATAGAAGAAAGTGCCTCAGACTCAAATTTTTTCACAGTGTTTACTATTCTAAAATAGGCATCGACAGGAACAAATATATTAAATTACCATCGTACATTTCCCGTAGAAGAGACCATGCCTTGAAACTTCATGAATTTCCTTTTAAGGGTGACACCTTGCGTTATGAATTTTTTTACAGGACCACGAGGGAGTGGAATGCTCTCCCTTCAAATATTGTTGGTATACAATGTAATGAAACGTTTTACCGCGCTTTGTGTGATGAAATGAGTGTCAACTGATGTAGATATGTATGTACCCCCCTGCTGTAATGCCTTCTATGGCGATGCAGGTACTCAATAAATAAAATAAATAAATAAACAAATAAGGCAATACCATCAGCGAATCGCAAGTTACTAAGGTATTCTCCATTAACTTTTATCCCCAATTCTTCCCAATCCAGGTCTCTGAATACCTCCTGTAAACACGCTGTGAATAGCATTGGAGAGATCGTATCTCCCTGCCTGACGCCTTTCTTTATTGGGATTTTGTTGCTTTCTTTATGGAGGACTACAATGGCTGTGGAGCCGCTATAGATATCCTTCAGTATTTTCACATACGGCTCGTCTACACCCTGATTCTGTAATGCCTGAATGACTGCTGAGGTTTCGACAGAATCTAACGCTTTCTCGTAATCAATGAAAGCTATATATAAGGCTTGGTTATATTACGCACATTTCTCTATCACCTGATTGATAGTGTGAATATAGTCTATTGTTGAGTAGCCTTTACAGAATCCTGCCTGGTCCTTTGCTTGACAGAAGTCTAAGGTGTTCCTGATTCTATTTGCGATTACCTTAGTAAATAGTTTGTAGGGAACTGACAGTAAGCTGATCGGTCTATAATTTTTCAAGTCTTTGGTTTGGCGTCCCCTTTCTTATGGATTAGGATTATGTTAGTGTTCTTCCAAGATTCCGGTACGCTCGAGGTCATGAGGCATTGCGTATACAAGGTGGTTAGTTTCTCTAGAACAATCTGCCCACCATCTTTCAACAAATCCGTTGTTACCTGATCCTCCCCAGCTGCCTTCCCCCTTTGCATAGCTCCCAAGGCTTTCTTTACTTCTTCCGGCGTTACTTGTGGGATGTCAAATTCCTTTAGAATATTCTCTCTTCCATTATCGTCGTGGGTGCCACTAGTGCTGTACAAATCTTTATAGAGCTCCTCAGCCACTTCAACGATCTCATCCATATTAGTAATGATATTGCCGGCTTTGTCTCTTAACGCATACATCTGATTCTTGCCAATTCCTAGTTTCTTCTTCACTGCTTTTAGACTTCCTCCGTTCCTGAGAGCATGTTCAATTCTATCCATATTATACTTCCTTAGGTCAGCTGTCTTATGCTTGTTGATTAACTTTGAAAGTTCTGATAGTTCTATTCCAGCTGTAGGGTTAGAGCCTTTCATACACTGGCGTTTCTTGATCAGATCTTTCGTCTCCTGCGTTAGCTTACTGGTGTCCTGTCTAACGGAGTTACCACCAACTTCTATTGCAAACTCCTTAATGATGCCCACAAGATTGTCGTTCATTGCTTCAACACTAAGGTCCTTTTCCTGAGTTAATGCCGAATGCCTGTAGCTTGATCTGGAATTCCTCTAATTTGCCTCTTACCGCTAGCTCATTGATTGGTTTCTTATGTACCAGTTTCTTCCGTTCCCTCCTCAAGTTAAGGCTAATTCGAGTTCTTACTATCCTATGGTCACTGCAGTGCACCTTGCTGAGCACGTCCACATCTTTTATGATGCCTGGGTTAGCGCAGAGTATGAAGTCTATTTCATTTCTAGTCTCGCCGTTCGGGCTCCTCCACGTTCATATTCGGCTATCTCGCTTGCAGAAGAAGGTATTCATTATCCGCATATTATTCTGTTCCGCAAAATCTACTAATAACTCTCCCCTGTTATTCCTAGTGCCTATGCCATATTCCCCCGCTGCCTTGTCTCGAGCCTGCTTCTTGCCTACCTTGGCATTGAAGCCGCCCATCAGTATAGTGTATTTTGTTTTCACTCTACCCATCGCCGATTCCACGTCTTCATAGAAGCTTTCGACTTCCTGATAATCATGACTGGATGTAGGGGCGTAGACCTGTACAACCATCATTTTGTACCTCTTATTAGGTTTCACAACAAGACCTGCCACCCCCTTGTTAATGCTATAGAATTCGTGTATGTTACCAGCTATATCCTTATTAATCAGGAATCCGACTCCTAGTTCTCTTCTCTCCGCTAAGCCCTGGTAGCACAGGACGTGCCCAGTTTTTAGCACTGTATATGCTTCTTTTGGCCTCCTAACTTCACTGAGCCCTATTATATCCCATTTACTGCCCTCTAATTCCTCCAATAGGACTGCTAGACTCGCCTCACTAGATAACATTCTAGCGTTAAACGTTGCCAGGTTCATATTCCAATGGCGGCCTGTCCGCCATTGTCCATACTTTGATCATGTGCTGCTAAACACAAGCTTACAACAGCCTACCATCCTCAAACTAACGGCCTTACTGAAAGCCTGAACCACACATTACCTGACATGCTAGCAATGTATGTTTCCTCATATCATCACGACTTTGACACTGCTCTACCATTTGTCAGGCTTGCTTACAATTTCTCGCGCCATGACCCAACTGGCTACTCACCTTTCTAAGTCCTATTCGGTGGTGAGTCGACCTTGCTTTTCGAGGCTCTCCTTTCGACCACATTCGACTCGCCAACAGAGCACACTTGTGATGTCATAGCCACAGCGACCCAAGCGCACCAGATGGTCCTTGTTCATGTGTTTGGACTCCTGGCTGAAGTTTGTCAGCATGTGACTTTAACATTACCAGCATTCACTAGCCTTCCTTTACATATTCCGCCTTCGTCTCTCGGCTTCATGGGCATGCCAGAAGTACCATTACGATTAGTGCCATCACAACGTGGAATATGAACCAGGTGCTCTTGAGCTAGTTTGGTCTCCAACTTGGTGCGTTGGTCTTTTGGAGAAACTCCTGTCACTATACCATGGCCATTCTGCAACCTCTGCCAGGTGGCCCCTGTCACGTATGAAGCATCTCCAATGGATGCCACCACGCCTTCACCTCTATCTCACATCGTCCACATCAGCTGCTTCAAACCATACCTTTCTTGGACCAGTAAGCCACACTGGGCAATGTTCACAGTCTGCAATGTTGGAAGAAGAGGACATAGATGGTGGCCTTGGAGATGAAGATTTTAGGCTATCGCTTCTCTACGCATGTTGGCTCAGCCATTAAAAGCCAACTGTAAACAGATGCATGCCTCTTCCCTCCCATAACAATGTGTTGCCTAATAGCTTCCCATTCTCACATTGAAACTCGGCAAGGGCTCTGGTGGAGTGGTTGAGCGCACTCTTCATTTATGATGTGATGCTTTGCAACTGGTGTTGGTCGAATCCTCAATGACGTCGAAAAGCCATCTTTGTATCGTTGGAGAATACTTTTGAGCTGTTGCTGCTTACTCAGGGGGGACTTGGATTTATGCCGAAGTCTGGTTCGGGAACTATGGTCATCGAGGCAGATGTGGCAGAATCTGAGAGGACAAAGGTATCGCTGGTTACCACAATTTCCTCTATGTATGCGATCGTTGTGTCCTTGTTCATGTGTTTGGATTCCTGGCTGAAGTTTGTCAGCATGTGACTTTAACATTACCGGCATTCACTGGCCTTCCTTTACATATTCTGCCATTAGTGACTATTTGTAGAGACTTATGTTTTTTTTGCCCCATAACCTGACACAATTAGTTGATAACAATACATGGCAGAACTCCATACTTGACCTAGTGTTTATCAGTGACAGTCTTGCTCATCTAGGTTTTAACTATGATATCCTGGAAGAAATCTCTGATCATAACGCACCTCTCATACACATTAACTGTCCTATCTCACATGAATGCTTTCGCTACTCTACATTTAACGATTTTAACAAGGCTGACGATACGTCTCTCACTGATACTCTGGCAGATAACTGACTATTTCACTCAGTACAGAGTGCCATGCTGACAGTGTTGTTGATTGTTTTGAGTCGTTAGTGAAATCCTGCATCAATAACTATGTTCCATTAAAAACAAAGAAGATAAATAGTAAACTTCCTTGGATTAACCGGGATATCCTGCATCTGTCATGCCGTGTCAGTAGACCATGTAAATCAAAGAATTCTAATCCTGCGCTTCGCATTCCTTTTGAAAAAGCCAAGGAGGAACTTCATACTCGTACTAAAAGTGATAATGATTTTAATTTTTTAGTTCAGCTCCCTCTACTATTTAAATCAAATCCTCACAGGTTCTGGACATCAATTTTACCTATTGCAATGTGCAGTACCTCTTTCAAGATTAACGACGATATTACTAATGACCCCACCGTAGTTTCGAATGCTTTTAACTCGTACTTCCAATCTCTTTTCACCCTTGATAACCATGTTGTTCCAAAGTTTAGTTATGATGCACAAACTAGGTGATATGATGCACAATGAATATGATGCATGATATGATGCACAAATTAGGTGATATTGTAAGTTCTGGTGGTGTCTTAAACCTAATCTTACACTAAAAAGTAATCTTCCAGAAATCCTTAGACTCTGGTGAAGTACCAACTAAATGAAAAACAGCCAAAGTCTTGCCTTTGTATAAATCAGGTGATAAACAACTTCTCCGTAAATACAGGCTGATATCTCTCGCACCCCAGTCATGAAAGATGTTAGAGCACATTATTCACAAACATATGATCGAATTCCTTAACTCTAACGATGTTTTAACATCTGCCCAGGATGGTTCCCGTCATGGTTATAGCACTCTAATGCAATTAGTCAATTTTGTTCATGATATCGCTTCTAACCTAGACATAGGCAATCAAGTGGATGCCATCTTTATTGACTTCTCTACAGCTTTTGACTCTGTGATTCATTCTAAACTACTGGTAAAATTAAATGCCATATTTAATAATCCTTGTCTTGTTTTTTGGATAGCGAGTTTTCTTCGTTATCGCTCACAATTTGTTTATTTCAACTCAGTGGACTCAACTCCTGTCGACACTACATCAGGCATTCCTCAGGGATCCATATTAAGCCCTTTACTATTTCTAATATACATCAATGAGTTACCTCATAGCACCTAAACTAAAATCAGACTTTATGCATATGGCCGCGTATTATACAAACACATTAACTCCATTGATGAGAACCACCATGTTGCCCAATGAATTATGTCTTTCTGAGCTTGGTGCAAAATGTGGCAAATGAACATCAACTGTAATAAAACATTCGTGATGTCATTTGCCAATAGACAGAGCCCCCTCTCATTCGATTATTCTCTGGATGGCATTTCCAATACATGCAAGTGCGCCTTGCACTGAGAGAAAACATTTGTTAGGCAATTAAAAGCGGTCACCTGAGGAAGATAAACGAGTACATGTGTCGACATACGGGGGGCTTAAATAGGCAGGAGGGAGAGGAGAACATATCATAGTAGGAATACATTGTCAGGAAGATAGCCACAATGGAGAATGTAAAAACAGCACAACTAAATGGTTGCCATCATTCATGTGCAAGATATGCGGGTTCATCACGTGGCTTTTGCAAGTCGCATGTTTAGTCCTGCGGAGCAGAAGCCACCTTTTGCATTGCACTGTGGTGCCACCTTGCAAATACAGTGCAAACACTGCACCGTCGGCCCTGCACCAACAATAATGGCATTTTCACATCAGGAGCAGAATTTTTCGCTCCACAGCAACGAATCCAAATTTCACTGGTCTATCTAGGGAGGGTTCACGCTTTCCACGGGTCACTTCAGATCAACTTGCTTCATGCCCGATCACTCTCACTTGCTTTGTGGCTGAGTCACGGATTCGGGAGGAAATAGGAGAAGAATCATATGTCACTTCCATTTGCTATGGGACGGCCTGGAGGAAGGAAAGGAAAGAGCATTACGTCACGCAGCCAAACTTGGCCAGTGAACGCTCCTTGACGCCAGTCTCTTTGCTCAATGTTGGCTCACGAAAACTGATCACCTGGCTTTAACATGGCTCCAGTGCTTGCAGAAACCCACAGGTCACCTAGTGTGGTGGGTGCTCACCCTATGTAGCACAGGAATGGTACACAGAACCTTGTGGCTGAGTGCTGTTGTGAGCACTGTTGCTGGTAGTAGAGGAGAGCATGTGGCTGTGGATGTAGTGGGGGCTCCGGATTCATTTTGACCAGCTGGGGTTGCACCCAGAGCACATTACACAAGCATTTTTGCACACCACATCCATAGGAAAGCAGCCAAGCTTGATCTGTTGCGTTGTTTCTTGTGAGAATCTACGCAGTTCCAAGTTCTCTGGTGTCCTCAAGTAATGACTGATGCCAGAAGAATTGCGAGGAAAGCTTAAATCAAAGAGATCTTTATTGTTCCCACAGCATATCATTCTAAGGTCCAAGTACGCAATGCCGCAGAACTGGCAACACAGACTACTACTAAGTATTTCATACTCATTGCTTTTATCTCCCACTCGCGCACCTCATCGGACAACTCTTGATAGTCCTTACCCTCCTTCTTTTTACTTCTTTCTTTATGGCTCGTTCAACTGCTCGAAGCCTATTTTCTGGAAAAGTTAGCCCACTGGATTGACAATGCCTAATTAGAGGTGAAGATTCTTTGACATCTTTGTCAAAGGAAAAACTGGCACCATCACCCATCCCCACGCTACAACTAAATTCTTATGCAGAGGGTGGTTAGACAGACCTCACAGCACAGCAACATAGTATGCACCCTGGTCATTCCAGCCACTGTAAAAAGTGTGAACCCAGCCCAGAATTCAGTGCAATGTATGTTGTCCATATGAACTATGATAAAACAGCATGTTAGATATCAAAATCGATTACAGAAAAGAATTAATAGTGTGCAGGTGCTCCATTCATTATATAGACAAAGACTGAAAACAGCAGGATTGGATGCTTCTTCCATTCTCGATTTCACATATGTCAAGAGCATCAATACAAACTTAGTTAGTTGAGCATGCAGTGTTCCCTTCAGCGTTTTCCAACAGGACTAGTTAATTTTGTAAAAGCTCAAGCACAAGGGCAACAAATAGTTGCAGGAAAACTAGTTTCTGGTAATGAGAAACATACAAAGGTTGCTGAGTTGTTGGCAGTATGAAAGATTCCACAATAACCTGTTTTCTGAAACTTGGTGAAATCATTGTAGTGCAGTTAAAATAGACACAAAGAACACAGGACACTATGGCTATACACTAGCAATTGATTTATTACAGTTCCCTAGAAGATCATCAAAAAACAATAAAATGTGCATGCCCAGAGGAAGATAATTTTGAAAATGCACCTTATTTCCAAATAGACACACAATTATCACTGATGCAAGCCATGTCTCTTTTCCTGATATGAAAGGTCTCCAAAAGCAGTAGTTTCTTTGCATTTGCCCAGAATCTTAATCTTGTGAAACGGAGGTTCACACTTGCAAGCGATGCAGTGTGCAGGCTGATGCACATTGGCTTTATTTTTAACTAAAAGTTCGTGCTCCCGTACTTGGTTATTGACTGAGCCAACGTTTTTCTTTTGTCGACTCACGACAGGTGCATTCTCATATTTTTTTACTCCACCAAGACAAAATTTCCTATAATAACGATTTCCGAGTGCTCCAGGCATGAGTAGCACTATGTCCCATGAGAAGTGCAACTCACCTGGTAGAAGAGAACAACAAGTCATCCTCATCGTTGTCAAACAGGACGTGCCTGGACTTGTCACTCTGGTCCTCAGATGGCAAGAAAACAGGGCACCCCTGCAAACAACAGGACACATGGTACAGGGTTGCTGCAGGAAAACCTCAAAGAAGCTACAGAGGACATGCTGCTATATGGTTTAGCACAAAGCTTGAGATTCATATAGGACTGACATGCACATCATGTTTTACAATGTTGAGAGACTCCCCAGCAAAACATTTAGGCCAGTTTGCAAGTGAGGCTGGCTGTCAGATGATGAGTCAAGGTGCTGCGCCCAGTGTCACAGAGTCTATTGATGCCACTGCATGAATTTCCTGTGTGTATGCCTGCTGCATAACACTGACTCTCTTTGATTGATATTCATGCAGCAGGCTGTGTCCACATGTGCCAGGGAGTCCGTTTTTGCCATCTCCCGGCCAAAATTGTGCATACAGACAAGTAATCCTGTGTGAAACGGGTCGCCTGAAAACAGCCTGGAAGGCATAGAATAATATATGCTGCACTGAACCAGCCTACAAACTAGTTCATTGATGAGGACCGTTATAATATTTTTCTCTCCAAACAGAAACTAAACCTGTGTTTTTATTAAAGTGAAGCTTTCCTTGCCTCTTCTCCCTGCTTTGCACGTGCTGGCTACTGCCGTCTAGTCAAGTAAACAACAACTTGGGTCACAGGGTATGTGCAACTGGGCTTGCAGCGTGTGCACAAGTTTTGGCCAATCCCTCATAATAGCTATACACCAGTGGGTAGGTGCCCATATAGACAAGCAGAATAGACAAGCAGAAGTAAAAAAAGTTGGCAACAGAAGCAGGCAATTGTGAAGAATGATGAAGTGCACAAAGTGGGACCAGAGCATGCATTGAGCGACAAGCATTGAGCTGCACAGATGTGAAGCCATTTCATTTAAAGGGGACCTGAACCATTTTTTATCTAAGTGGAGAAACAAACAAAGACAGAAGCCCGTACGTGTGAAAGAACCTTTGGAAAGGTCAAAGTTTTCAGGGGTAACCTACAAGATTCCGTGCAAGAGTTGCCTCGTCCTACACAGGTGAAACCGGGAATTTTAAAAGAAGGATTCAGCAGCACCAGAATGGTGTCAGGAAAGGCAATGCAAGTTCCAATGCCTTGGCGGATCATCACATGACTACTAATCACATCATTGATAGGGATGCTGCGAGCATAATCATGACAGAGAAGCGCCTATCTTCAAGATTAGTCTTAGAATCTTTACATGTCCAAACGACCAGAAACGTGATTAACCGGACATGGCATAACCTCCCCGAGATATACATGCGCACTCTGCGCCACCTAACACCTAAATAATTTCCCCCTCTTGCACTCATCTTCATTGTGAACAAGGGACCCGTAGCGGTCTTGAAACATCATTATATGTTTTTTATTTCCTTTTGAACCTTAGGCAAATGCCAGTTTATTTGACAAAAGAAATGCATTTGAAGTGAAAATGGGCTAGTTCAGAAATACTTTGCTGCAAGATGCACTTCAATGCGTTCAGCAGAAGTGGAGTTATTGGCACTCAAACACACCCTTCGAAGTGTTTCCGCTCTTTCTTCAATGCCTTGCACTGCGGAGGCTACGGCGGAGCGGAGTGTGCCCACAACACTCCACACACTGAATGTCACCGTGGTGTGCAGTTCAAATTTTGTTTTGGATGTTCACACAGATCCCACTATTTCCAATTTTGGCGCATACAGTGCACCAAACGTAAGCCAAACGCGGTTATCCTCAGCGAGCCACAGTGTGCTCACTCATCGTGGCACTCAGCGGCAGTTGCGGTATCTACGCTATGTAGCAGACCACAGCTACATGCAACTGTACCATCTATGCACAGCGCTTGCTTTATTCACGACAGGGCTTGACTGACAGATAGTAACCACAGCCAACCTGCACATTTTGAACTGTGGAGGCTGCCAAGGCACCCAACCGGGAGTGCCTAGGAATGAGTGCACGCTGGCAAGCGAGAGTGTGGTCTGACCTTAAGTTTGGCATGGTTCGAGGCTAGTTGAATGTTCAAAGCTAGTCAGAATCAGCAAGCCCAGACGGCCACAACACCGATAAGCAGGGTGGCCAAAGTTTAATTCCTATGTAGGCGGCTGTGGCCGAGCGTGGATAGACAATAGTCGGCTTCTTCCGGAAGTACCTAATTATTGAAATTCAAAAGCAGATTTTTGCCTACTTTAGCCTGTTTATTAAACTTCGTCACAAAATATACACAGTAACAGTAGGAAGAAGTGCACTGATCCAAGAACCCTTGTTGATTGATGTCAGCTACTGCCCAATAGCAGCAAGTTATGGGAATCTGTCACACTCCGAACTAAAACATCCAGAAAAGCGTGACGAGCAGGCGTCTGTTGAAAAGCGAGTGTTTGAAAGAAAGGCAACTACGCATTCCTCTAGCGAGCTCCATGTCCTGTGCACGACAGCAAAGCTTGGCTGAGATGTTCACAGCAGCATATGCTACCTGCGAACTGTTTTTTCACCAAGCCTGAGGGGTGGCTCAGGAACCCTTTACCAACCAAGAAAGCTACGCTTGTCACTGATCCTCACATGCATGTGGCATCTGCTGATATTTTTGTTTCCTTTAGCATCCTGTATATCACATCATCGTATTTGAGAAGCTTCTTGAGCCCACAGCCTCTCTGGCAGAGTAGTGGGCGGCTAATGTTAATGACTCCTTACTTCAGCAGTGCAAAAATTTGCTTAGTATGGATGCTAACTTCCCAGTCTGAACCAGTCAATCTGAAATACTCCAACTGGATCGCTTTAGGTTTGTGTCAGCAATGTGATCTGGAAAGGTCACAATGCTGACAATCATGATTTCAGTGAGTGTTTGCATGCCTGCCACGCTCTCCAGAAACATATGTCTTCCTCTACGGCTGTACAGAAGCCGCAGTGAGAAGGAAGACCTCATTTGCCAGACTAGCCTAGCCATTTTATTTCATGCACAGGCATGGGCACTGCACCCTGTGTATCTATTGCATTCTGTGAATGTCAGGTTGTACAGGGTAGCTGGTTAAAACCTTTGTGCTGGTATGATCATCAAGACTTGTTTCATTAAGCAACTTTCAGGCAAAGGGAAAGAAATCAAGAGTATGTTGAAACTTCAGGTATTGCTGAAGCACAATGCTACTCGATGTCTCAGTGTGGCTTATTTAGGAACTCGATACACGGGCCTACATGTATACTTTGTTTAGCGCAACACAACAGACACAAGAAAGACGACCAGGACAAGGCGCTACTCACAACTGACATTTTATTGCGTCAATCCTTTATAGAACAGCTGAAACAAGAACATGCGCAGTGACCACCAAGCGGTGGAGCCACCAACATCCGATCCCAAGAGCGCACTCATGCGACAGAATCCAAAAAACCAAATTCAGCGCTGTGCAAGGTTAAGGAAGGCACACTAATGCACTGTGACCCCAATGACTGAATGAAGAATGTTTCCGATAACTCTCAAGCGGTGGTGTCACGGCTCTTTTTCAAAATCGTGGTATCATTAAACATGGGTTTGCACTTGCATATTTTACAATGCTGAGCCAAATGGGAACCTGTGCCTGTTGGTATGGATTGCTCATGTTCTCTAAGGCGCTCGTTAACACAGCGACCTGACTGCCCTACATACACTTTGCCATATGACAAGGGAATCTTATAGACCACACAGACGCTGCAATCTACAAACTTCGCGTGGTTCTTTTCACAATCTGGTTTTTTACTTGTTTTGCAAATACGGCTGCACAACATTGACAGTTTCTGAGCAGCGGAAAACACTACCTCAATTTGGTATCTAGTGGCGACATTCTTTAGATTGTGAGCCACTCTGTGGCAATACGGCACAACTTCAGGCCTCTTCTTTTGTGTGATGCATTTACTTTTGTGCTGCTTCCCTTTCAGTTCCTGAAGCAATACCTCCGACACTGACGTCACCACCACACTTGGGTAACCAGCAGCCTGCAGCCTATTTAACTGTGCAATGAAACTCAGGTTCACAGAGTGATGACAAGATTTCATTAACGAAGATTTTGACACATCAAAGCAATGGCGCGTTTCACAGTCTTTGAGTGCACAGACGCGTAAGGTAAAAGTTCCTTACGTGCACGTGGCGAATACATCCAACAGGCGTGGCCTGTTTGTAAGGATAGCTGCAAATCTAAAAACTGGAGTTTACCGTCCCTAGATAGCTCATGTGTGAAAGTTAAACCTTTGCCGTTGTCATTGAACAGAGTTTAAATGTCAGCTACCGTAACGGAGCATTCGTTGTTAGTCTGTTTTATCAGAACAAGAAAATCGTCAACATATCTAAAAATTTGAACCGAGTCATTGTTTAAGGCACTCTTAAGAGCGCGGTCGACAAACGATAAAAAAATATTACAAAGAGCAGGCGCCACACATGAATCAATACACACGCCATTTTTCTGAATAAAAAGGGTATTTTCGAACCGGATAAAAGTTGCACTAAAAGTTAAAGAAGGGACATGAAACTTTCCGAAGACAACCCGGTCGCATTGCGAAAATATACCTCGCCACTTTCTTCGATGCACGTCATCACACTGCGAAATAGCTCATCATGCGGTATTAAATAGTAAAGATCTTCGACGTCAACAGAAAAAATGTCGGCTACTGAATGGTTGTCTTCCAGAAAGGAAACAACATCGAAAGAATCCTTTATGCCATAAGGATCGTCAATAGTTAAATGCTTCAACTGTTTCTGCAAAAAGCGACTAACCAAAACCTGCCAACAGTTGTTTTCACTGACTATTGTATGGAAAGGCACATCCAGTTTGTGCGTTTTTGGAGTGAAAAAAAACTTCTAGAGCAAGTACCTTTACATCTTTCACAATCTTGGCGAGGCCTATATTTTCCAACAAAGAAATGGCTTTGAGTGGCGCAAATGGTTTTGCTGCGGCGCAATAAAATGATGTCAGTTGAGAGTAGCGCCTTGTCCTGGTCGTCTTTCTTGTGTCTGTTGTTTTGCGCTAAACAAAGTACTCATGGATTCGCACCAACTAGCCCGCCAACGCATTGGGCCTACACGTGTTTTGACACTGCCATTTCAAGCCCTCTGTATGGTTCCAGGTGAGACAGTGTAGACGTACGATGTTAAAAAAAAAATATAGGGTTTTACATGCCAAAGCCACGATATGATTATGAGGCACACCGTAAGCGGGGACTCCGGAAATTTGGACCACCTGGGGGTTCTTTAACGTGCACTTAAATCTAAGTACACAGATGTTTTTGCATTTCACCCCCATCTAAATGCGGCCGCCGTGGCCCGAATTTGATTATGCGACCTCGTGCTTAGCAGCCTAACACCATAGCCACTAAGCAACCATGGCGGATGACACACAATGTTGTTCCAGCTTTAAGAGCTAATGCCATTTGACAGACTCAAAGCAATTGCCACAACTATGCGGATTAAATGCTGGCACACTGACAGTACCAAATTAAGCAGTTATAGATATTGTTACGGGGTTAAAAACAGTCCGACATATATTTACAGGATATTTACAATAATTGTAGCAGCTGACAAAATGGTAGACAGTGCACGAAGTCCAGAGCGTCGTCTTCTTCCAACCAAGCTGAGAACATCTTTGTCAGCGTATCCCATGACCCCCGCCGGCTGAAGCACCGGCTCTGTGCTGGTTAGGAGGTGGGCGAGTGATACAACTTAAGACGCGCGATGTGGACCACATCTGAGCGATGCTGAGCCACAGTTGGCTCAAGAGGGGCAATTTCGTACGTGACGTCAGTTACTTGACACAAGACACGGTAAGGGCCAGAGTAGCGTGAAAGTAACTTCTCCGAGAAGCCAACGCGTTGCGACGGCGACCAAAGGAGTCACCTGCACACCTGCACATCGTCTGCACTGCTGCCCCGGACTACGATCGAGCCACCCTAGGCAATGGCCAGTTCAGCGCAGCGACTTCAGCGGCTGCTTGTGTCCCGCTCGCAACCCTCGGCGGCTGGAAAAAGAGCCTGCAGACACAAATGGCTACAGCAGCTCTCACCAGCAGGGCGCGTCGGTGTGCACAATGCTTGTTCGTGCCGACTACTGTATTGCCATTTCCAAAGTCATGCCATTGAGTCTGCAGAGCTGCTGCTGTGACCAGCGGACGCCAGCGTGGTACCTCAGAGACAATGTCGGCTCGCATGTTATTGACAGCGCATGAACATTTCCTCAGCGCGGCCACTGCTGCATGTACTACCTCTTATTCGCGAAGCACACAATGTTAGACCATGTGATATGTTTCACCAGAATATGTAGTGATTTAAGGTTGGGGGATGTGGAGATGCACAACTCTCATACGTCCCCTGATGTTGTTTTCCCCGCATGGCTCCAGTCTCCTGTAATCCGGTTTTGCTGTGTAGCTTAGTGTCGGCGGAGGTCAGTGTGGTTGCAGAGTAGTACGAGAGATGGCGCAAGTGTTGCACTGCTAGCACCACCTAATGGCTGGGTTACTTGGGTGCACAAGGGAGAAGGCTGTTCCTCTTTGACTCTGGGTCGACAAGCGGTGCGAATCTTCTGCGCATGCGCCAATGCATGCTTTTGCGAGAAAGTCTGGCGAGGCCTAGGAGCAGGACACAGGAATGGACGAAGACGATCGTTCGAATGCGCCACCATTCGCATGACCGCACACATGAACGATCAGGCGTTGGTGTACAGTGTGGGATGAACACATTTGCTCGATATCCAGTCGCAGTGAGTCAGACTTCCTAGATTTGTTGTGTGCCCATCGGCATGTTCTATCGGCTCGCAGACATTAGTGTATGAAAGGTGCAATAAATGCCTTTTTGATTGTTTGCACTACTGTGTTGTCATTCCTTTGTCCCAAGACCACTGGTGACACTCTACAGCAATTGGAACCGGACCAATGTAGTGACATAAAGAACTTCCATTGCCAAAAAATGCCATATATGAGGCGTGTGCCGCAGCTGGGATCCTCTCTGGCACTTCCCTTTGAACATGCTGCACAATGAAGTCTGTGCATGACGCATGTCTGAACATACATAACACAGGTTTGATTCTACCCAGCACCAGAAAAGCTTCAAAATATTTTTTTTTCTTTGAAGAGCCACAAACACCCAATGGCACATACACAGTGACTGACTCAAGTTGGCATGAAAGAGGTTAGACAAAGACAAACATACATACCGCAAACTGGGTGGTGCTCCCAAAGAAATGCTAATCGTATTAAAGCATGTCCAATGGTTGGTTTCGAACCCAATTCCCTCAGCACAGCAGCCCTACGCTTCACCCATTGGACCACGGACTAACCAGCGACCCAAGTTGATGTGGAAAAGGTTACGTATAGACAACACATAGCACAAACAAGGTGAAGTTCCCAATCGCATTAAATGTAAGGTTATCGTCACAATGAAGTTGTGTCACTAGTAAAAGCTGATGGCTCACATTCTCAATGGCAGATCCGTGTTGACTTGCAAGCGCAAAACATCAAAGAGCTTAGACCTCGATGCTCGTTATGGTTCAGATGAAGATATCGCTGGAAATGTTGTAATGCGTACTCACATAATAAAAAGTAGAGTAGACCCAGTTGAACTGAGTGCCACACATACTGAAGGGCTATTCAATGAATAAAAACTTGCCTCCGCCAAACCAGGGTCTGTGAGATGACTGGTAGGCACCTTCGGCTGGGAGGTCACCTACATGCATAGGTTGAGAGTCCAGAAACAAGCAAGCTCAAAAAAGGTCTAAGTTAAACAAACAACTGCTGCCATAAAAGTGCTGCTCAATGATCATTAAACAGAAGGCAATATTAGACATGTTGATAAGGGAACTCTACATGAGACAAAAACTCGCAGTGAATTCCAATGACAGATTTAAATCGGTTCACAAGCTCTGCCACAGAATGCCATCCTCCTGCAGAGAGCACTTACCTGAAATCTGCATTTGTAATACTCAGCCAAAGCAGGCATTCCCAACACTGAAGCTGCACCTGCATTGCTTTTTGAGATGTCAATAGTTTCAGAAGAAACCTAGCTATAAGCTGATTCACACATGGCCACACTCTTGTGGCATGCGAGTGGAAAGCAGAACATTTCGGGGAATAAAACCTCCAATGCGACTTCTGAGAAAATCTAACTTGATAAATAAGCTCTCTCACCCTCTTCTTGGCCTCTTACATAAGGACCACTACATGCAAACAGAGCATCTAATCAAAGGCTCATTCACAAGTGTTTGCTATCATAACCTTATGGCTGGAATATGCCTTGTTAAGAAGCAGTCTGCAGTCATGGCAGCAGCAGCAGCAGCACAATGAAGCACGTGCTTTCGGAATAGTGTCACTACTATGCAAATAATCCCGCTTATTAAGGAAAGCACACAGACTTCATCAGCTTGGCAGAGCAGAAAATGTTGCTCTGAAGGTTTTCTAAATGTGCCACTGGAATTCAGCAAGCATCAACTGTCCTTTCACACTGTTGTCACAAGTGATGTTTGCGATTTTTGCCAAACAGCCTACAGTTCCAATTATATGCACTATTATGGCAAAGTGAGAACATCATGCAAAGTTTAGTGTTTGTAAATTGTACAGGAAATTCAGCATGACAACATTGCAAAAAAAAAATGAGCTTGCAGAAATTGTTTATACTACTACAAAGTGATAGTTTAAAACTAGATATTACAGTACCAATCTTTAACAACAACAGCTGTGACTCACTTTTGTTGGTGTAGATGTCCACAAATCACTGTAATCCTCTTCATCAAAAAGGGCACCTTCGAGTGGTTTATCAGTGGCTGCAAACAAAATGCAAGCACTGTCCAATTGTAGAATCATTGACTGCTTGTGCAGAAAGACTTGTTGTTGGGCTGGTTGGTGTTTGCTTAACGACACATTGTAGCATGAAGGCACAATTAGGAAGAACAGACACACATCACAGGCACTAGTAACAACTTTTGACACAGGCGCTGTTAGCAAAAGTTGTTAGCAGCACCTATGACATGTGTATTTTCTTTGCAATTGCGCCTTTGCACTACAATATGTCATTAAATTGATCACTTTGTGTGGAAGTGAACACTAAAACATGGGGCACAAACAAACAGAGTATTTCCATGCCTGTCCTATATGGCACTAAATTTTTCACAATACTACTCAATGAAATAAAGAAGAACACTTTGTAGTATAAATGTAACGCATCACTACTACAACTGCTTTGTAGAGCATGCTGAGCATGCTGCAAACAATCTCTTTTCAATGTCCAGACAATATTTTAATCAGTGGACACGCATCAAGTGCAGTTTGCAGAAGGTAAAAATAAATACTCTGCATGCCATGTGCCGTGAAGGTCTAGGCATTGAGCCTGCTCCAATGTCCTTGCCTCACAATCTCACATCTCATTTTGTGTGTTTCTGAAGTTTATGCTGACTGCATGTCTTGAAAAGCTCAAACAAGGCTTCATCCGTATCTCCGCGTTTCCACAGCACTTTCTGGCAAGTTGTGCAGTTTGTGTTTACGTGCATTAGCTTCTGTCCACAGCTAGGTGACCACACCATACTGACAACGGGGCACACTCACCCTTTGGGGGCAAGCTGGCACTCTCCTCCTTCTCATTGCCAAAGACACCAATGCCAACTGATGCCTCCGGGTCCACCACTCCCTCCATGTTGGTGGCCTGTCCTCCTTGAGTCTGACTTCCAAGAAGCGCACTTCTAACTTCATCTGAAGACATCAAACAAATTTTCCCAATACAAATCAGGCACTCCAAAATACAGAACAAGTTACAAAAGAAAAATTTTTTTTGTCCTACATAGGGTGTCTGCCAAATCTGAGTTATTGGATTCACAGCTAATTTAGCAACAAAAAAAGGAGGGAAAAGACAGGCCAAGTGCTTTACCCACAACAGAATATGCATTGAAAACCCGAAATTATGTACAACGGAAAAAGCAAAGGAAATACAATAACAAACATTTTTTAACTGCACAAATTTCAAACGACCACCAAGAGAGCATGAAACAAGGACAGGTGAGGACTTGCAATGAACTTTTATTCCACAAAGACAACATATAAATACACCCCAGAAATCCTCCTCATTGGAGAACTCTTTGCCGTCGGCACCGACCGCGATCGACCTGTGTGGCATTGATGACCGCAGCGATGCCAAGTGCCGTGATGTGCATTCCCGGCTTTTGCCTATTGCGCAGATTGGCCTTCATGAGCTGACCCACAGGAACCACCACCCATAAAAATGGAAAACACCCTCTTTCTGGAAGAATACAGGAAAAAAAAAAAACTTTCTAAGCAACAGAAGATTGGCATTAAATGCAGTATGGCCCACTATTAAAACGAGAACCACATTGGTATTTAGGACAACTTCGCTATTTCTTCAGCTTCAGGGGGAAAATGCACTTGATTGTATTTGACAGACATTCTATCGATAAATATTTTCCAGACCTTTGTCTACAAACCGAGTTGTTATCAGTGGTCGCATACTGTTCCCTTTAATAAGAATAGAGCATACTACTATGTATACAGCGGAGAGGCTAACATTTTATATTCCTTATACCCTTGTTGTTTCTGACCAGGATACATTTGTCCAAAAAGATTGTGTCTGCATTGGTTTGTGCATAGCGCTTCTTTTAAGTGATTTGTTTTTATCTGTTGTTGACAATCGTATTTTCTCGTTACTTGGCAATAGTACTGTAGCTAAGATTTTATAGGTATTTCGATTACTTTCTTGTTGTAATGAAAGGTTCGAAGACTGAGGGGAGCGGCTCTGTTAAGGGGGGACACGGGTCGGTCCTTGAGGCCAAAAAATCGTGAAAAAAATGGGTTTCTTGAAAGTGGTATTCTCATGATATACAAACACTGCCACATGTTCTGAACGTGTTCTGAGCAAGCTTCCAGCGTCATGGATCAATATTTTAGCCGCATTATCAATTTATGTAACTGCTGCAAGCTATATTTTGACAGAAAGAAGCATAAAAAGGGGACTTTTTTCATGCTACGCCGCTGCTGAACGACGTATGCTGTCGCAGACATCTTGGTCGCGTTGGAAAGAACTACTTCTCTTCTTCAATTTTCCACCACATTTTCGTTCGTCCCCCTATTCGCTATTTAGAAATACTGAACCGAAAAAAAAAACCCCTTCGCCCATTCAGTGCACGTGCGATTGTCAGTCCTGCGATTGACTTAGGCGGCTGTTGGTGTCTGCTACGGCACCCTGATGTGCTTGAAAAGCGAACTGTGACACAATTTTGAAAGCCGCTAGCGTAGCGTGTAGTGATGTCGGAAGTTTGCCACTTGAAACAAGTTTGGCAAGAAAAGAAAGCGAGCACACTACAACTTCGAAAAGTGCTCCAACCCTGCCGAAAAACACAGCAACGACCACCCGCTGGCGGTTTCAAGTGACGGCTGCGACGCGGGATGCAGCGAACCTAGCGAGAGCGAGCTAGGCCTAACGATGTCGCCGGCCGATAGTGATTGCAAGAGCAGCGTTCGGCCTGACACAAAGATGGTGCAGCCAGTGGAATTGCTCCAATGACAGAAGCAAGCAGGGGAAAATCTCCAACAACTGGCAGGAACTTCTGCAATGAAACGGAAATTGGACATGTGTAACGAGCGTCAAC
Source organism: Dermacentor andersoni (assembly GCF_023375885.2). Lineage (NCBI taxonomy): Eukaryota > Metazoa > Arthropoda > Arachnida > Ixodida > Ixodidae > Dermacentor > Dermacentor andersoni. Next base: position 11,341,044 of record NC_092824.1, on the reverse strand, counting down.
GACAGTGCGGATGGGCTGGCAGAGATGGTGTCACGTTTTTATGTTATCAGTGCGGAAGCGATAATCGCTTTGGTCTCGCATCTAAAGTGCAGTCCCTGTGGCGGCTCCGTGACTTTTGACTCAGAGTGAGAATACGGCCTTGCCGTCAAGCTTCTCGCCATTTGTGAAAACTGCAGTGATGTTGCCGAGTGAAGCTCGCCGTGCGTGAAAAACAGCAAAATGGTCAACCTCTTCGTAGTGAACATTCTCGCCGCTCGTGCAATTGTGTTCACTGGAAATCGACAAACAGCGATGAACGACGTTTTTGCTGCAATGAATATCTCGCACCGTGGCCTTCATAACAAAATGTGGCAAGGCTATCTCAAGCAGAAGCTGGTGCCGGCATCGTCGTCTGCTGCCCAAAAGCTGATGAGCGCATGTGCGCTATCAGTGATGTCATTGTATAATGACTTGATACTTGCGAACTCTGGGAATATAGCGGTAACCTATGATGGCTCGTGGATGACACGTGGCCATTCGTCGCACATCGGAGTCGGCACAATCATCGAACTGTTCTCCGGACTTGTGCTCGACTACGTTGTCCTGAGCAACTTCTGTGCTGGGTGTGCGTGCGGCCTGAAACCTGGTGACCCGGACTACCAAGATGGAAGGCAAGCCATATGTGCCAAAAAAATACAGAAAGAAAAGCAGGAGAGATGCAAGTTGAAGCGGCGCTTATACTGTTCCAGATTCACTTCAGCTGCACAAACTGAGGTACACCACACTCCTCTCAGATGGTGATAGTCACACATTTCTTGCTCTCAGACAAGCCAAAATGTATGGCTTTATGCTAGTTGAGAAGTAACATTGCGTGAATCACGTCCAAAAAAGGATGGGGACAGCTTTGCACACTCTCGTTGCCAAACACAAGTGCTCTGCTACTGAAACACTTGTTGGCAAAGGAAAACTGACCAGTGACCTGATCACCAAACGCATTAAAATCTAAAAATGGGGATGTGAAGGGTATGCAGAAAGAAGGCTGTGATGGCAACATACCACCACATCACATAAAACGACAAGGTTTCAAACCACAGTCTTTGCCCATCTTGTCCAGACTCTTAGTGCTATCAGAATGCTGTGCAAGCAAAAAATGAGCCCATCCCAAAGCATCGATATAATTTGCCTGTCCATGTTTGTCAAACTCGTCTATCAGTGTACGAGTGCCTCTCAGAAGACTGCTTCAAAGGTGCCTGCGCAGCATGACCCAAAACAATAATGAATGCTTGCATTTTATGATTTGGGCATTGGCACCTAAGGAACAGCATGCCTTACTTTTTGCTGTTGAAGCAGCGGTGGCTGAGGCAGTAATGAAATTCAATTAGGGGGAATGAGAGAGATTCATCTGCCATACTCCAGGAGCTTCATTTGAACCCAGGGCTACCGAACAGCATGAGAATAGCCAGAAAGATAACTGGCGAGCCGCAGCATCAGCCCACAAGCATTCATCTGCAGAAAATCTGCGACAAGCCTTTAAAGAACGACATTTGGGTAGCTGTAGGCAGACAGATTACATCCGTGGTGGCTACTGACCATTTAGATATGTGGATATATCAATACTTTTTGTTACATTTGAATAAAAATGAGCTTGTCCATTTTTTTTTTTGCATTTTCTCAAAACATACATTTTTGAATATTTGCATCCTTCCGGGAGTGATTTAGCAGTAATCGGGGACCTAGAATTGTAATTTTGTTGCAGTACTGAGCTACATGAATAATGCACACAATGGTAGGACCAGATTTTTGTATCTCAGTTTTAATATTTTTTTATTGTCCATACATTAAACCGCCACTTTGAACCCATTTTGAACAGAAAGCACTTTGGTGTGCTGTATAATTGTTAATGGTTGTTATACCAAAAAACTAGTCCTACAATTGTGAAGCTTATGGTTCCTAGTATTCAGCTATGTGCCTAAAGCAAGATTTTGATGAGTAGTTTTTGCTCCATTGTTCCCAGAAACAATGCTACTTAATTTTAGTTAACTTTAGAACTAAGTGGCATATTTTAAGAACAAGTGCATATTTGGAATCAGCATAAAAAACTGAACAAGAGTGTGCAGTTTCGTTAAATTTGGTAAAGGTGGTCTTAATGAAGGTCAGAATACCCACTTCCCCACTTAAACATGTCCAGGGTGTTTTTGAAAAGTGTGCAGTAGGACTTAGTAAGTTCACGCGAGTTGCCAGTAGATAGTCACCTACAATTCTTCGATATTCGTATCATTCTAAATGATAGCTCCCTGTGTTGGATGTACTCTCCTAGGAGCAAGAAGCACTTGCTTGACCACCATTCAGCCCACTCCAAGTTAGTTAAAAGAGGCATAGCTACGAACTGCCTGAGAGCTGCTCTGGTTAAGCCTTCAGGTTTCCTCAGTGTTCAGCAACAAGCGAACCGTTTACGTAGGGCCGGATATACCAATGACACCTTGGTGTCAGTCAGTGAGAGCCTCATTAAAGAGGTGAAAGCTGACCTGGCAGCCTCTCGGTGCAATAATGCACGTCCCAGTGGGCACCCTGTGGCTATGGCATACGTACATGGGGTGTACCACCGCCTAAAAGAGGTGGCGAACAAGTGCGGCGTAGATGTTTTCTCAGTGCCACTAAAGCTTGAAAGAATGTGCAGGTTGGTAAACAATGCCGAGAGTCAAGGTACATGCACTAAGAAGCATGTCATCTGTTTTGTTAACTGATTGTGGGGTGGTATGAAAAATTCCACTTCCGTGTGGAAAGTGCTATATTGTACAAACAGGCAGGTGCTTGAATGACCAGCTTAGGGAGCACCTGAATGCTGTAAACATTCTACCAGGTGCTGGCCACTTGGTTGACTGTTGCAGAAGATATATTCATAAATGCTTCCCGCGTTTTCATAGCACGCAAGTGCTTAGACGGTTTGCCAGGCAGTTGGATAGGGGGAATATTTGAGGTGTTTTGCATTTCAAAAGCTGCTGATGAGTGCGTAACGCTCCATCACTGGTAAAGAAGTGTTGTACCTTGAGAAGAACCTGGTAAATGCTTTATGATGCCTTGTTGTAGGCGCTTTACAGCTTCATTGTGCATTTGGTTGTCTCCTATGTGGCACATTCGTCTATGCGTCAGTCTGCACATTTATTTGAGCATATGGTGGCCTCTTTGCATGTTTTCTGAATGAAGCGTGTCAGTTGAAGTCTAGCGCTCTGTCCTGTCTCACCCTTTTGTCCGTTAGTCTTGTTCGCACTAGTAACTTTGTCACAGCAACTACTATACATCTCAATTCACAGGTACCCAAGTACCTTATCTACTTGCATAATGATCGCACTTTTTTGTAAAAAAAATTGACCAAGCAATTGACAACCACGGCATCAATTCTAGGAACGCTAGAGGAGAGATATTGGTAGAATTCGCAAAAAGGAATAAGCTTTGAATGATGAACACCTTTCTCAGGAAGAGTACAAACAGAAAGTGGACCTGGAAAAGCGCTAATGACGAAACAAGAAATTAAATTGAGTTCATACTTTCTGCTGATCCCAGCATAGTGCAGGGCGTAGAAGCGATAGGTAAGGTAAAGTGCAGTGATTATAGGCTACCGAGGCTTAGGATTCACCTCAATTTGAAGAGAGAAAGAGTAAAATTGGTCAAGAAGAAGCAGGTCAACCTAGAGGCAGTAAGGGTAAAAGCAGACAAATTCAGGTTGGTATTTGCAAACAAATATGCAGCCTTAGAACAGAAAGATGAAGATGACGCAGAGATAATGAAGCCGTAACTAGGCTGGCTTCAGAAGCAGCAATTGAAGAGGGAGGCAAGGCAACCAGTAGGCAAGCTCTCCCAAGTAAGAAAGGTCAGAATAAAGAAACGACAAAGAATGGAAGTGTCCAACTCAAGAGATAAGATAGAATTCGCAGAACTGTCAAAACTGATCAACAAGACGAAAATAAGTGATATTCGAAACAATAACGTGAGAAAGACTCAAGAAGCCGAACGAAAAAAAAAAATGGATGCAGCCTGAGATCAGTGAGAAAAAAACTTGGCACAGGACGAACCAAGATGTATGCACTGAAAGATAAGCAGGGTAACATCATCAGCAATCTCGAAGATATAGTAAAAGTAGTGAAAGAATTCTATACTGACCTGTACAGTACCCGGAGGAGTCAGGATACCTCCATTAGAAGCAGTAATGAACAGGATACAGAGACTCCTCCTATAACTAGCGATGAGGTCAGAAGGGCCTTGCAAGACATGAAACGACGAAGAGCGGCACGAGAAGACGGAATAACAGTCGATATAATCAAAGATGGAGGAGACAATGCTTGGAAAACTGGTGGCTCTTTATACGAAGTGTCTATTGACTGCAAGGGTCACAGAAAACTGGAAGAATGCAAACATTCTACTAATCCACAAAAAGGGAGACGTTAAAGAATTGAAAAATTATAGGCCCATCAGCTTACTCCCAGTATTATATAAAATATTTACCAAGATAACCTCCAATAGAATAAGGGCAACACTGGACTTTAGTCAACCAAGGGAACAGGCTGCCTTCAGGAAGGGATACTCTACAATGGATCACATCCACGTCATTAATCAGGTTATCGAGAAATCCGCAGAGCACAATAAGCCTCTCTATATGGCTTTCATAGATTATGAAAAGGCATTTGATTTAGTAGAGATACCAGCAGTCATAGAAGCATTACGCAATCAAGGAGTACAGAATGCTTACATAAATAACTTGGAAAATGCAGAGGTTCTACAGAGGTTCTACAGCTACCTTAATTCTACACAAGAAAAGCAGGAAGATACCTATAATGAAAGAGGTCAGACAGAGAGGCACAATCTCTCCGATGCTATTCACTGCGTGCTTGGAAGAAGTATTCAAGCTATTAAACCGGGAAAGCTTACGATTAAGGATCAACAGCGAATATCTAGGCAACCTTCCTTCTGTTTGCCGATGACATTGTTCTATTCAGCAACAACGCAGACGAGTTACAACAAATGATTGAGGACCTTAACAGAGAGAGTGTAAGAGTGGGGTTGAAGATTAATATGCAGAAGACAAACATAATGATGAATAGCTGGGCAAGGGAACAAGAGTTCAAGATCGCCAGTCAGCCTCTAGAGTCTGTGAAGGAGTATGTTTGCCTAAGTCAATTAATCACAGGGAACCCTGATCATGAGAAGGAACTTCATAGGAGGACAAAAATGGGTTAGATTGCATACGGCAGACAGTGTAAGCTCCTGACTGGAAGCTTACCATTATCATTGAAAAGGAAGGTGCATAATCAGTGCATTTTGCCAGTGCTGACATATGGGGCAGAGACTTGGAGACTGACAAAGAAGCTTGAGAACAAGTTAAGGACCGTGTGCAAGGAGCGACGAAATGAAGATTGCTAGGTATAACGTTAAGAGACAGAAAGAGAGTGGCTTGGATCGGAGAGCAAACGGGTATAGACAATATTCTAATTGACATCCACAGAAAAAAATAGAGCTGGGCAGGTCATGCAATGCACCAGTTAGATAACTGTTGCATCATTAGGGTTACAGAATGGGTACCAAGAGAAGGGAAACATAGTCAAGGACGGCATAAGACTAGGTGGAGCGATGAAATTAGGACATTCACGGGCGCTAGTTGGAATCGGTTGGTGCAGGACAGGGGAAATTGGAGATTGCAGGGAGAGGCCTTCGTCCTGCAGTGGACATAAAGCAGGCTGATAATGATGACAACGACAATAACATGTCATGACCAGCATGTGATGTTATTGTTATGACATGGGATGCACATGACAAGTCATGCAATATATGTCATCTATATCATGACATTTATGCCATGTCATCCATGCCAGGTCATGCATGCATATTATTAATATGCTGATATACGATATATATTGCTACGGGGATGTTGGGAGTATACACAGACTATATTTACAATGTATATACAAGTAGTGTCAATGGAGTTAAGATGGCGGACTAGCGACAACATGCAGCAGCCATCATCTCGCAATCTTCTTCCTCTCTCTCCTTTTATCTCTCTGTAACAGGACCCCTGGGTGCTGAAGCGCTGTCTCGGCGCATGGTAGGCGAAGAACTGCGAGCGAAGTATGGCTTCAGCCACGAAACGTGCACAATGTCAATAGGCGGTGCACTTGAGGATGGATGAAACTGTAATGGTGCAATCTCATAATTGATGCCGTTAACTTGACGTAGGACTTCACAAAGCCCTGTGTAGCGAGAGAGAAGCTTCTGGGAGAGGCCGACCTGACGACGCGATCCACTTATTCCCTCTAGTCGTCGTCGGAAAAGGGCCAAGCAAGTCAAGGCCTACGCGAAAGGAAGGTTCAGAGGGAACTTCAATTGGATGGAGTCGGCCGACAGGTGGCAGGGAAGGTTTCTTCCGGCGATGACACAATTTGCAAGTTGCGACATAACAATGCACAGTGCGGTAGAGACCCAGCCAGAAGAACTGGCGTCGTACACAGTCGTACGTAAGCAAAACTCCAAGGTGTCCCGCCGTCGGTGCATCGTGAAATTGTTCGAGAACGATGGATCGCAGATGAGGAACAACAAGGAACAACTCAGGGCCGTCAGGGTTGATATTGCGGCTGTAGAGGATGCTGTCATGCAGCACGAATATGCGGCACGTGCGATCAGTGCTGCCAGATTGCACTCCGGCGATGATGGACTGTAAGGATGCGTCGCGTTGTTGTTCAGAGTGCATGTTGGTCATGTCAGTCAATGCCATCACGCAGGTCCTCGGATCATGCGCAGCAGGATCGGGAGGATCCATAGGGTGACAAGAGAGGCAGTCAGCGTCCTTGTGCAGACGTCCAGATTTATAGTTGACAACAAACAAAAATTCCTGGAGCTGCAAAGCCCAGCGACCAAGACGTCCTGTGGGGTCACGGAGGGAAGACAGCCAGCAGAGGGTGTGGTGGTCTATGACGACCGAAAACGTGTGGCCGTACAAATATGGCCGGAACTTGGTGACAGCCCAAACAAAAGCCAAGCTCTCCCACTCGGTTATGGAGTAAGTTCTCTCGGCAGGTCACAGCAGGCGGCTGGCGTAAGCTATCACGCACTTGGTAGCATTATGATGTTGGGTGAGAACAGCGCCGATGCCGTGGCTGCTTGCGTCAGTGTGGACTTCGGTTAGTGCAGATGGATCGAAGTGTGCAAGTATGGGAGGGGTGGTCAGAAACCCAATGAGAGCAGCGAACGCGTGAGCATGCTCAGGGCCCCATGAGAATGGCGTGTTCTTTAGAAGATCTGTCAAAGGCCGCGCAACGTTGATGAAGTTTTTGATGAAACGGCGAAAGTAAGAACATAGGCCGATGAAGCAACGCACGTCAGAAGCAGAAAGTGGCACAAGGAAACTGCGAACAGCGCAAACCTTTTTCAGATCAGGTTGTACACCGGATGCGTCGACGTGTCCCAACGCGGTAATCTGACGGTGCCCGAAGTGACATTTCGTGGAATTCAGTTGGAGGCCAGCTTTTCGGAAGACCGCAAGAATTGCAGCAGGTCGGAAAGGTGGCTGCTGAATGTGGGAGAAAAAACAATAATGTCGTCAAGGTAACAAAGACAGGTGGTCCATTTGTAGCCTCGCAGAAGAGAGTCTATCCTACGTTCAAATGTCGCAGGAGCATTGCATATGCCAAAGGGCATGACTTTGAACTGATATAAACCATCAGGTGTGATGAAGGCCGTCTTCTCGTGGTCCATTTCATCAACTGATATCTGCCAGTAGCCGGACTGAAGATCAATGGACGAGAAGTACTTAGCTCCGTGCAAGAGCAGTCCAAGGCGTCATCGATGCATGGTAGTGGGTAGACGTCTTTTCAGGTGATCTTGTTTAAATGGCGATAATCGATGCAAAAACGCCAGGTACCATATTTTTTTTTTACAAGGATGACAGGCGAAGCTCGAGGGCTGGCTGATTGTTCGATGACCCTTTGCGGAGCATTTTGTCCACTTCTGACTGGATGACTGCATTCAGCATGCGATACACGATAGGGACGCCGACGAATAGGATTCATGTCTCCAGTGTTGATACGGTGGTGAACAACAGATGTTTGTCATAAAGCCCTGTCGCTGCAATGAAAGAAGTCATGGTACGATTCTAGGAGGAGATGTATGTTTGTGGCCTGTGCAGAGGTAAGGTCAGGTGCAATCACCTTCGCGAAGTCATCCGTTAGGGAACCAGAGCTGTGAGCTGCAATTGGTGCTAAGAAACCACTCTCGGCATTCAGACTTTGAATGCCAACTTCGGAAGTATTAGTCACGCTGGCCAAGAACATGTTGGCTGGAAACACTTGAGGGCACAGGCTGAAATTCAGAAGTGAAAGAATGATGCTGTTATTAGTAATAGTCATCAGCGTGAGTGGAAGAGCAATGTTCCGGTTCAAAAGCATGTCGATGATGGGGCGAAGGACATAGGTATTCACTGTTGGGAATCTGTAGCTGTGCGGTCAAAGCGACGCAAGTGACTGCCTCAGGTGACAGACACACATCTTGAAGCGAACACAAGTGCGGTGGAGTGGTGCTCGGAGTATCGGCAACTTAGGCAGTTCCAACTGAAGAACACCGGTTGCACAGTCGATGAGAGCGGAATTATGGGATAAAAAGTCCAATCCAAGGATAACATCGTGAGGGCAGTTGTCAATCACAGCAAAGAAAACAGAAGTAGGGCTGCCGGCTATGCTTAAATACGCAGTACACATTCGAAGTACAACCAGCACGCTGGCGTCGGTCATACGAAGCACTCAGGCAGCTGCTGGGGTGAGGACCTTCTTTAAATGTCTACATAAGCTAGCACTCATCACAGATGCGTGGGATCCAGTGTCGACGGATGCTTGGACAGGTACGCCGTCTATTTTAACGTCAATTACACTTCTCCTTGTGGGCACAGACAGAGGATTTGCTGCAGTAGTAGGCAATGCAGCACTACCTCCGAGGGCTGCACTTCTTAGTTTTGCGAAAGGGTCCGGCCAAAATTCACAGGGGACGAAAGGCGATGTGGCTGTGGTGAACGGGAAAATGGGCGGCGCAGTTGTGGTGAATGAGACTGGTGTCCGCGTGGCAATGGTGAGCGACGCTACCACGTGTTCCTAGCATAGTTGTTGGCGCTGTTATACTCGGCGGTGGGCAAAACACTGCGGACATTTCCATCAAAACTGTTCAGGTTGGTCGGCGTGCGGGGTGTTGAGGGCCACAAGTTGTGACAGCATTGGGCGACATGGCCTATGCGGCGACAGGTGAAACATATCGGTTGGCCGTCCGCTGTTATCGCAACCCGACTGAGTGGAGAACGCTGCGAGAAGCGTCGGGGTGGAGCGAAAATAGTAGAAGGACATTCATTGGGTTGGTCACAGCGCAGACAGAATGTAGGTCAAAGTTTTTAAGTTTCTGTCGAATGGTGGCTTGCATGAGGGAAACTGAAGAAGGGGTAGCATTAGGGCTATATGAACAGAAAGCTGCAGGCGCCATCGTGCCCAGTTCACATCGAACGATTCGCACCATGTCCTGTGATAGTGACACATGCTGCTGTGCGGGCTGATCTTCACACGCCGCCATTGCGGCAGTATTGGGAAGCCTGGCACCAATGGTTACAGTTCGCGTCGGTCTTGGCCTGCTCGAATTTCCGGTACTCTTTGATGATAGCATCAACTGCACAGTATTTTTTGCACATGAGCAGATTAACCCTTTCGCTGTCACGGACATACCGGTACGTCATCGCGCTTCCCCCCCACGGTGTCACTGACGTACCGGTACGTTCTCTATCGTGCGTTCAAAATTTCACGCCTGAGCGCAAAGCTGGCACTCCTGAATTGGCCACGCCATCTGTTGACTCTTTCTACAAGTTCGTATATTCTCCCCGACCTGTGTTAACCCATGTATTGAAGAGTACGGTGCGACTGCCACTCCCCACTTTCTCTTTGCTGAGTGGCGCGGTGGCTCCGCGTTCGCTGGATCATGCGTCGCGCGCGTGTGTTTATGGGTTCAAGGGTTGTTCTGCTATCTCCGCTGGTTTGAAGGTTTTTATTTTTCTTCTGTTGGTGTGTCTGCTACGCCGCGTCAAGTTCAGGCGCACGTGCCCTTGCCTCTCCGAAAAGAGCGACTCGATTGCTGCTTTCGCTCTCTCGCCGAACCCTCGCTTCCGACTTGCAGCAGTAAACGTAAAGCCCTTCGAACTTTGTTTAGCCTCTTTCCATCTCCCTCTTGTCTTCTTGATCACGCAACGTCCCATTTCTCTCCGTTGTGCGGGCGACTGAAAGCGCATCCTCCCTGCGCGCGGTTACTTTCAGATGGCTCGGCGCGCGGGACCTTCGTCTGCTCATTGGAGCGGTGGCTCAATTCCGATTCAGAACACGAGCCGAGCTCGGATTCGGACTCGGACAGAGTCGCATGCGAGGAAGAGGGTTCCGCATCGTCAGATTCGGATGTTGAACGGATTTTATAGTCAAGCTGATGATGATGATGATGCTTACTAACAACAGCTGCAGAACACTGAAATGTGCATATTGCACTGACTATGTTATTTGTATACCAATCATAATCAAAAATAAATTGTGATGTTCATTCCCTGTTATGCTCGTTCCCTGAAACCAAGCCGACACTGGGGGTGCGTCACGGCCAGAAAGGTCCGACAGCGAAAGGGTTAAAGGCGTCGTCAGCAATTCCCTTGAGAACATGCCCTACCTTCTCAGCTTCTGTAATGTCGTGACCGGCTTTGCGACAAAGCGCCAGTACGTCCTGGATGTACAAAACATAGGACTCCGTGGGGGGATTGGGCACGGGAGGCCAGTTTCTGCTTTGCGGCAATTTTAGGGCTGGCTGGTTTGCCAAAAAACTCTTAACTTCTCTTTGCATTGGTCCCAACTGGTCAGCTCCTCTTCATGGTTTTCGAACCGCACCTTTGCCGTGCCTCTTAGGTAGAACAGCAGGTTAGCTAGCACAAGCGTAGAGTTCCTCCCATCTGTTGATTCCACTCACGCGTTCATATATAGGCACCCACTCTTCAATGTCGGTGCCATCTGTCCCGCAGAAAGTTTCGGGATCCTTGGGTTGCACAACCACAACCGAAGGAGACAGCGACGTAGGTGGCGACGGTGACATTGGAGGCGGCAACAATGTTGATCCCGTGTGCTCACTGTCATTCATGGCGAGGACGGTAATGCGATGCCCATTACGGAGCTCCGCTTCTAGCCATGGTACCCAGCACCTCCCACCAATATGTTATGGGGATGTTGGGAGTATTGACAGACTGTATTTACAATGTATTACAAGTAGAGTCAATGGGGTTAAGATGGCAGACTAGCAACAACACGCAGCAGCCAGCGTCTCGCGATCTTCTTCCTCTCTCTTCTTTTATCCCTCCGTAACAATATTGTTAAAGAAACGACCATAACGGGACCATGTCAATCATACTAGTTATGTCATGACATACATATGACATACATGCCTTGACAAATGTGTCGTTGCATTGGTGTCATGCCCCCCCACTGTTATGCCTATTCTGGTATATAGTCAGTTGACTAAACGACCCCGACAGGCGGGTGGGGCGGACAGATGGATAGCAGATAGACAGATACATAGACAGACTCAAAGCACGCGAAGTTGACAAGAAATACGTCATATTAAAAATAAACAATTCTTTTGATTCTAAAACTGAAACCTAAAGCACCTTGAAACGAAACCAGTAGTGTGACTTCACTCAATGAAAAATATGGGCTGATGGTAGAAATATAGCAGTCTAAAAATGTGGGTCAATCCTGAAGGTTGTGCAGTCCAAACAATGAACCACATGGTATACTACTGCGCCCAAGGAGACCTTGCCTTCCTTCGATGTCAACCACTGTTCACTCACGTTTCTTTAGTTATATACTAGTGTGCGTATAAGTTTCTGTTGTATTCTTTTACATACTTATTGTACATTGCTTGCTTCTAAAAACAATTCTCAGGATTAAAATCTTATGTAGCATCTTACATCTTTAGAACCAGCCAGCCCAAAAGGAGGAGATTTGTATTCATAATAAATGTGTGTCCGTGGCCTTGATAATTGCAATCCTGTAGGTTGGACCACATACGGTTCCAAATTACAAGGTGTCAAAAGCACAAATTTATCACCTGAGTGCGTGGACAAGTTGCCGCTCGCAAGATGACCATGCAGCGCTGCCTGTTTCTCTTGCCTCCAGGGCGCAGCAAGAGGAGGCACCCCTGCAACATCACACATGTGCACTGAGGAAGGAAGGCTGACTTTTAAACCATGCTAAAACATTCACTGTGATTGGGCTTGTGCAGAGTCAACAGGAGTTATTGCATCTGGAGTGGTACAGGCAGGAGGAAAGTCAGAGAAGTAAGTGATGTGCCATGTATATGATAATATAGAAGGCACCCAGCACAGATGAAGCGTACACACACATCTACCTCAGCAAAGAAAGCTGTGCATATTGCACCACTTGATAGAGGCCTTGTAGGCAGTGGCAGATAGTCAATAGGTTGAAATTAGCAGCATATATCATCAGGCCTGGATAGCAGTTTTTTTTTACCAACTCCTTTTGTTTTATATTAATTTATTCAATGAGAATGTACCTCAAGTGTCCGTGTAATTGCTATAAATGCAATTACACAATAATAAAATACAACCTTCGTTCTGAAAATGCCTTTTTGCAAGCTCTGGTCTCTGAGACTCGTTTCGCAGTGTGCTGCATTGTGCATCTCCCACTACTGTCAGCTCAAAGAAGAATGACCAGACGAGAACACTCTCACGAGGTTTTATACCACAAGACAACACTCTCTGAGCACACAGGCCACGTAATAAAAAAATAAAGTTTTCCCTCTGATCAGGGACATGTATACTGAGTGGAAGGTGGCCTCGTTGCTAAAAAAGGCTCAGCAGCAATTAGTTGCTGCTGCTTGGCCGCACAAAACTGCTTTTGCCTGTACTGGTCATCAGCACTATCTCAATGCTCTGCTTACAGTTGATGAGGAGATGCCAAACATCAATGCAGCAAGTCTGCAGGACAGCCTCAGGTTACATTAAAAAAAGGCACCTTCAATTAGTGAGACCTTCCTACTAACTCCCCTGAATTGCACCTTTTTGTTGTGGTCACACTGCACACCTTTTAAAACCCCTTCTATGTCAAGACACAAAAATGAGGTGATGGTCAACTGCATTCACCCTGAACTGCACACACACAAGGCACATCGATTTTGACTATGTGAGCCAAAACACAGCAATGGCTTTCTCTTCCCCATATTAACGTATACCTATTGACAACCTTGTTGAGCACTCACAGGAAGAAGTGCAATAGCAAGGATTCTCAACCACCGTCTTAGCACACTGCTATCTGTGGCACAACCAGTAGAGCAGAAAACAAAAATGTACAGAGTGAAAGAAAATACATGCTAACTGAAGTTGCATATTAGGTGGAGCAAAAAAGTGGTTTCTGTCAGCAAAGTTATTAAACTGCGTAAAGAAAATGTTTCAACATTTTAAAGACAGCCGTGCAAAGAACTCTTCGCCGTTCCCTCCAGTAACAGATTGCATCCGCCGTATTTCAACGTAGCGGTGACAGACGATGCCACTGTTTCATAGCAGCAGTGACGTTGTTCCAGATTTTGCACACATTAGATTTATCGAGGATGAATCAGGTAAGCATAATGCATACAAACATAGTATTAAACAAAATTCATTGTAAAATGCTACCTCTTTCTAAAGTTTCAGTGCAATAGTCAGTGGTATAGCTGTTTAGCTCAGAGAGTCCTGCGTTCATGGCTGTCCTAGTGTTTATGCAATGCTCAGTCTAGGAAAGTAACTTTGTAAAACACATACGAGATCAGTCCTCAAACAAGCATTGGACCGTCTCACAGTCTGCCATTCGAAAAAGCTCAAGAGACAGAGTATAACTTTCCGTATGTTTCAGGAAAGTATGGTATCAATTTCAGTGCAAAAAACGTAAGAACTAAAGTTGGAAATGTTAGAAAGTAGAAAGAAGGCTATGTTTAAAACTTTTTTATAGAATCTATATCATGATGCAGTTGGTATACAAAAGGAGAAATATATAGTAATGCAACCAAATTGAGTCACAATGTGTTGAATGCTCACTCAATGTCCAAGAACTGTGCCTGCACTACTCATGACTGGAATAGATTGTCTTCCAATGCCATTTTGGAACATTATCTTCACTCTATTGAAGAGATTTTACATTCTTGCTTTTATTTAGACCACCCTGAAGCCCATGTTTCAGCCAGTGTTGTTTTTAGACCATGTTGTCAAACATTCTTTTAGAGTATTTTCAAAGTTCTGTCAATAGTTACATGATTGCTTCATCAATAGTACCCCCCCCCACCCCAAATGATATTGCAGTTTTCATGCATAATGATAATTTGACAATCTTTTTTTAATAACCTTTTGATAATTTTCATGCAATAATGATTTACGAGGCAAAGAACACTAATGTACACACACTTGCTTAACTCCCAATTGCAGAAATAAATCACTCCCCTGCAATGCCTCACAATGAGACTGCAGTACATGTAAATAAAAGAAAATGCCAAAAATACACGGTGCTCAATAGAGCTAACAAAATAATGAATTTTGCTAAATTAATTTTTATTGCCTCATGCCCTGATAATATGCAGTGTTGTATAAATTCAACATGAAAGGAAGCAGTGGAAGCAAAATATACCTCCTAGGATGGACACACCTCCAACCGGAACTTTCTTGCCATCCTGTGTCAGCTTTGGTGCAGGAAGGTTGGCTGCAAGGCATTGTTAGCAACATCTATCATGAAGTAGCCACACAACTGAAGGCTCATTACTAGACTGCAACACATAGTTTAGGGGCATACAGTTTGTTTCCGAAAACACCCATGTAAGGGCATGCAAGTGCTCCTCCTTCCCTTGACATATCTGCTACTGCTCATACATGAACAGCCTGCAACCCTTTACGTACAACGGCTTCAACAGTTCTATAGACTTGGAAAAATGCCGAGGAATGGAAAAAAAACACAAGCACAAGAAAAGTACGAAGACAAAAAAGGATGACATTCCTTTCTTTGCAATCTTTCTTGGTCATGGTTCCCCACTCGTGAACGTGTACCAACATGCACAACTTACTCTGAAAGCCCCCCCCCCCCCCCCCTGCCCCCCATGCACTTATCTATAAATCTATGAAGTGAAACATTCAAGAACTACAGTTAAACCTAGATAAGTATAAATAATGGTCTTCAATATAATGTAATCCTTGATTAATTTAGCTATTCATAGCTTTATATCCATACAACATCCCGCATCTTAAGCCTAAATATAACCAAGTGGGTTAATCTACAATTTCAATATAACGAATTTCAATGCTACCATGAAGGAAGATCAAGGCAATAAATGGAAACTGCTCCAGGCACCGGTGGTAAAAGGGTTGAAATTACATGTGGTTGTTATCGAACACACCAGTCCAATTGTACACCACATGCCCGGCTAAGTGGTTCATTGAATAGCCGTCCATGGCTTCCAAGATTTGGGCGCACACTGAGGCCATTATCTCAGAGGCCATAATCTGGCAAATGCATTGGTGTTTAGCAAAGACCATTGGGGAAGGGGGGGGGGCACACATGTACAGGTGCATCGTATTAGCACATTCTACACACTATAGTGTGCACCTTACGCTCTTGCATCAGCGCCTCATATGGAGTTTTTGTTGTTGTGGCTAATGCTCACAATGTGCCTATTACAGCATGAGCAACGCTACCCTGCGGTACTAAACACAATGGTCACTCACTTGAGAACAAGGCTTGTATCTTGCAAACAATCACAATCGGTGTGAAGATAATGGATGTTGCAGCTTGGTTTGGGATACCATGGGGCCCCTACTCTCCGCGATCTTAAGGCCGAAAGAAGCTATCTTCGACTCCATGAAGAAAGGTCAAAAATTAATATCTGGGGTGTTACATGCCCAAACCATATATGATTATGAGGCAAGCTGCAGTGGGGGACTCAGAATTAATTTTTACCACATGGGGTTCTTTTACGTACACCAAAGGCACAGTATACAGGCATCATTGCACTTTGCCCCATCAAAAATCTTTCTACGTACAGCCAAATATTTCCCCAGTTATGTTTGATGAGGTTAGATATTCTCATTACAATCATTACATAGAGAATAAATGCAGCCTGTTGTTGGGCTTTCCGTCCTTCTGTTCCCTTCAGCAGCATAACTTGATCGCCAATTCATATGAAGTTTTAGACCTTTGCATCTCAAATGCTCAAGTTGTAGATTTCTCTCATTCTGACATATCCCTTGTGTGTCCCAATAAGTTTCATCCATCACTTAAGATAACTGCTTCTGTGTCAGCCTTGAGGCAGAGCTCTTTCAGTGGCATAAATGAATCCTCTTGCTTTGGTTTTAAATGTGATGATTATCTTGGTTTATATGATTTCTTGTCCACCACCGATTGGCCCCTGGTTACAGACAAAAACAATATTGGTGACCAAGTAGATCAGTTTACGGTGTAAAGTCCGAGGATCTCATTGTTCGGTAGACCGGGCTTCAAATACGGTGAAGGACAATACACCGGAAGAGCCGAGAGCAGCGTGTCCTACACTGCTGTTTATTCCTGCAAGAAGACGAACTCCCATGCCATGCACACTCAATAGCTGCACTTCGTTCTTTCTTTTGTGCGAGCTATTTATTTGCTATTATCAACCCTCCTGGCCTACGAAGTTCCACGGGTACATTTTTAGAAAGCACAAATGTTGTATAGGCTGTGTGATTACTTTGCCGTTTCCGAGCTTCAGGTGACATGCACGCACAATTTCGTCATTTCCAGTAATGTCCTCCAAGACACGTACAAGTATCCACCACAGTCTGGGCACAGAGTCGTCGTACACTATGACGATATTGCCTTCACCAATGCTAGTGATGTCTGACACTGGCCTACTATGAGCACTTCTGAGGAGTAGTAAATATTCCTTGTACCAGCAATTCCAGAAGCCTTTGCATTTCTTGAAGCTGTATCCATGTTTTAAGCAGCTCAGTATGGGAGCTAGGCACTGCTGCTGCAGTTGGTAAGTCAGGAAGTGCCGTCAGTTGCTTGCCATGCAGGAAATGGGCAGGTGTCAAGACTTCTGCTTCCTCTGGCATAAGATATGAATACGTCAGGGGGTAAACTGTTTATGATCGCTTCTATTTCTGTTAGGACCATGCTCATGAGATCATAATCTAGCAGTGACCTTCCTAGTGCTTTCCACAAACTGTCTTTAACTGATCGCACAATACGCTCCCAAAATCTGCCTCACCAAGGAGTACGGCCACCAGAGAATTTCCATGTAATGTGATGAGCTGACAGGTAATTGCCAACCTCACTTCCCCGAACAGTGTCATACAAAGTGTGAAGTTCATGAGAAGCATGCTTAAAGCACAGAGCATTGTCAGAGTAAATCATCGCAGGAAATCTATGACGTGTAACAAAGCATCGGAAAGTCTCTATGAAACCATCGGCAGTTGAGCGCAAGACAAGCTCTAGGTGAATCGCATGAACTACAGTGATGTAGGATTTCTGTGTGGGCTCACTTTTCAGGTAGCGACGCCATTGAAGCTGTCGCAGGCTTGGCCCTTAAGTGCATGCACTAAGCACACCACCCAATCACTCTTTTCACGCACTGCTCTGCCTTCGTCACCCATAAGCTCTGTTGGAGTACTGCGATGGTCGTTGCGACTCCCACGTGGAAAAGCCCCCGGTGCAAGCAAATTGCGATGAGTTCAGTGGCGCGGTGATCACCAGGAAGCAGAATTGGGTGCTTGATGCCCTCCTGGTCCGTGACATTCCCAAGTCTCGCTTGAATCTCGAGCAAATCATCGTTCTCCACAAGAAAGGGGTACAAATCTCTGATTTTCGATGCCTTGTGGAGCTCTCGTTCTGCCTGGAGGGATGATAATTCAAGGTCAAATCACTGCTTTTGGGCAATGGAAAGCCAATACCTTCCTGAAGCGGCAAGCTACTTTGATGTTAGGTGTTTTTTAAGGGTTGGCAGGCCACGGCAGGCTGCCCCAAATCTCAGTATGCACGCTGTGACCTGTGGCACCCGCAGCCAGGTACTATGTCTTGACAAGTCAGACAGGGTGCACCGATGTAGCTAAAGCATGGAGTGTAACAATGTACACTTCTGACTCCACGTCTTGTACAATAGTCAGATTGGCAGCCTTTTTTCATGTTGGCCATTCTTGGCCATTCTTTTGGCCATTCTTCAAGTCTTGCTAACCAAGCTGGTCCTCTCCACACAATTTCGCTATCAATCAGAGGCTGGACAGAAGTGCCCTGAGAAACTAGGTATGCTGGGTTTTCTTTTCCAGAACAGTGGTTCTTCATTAAAACTTCTTTCTGGGCGAGTTGGTGCATACTTGATTTGAAAACTATAACAGTGCAAACACATGCAACCACAAAAAAACAAGGACGAGACACAAGCGCTGTTGTGGTTCCACTGTGAAGAGTCGGTACTATCTTGAATTTCTGTGACCCTGTTTCTGACAAACTGTCGCCATCTCGTAGTGACACCTCGGATCCAACCAAGAGCCACTGTTTAATCCGTCCAAAAATAGCATTTCGAAGAAGGGATTTCCAGTGTGACAGCTATAAACTTCGCAAGTAGGGCACCCACAATAAGCTCGAGCCGTGGAAGTGAAAGCTGTTTAAGTGGACCTACTCATGCTTTTGCCAAGAGAATCTTTACAGATGCTTTACAGGTAAGCCACAGTACCACAGGCTGCGTTGCTTGCGTTCGTAAAAACATGGAGATCAAACGAATGCAAGTCACTAGTTAGTAAACAAACAGTGCTGGGCACTGAAAGAGTTAATATTGGGGACTTCTTTGCACCACGTATTCCACTCTTGGGCAAGTTCTGTTGGAATCTTGCTACCCCAATCATGTTCCATTTGCCAAAAGCACTGGAAGAGGATCTTGGCAGAGATCAGAAATGGAGCTGCAAGACCTAGAGGGTCGAACATAGGAGCAGAGGTCTGCAAGGTGAACAGTTTCATTGAGTGAGCTCCTTGCAAGCACTTAATAACTGGATCGACGTTCAAACTTAGGTTGAATTAATGTTTGACATTTGATGGCGCAAGGGCCAGGCATGGCCAAAGAGCGCCATGCCTGTGGTGTGTAGATTGAGTTCTATGAGTTGATGTGACGTGGCTGTAAAGGGGCCTTAAAATGGTTGCTCTAAAGTGCGTAAAGTCTATGTGTAATAAGATTATGGCTATGACACATGACGTGTACTAGGAGCATTAAGGTGCACTGCGAAAGAATGATACGATACACAGAGTATGTCAGATGCTAAGGTTGACTAGAGCACCACTTCCTCGTTAGAGCCCTTAAGATACAAGGGCCTGGAGGCATGCGCTATACAACACTGCTATCGCAGTGGCATCCTCTGAAAAGAGGAAGCACTACGAATATATAGGACTAATAACATGCAGGACAACATCATTAAAGAAACCAAGCACTGCTTTTGTGTTAAAAAGTGGTTCTTTGCCAATAAACATAGCCGGGTGAAGTGGGACACAACAGCGGTATGCCAGAGGAAAGCGTTTCTTTCTCTCAGCTTCAGCTTCCCGACACTCCAGTAAGATGTGGAGGATGGTCAGCCTCTCTCCGCATCTACCACAGCTTGGTGGTTCATTACCAGTAAGTGAAAAATTATGGGTGCCAAATGTGTGCCCTATTCTGACTTTGTTGTGTGACCTTGTTGCAGAGGGCCAGAAACCTAACTGTGGTTTGATTACGTGCAGCTTATTGTTTGTTTTCACGTCCCACAAGCGTTGCCAGTGGTCCCGTAGTTTCCTTCGTAAGAGAGGCTTCAGATCTGTAGCAGGGACCGCAGTGCTAAGAGTAGCTTGTGATGTAATTGATGTGGCCATTTGGTCTGCTAGAACATTACCCTCGATTCCTCTATGGCCAGGTACCCAGCATATACTGATATGCTGGTTTGATAAGTACGTTCTACACAGAACGGAGTAGAGCTCAATAAGTACAAGGTTTTTGTGTCTACAGAGTGACTTCAGGGCTATTACAACACTTAGGGAGTCTCTAAATATCACTGTTTTTCGAAGTTTTGATTTCGTTATATGCTTCACTACCGACAATAGTGCATGAGCTTCGGCCGTAAATATACTTGTTTCCGGGTGCAGTGCACCGGATTACGAGAAAGATGGGCCGATGGCTGCGTAAGAAACCCCTGTATGTGACTTCGAAGCATCTGTGTAAAACTTTATGCAAGACTACTTATACTGGAGTTCTAGAAAACGCGTTTTGATATGTGCCTCTGGCACATGTTTCATGACATCCACAAACGACATATAACAGTCCATGAGCTGGTACTGCCATGGCGGTAACATTTTCGCTTGAGTCATAGGATGATGCTCAAGAACTGGAACAACCATTTGTTCAATGAGGTTCCTCACACGTAAAGCAAATGGCTTCTTCACTGCAGGTCGGTTATGGAAGAGCGTAGCAGCGGCGATATCGTTTATGGCTGGATAACAAGGATGTTCAGTGTTTGCTTGTACTCTCAGAAAATATGTAAAACTGCTATATGACCGCTGCAGATGAAGTGACCACTGATTTGACTCTACGTAGAGGCTGTGGATTGGACTTGTCCTGAAAGCACCGGTCGCGAGACTGGTACCCAGATGGTGGATGGGGTCTAGGATTTTTGAAGAACTTGGTGTTGCAGAATTATAAATTATTGCTCCGTAATCAAGGCGGAAGTGGTCAAGACTATTATATAATTTCAGAAGGCACTTTCGATCACTACCTCATGTAGTGCGCAACAGAAGCTTGAGAAGGTTCATTGTTTTCAGACATTTTATTTTCAGATTTTGAACATGGGGAATAAATGTGAGCTTTGAGTCTAAAGTGATTCCCAGGAATTTATGTTGGCTGCTCACAGAGAGTTGGTCTCCCTTGAACATAATACTAGGCAGTGGTGCTACCCTCTCTTGTTTGAGAAGAGTACGCAGGTACTTTCTTGGGTGTTTATTTCGAAAGCGTTCTCATCCGCCCATTTGGACAATTTGTTTATCCCAAGCTGCACTTGTCGTTCGCAGATAGCAATATTGCATGATTTGAAACTTACTTGTACACCATCGACATAAAGGGAATAAAACATTGCGCGTAGAATGACTGTATGCAGGCTGTTCATTTTTAGAATAAACACTGTGCAACTAAGTACGCCCTCCTGGTGGAACAACAGTTTCTTGGGTGAATGATTTAGATAAAGCATTGCCTACATTTACGCGAAAAGTGCGGTTAGACAGATAGCTTTCAAGTGTGTTTAGCATGTTCCCACGGACGCCCATTGCGGAAAGATCGTGAAGGATCCCGAATCACCATGTCGTGTCGTACGCTTTCTCTAGGTCTAGAAATGCTGAAAGTAAAAATTGCTTATGAATGAATGCATCTCTCTTTGCCTCAAGGCAGACAAGATGGTCTATTGTCGACCTTTCCTCTCGGAAACCACACTGAAAGGGGTCTAGTTTGTTGTTACTTTCTAGAAAGCTGATTAAGCGCCGGTTCACCATTTTTCCCAAAATTTTGCACATACAGCTGCTGGTTAAAAGGAAGAGGTCTGGACACCGACCAAAAATGGTTTAAAAGAGTTATTTACGTTTCGGCTCCCCCACGGGAGCCTTGTTCACAATGAAAGAAGCGGCAGAGCTGGCGCCCCTTTTTATGTGCGTCTCAAAACATGATTAAGGCACCTGGCATACATGGGCGGCAGATTGCCTTCGTTGCGATTAAGAGTGTGCGCCGTGGTTTGGATGATTAGGGACTCAAGATAAAGACGCGAAGAATGATTTCGCTCCTTGGCAATCACACGAGATTTCTCCCAGTTAATCTTATGTGATGTGGCTGCGCAGTGTTCGGCCAAGGCATTTGATGCAACGTGTCGTTTCTGGACGTCATTCATGTGTTGCTTAAGTCTTGTTTTGAAGTTGCCGGTTTCACCTGCGTAGACGTACCGACAATCCGCACACGGAATGACATACACCACGCCTGGGAACTTGTCCTTTTCCAAAGGGTCTTTCACATGCACGAGCTCGTGTCTAAGTTTCCGGGAGGGCACGTGCGCAGCCTGCACGTCATATGACCGCAGGACGCGTGCAAGAGTCTCGCTTATGCCGGGGACATACGGAATCGAAGCCCGTCTTTTAGGGGGTCCAGACTGCGTGGGTGCTGTGCGAGCCAGCTGGCGCCCTACTGAGTCAATGACGTACTCAGGGTATCCACAAGCCATTAATTCCCTCCGCACAAGTGCATTGTCCGCCATGTGGTCTTCGGCTGTTGTGCACACGTTTTTTGCCCGACGAAGAAGAGAGCCGACAACAGACCTCTTTTGCGAAGCAGGGTGCACCGATCTGTAGTTTAGGTAGCGGCCCGTGTGAGTGTGCTTCCTAAACACCTTGAATAACAGGTTTGGCCCATCTCGCTGCACAAGGGTGTCCAGAAACGGCAGTTGCCCTTCAGATTCCACTTCAACGGTGAACTTGATTGCTGCTTGTATATTGTTTAGGTGAGCCGTGAAAGGGTCAAGGTTCTTCCTTTGCAAAATGCTGAAACAGTCGTCGACATATCTGAGGAAGACTTTAGGTGCCGGTGTAAACGACGACAACGCTTGAGCTTCGATAGCCTCCATTGTTAGGTTGGCTACTGTGACCGAAATCGACGCACCCATTGCTGCTCCGTGTACTTGGCGATAAAATTTCTTCTGGAACGTGAAATACGTATTTGATAGGCAAAATTTTAGTAGCCTACCTAGGTCAGGCACATCGATGGGGGATCTGTCAGGCAACGTCGGGTCTTCGTCAAGGGCGGCGACGCAAACTTCCACGGCCATGTCTATTGGTACGCTTGTAAACAGTGAGACCACGTCAAAAGAAACTAAGACTTCATCGGGGTGGACGCTTGTCCCTTTAACCTTTTCAATGAAGTCGTACGTGTTGCGTATGTGCGTGGCACGCTTTCCAACGAGTGGCGAAATGATTCTGTGAAGAAAATTTGACAGCTTGTGGAGCGGCGAACGTGTGAAGTCCACAATGGGGCGCAGGGGAACATCGGGCTTGTGCACTTTCGGTAGGCCGTATATTGCTGGGGCAGATCCATTGTGGCAAATCAGTCTGTAGTACAAATGCTTGTGCTGAGGCGGCACCATACGGAAGACGTCGGCGAGCAGTTTCTGCAGATCCCTCTGAAGCTTGGGTGTCGGGTCTCTTGCGACGCTGGCGTACGTGTGAACGTCACTCAATAGCAAGCACATTTTTTCGATGTATTTGCTCTTGTCTAGAAGGACAGTAGCGTTCCCCTTGTCGGCGGGAAGTACGACAATATCCCGGTTCTCCTGCAACCTCTTGACGGCATCACGTTCTTGCTTGCACAAGGTGTCCACGGTGGGTTGGGCGTGCAACTTCAACAATACGTTTACAACGCGTGTGCGAGCCTCGTCACGGCGGGATCGGTCGACCAAGTTGACAGCGCGCTCAGCGGCGCATATTACTTTCTTCGTGTCCGTTGCAGGTCCCGTGTTGAAGTTGAGACCAAGACTTAGAACTGCCATTTCGTAGCCGTCAGGCTGGTATGAGGACAAGTTGTACACAGAGTTTTTGAGGGCACTTGGTGGACGTGCTGTGCGGCACTGCTTCAGCCTTTCGAATTTCCTGTCGTGGCATTGCTCATCTTTCCGAGCGCGAAGATTGGCTTGAAAATTTGCATGCAATTGTATGCGCGCCATCTCTTCTGGGCAGTGATCCTCGAGACGCCGCCGAGAAAAGAAAGCATCATTCCTAAGTCTTCGTACTTGGTCCCTGCAGTCCATGATCCTCGCTTGCAACAGATGCCGTTCTGCCTTGGAAACCATGTTGAAAAGGTTAAAGGGACAAGCGTCCACCCCGATGAAGTCTTAGTTTCTTTTGACGTGGTCTCACTGTTTACAAGCGTACCAATAGACATGGCCGTGGAAGTTTGCGTCGCCGCCCTTGACGAAGACCCGACGTTGCCTGACAGATCCCCCATCGATGTGCCTGACCTAGGTAGGCTACTAAAATTTTGCCTATCAAATACGTATTTCACGTTCCAGAAGAAATTTTATCGCCAAGTACACGGAGCAGCAATGGGTGCGTCGATTTCGGTCACAGTAGCCAACCTAACAATGGAGGCTATCGAAGCTCAAGCGTTGTCGTCGTTTACACCGGCACCTAAAGTCTTCCTCAGATATGTCGACGACTGTTTCAGCATTTTGCAAAGGAAGAACCTTGACCCTTTCACGGCTCACCTAAACAATATACAAGCAGCAATCAAGTTCACCGTTGAAGTGGAATCTGAAGGGCAACTGCCGTTTCTGGACACCCTTGTGCAGCGAGATGGGCCAAACCTGTTATTCAAGGTGTTTAGGAAGCACACTCACACGGGCCGCTACCTAAACTACAGATCGGTGCACCCTGCTTCGCAAAAGAGGTCTGTTGTCGGCTCTCTTCTTCGTCGGGCAAAAAACGTGTGCACAACAGCCGAAGACCACATGGCGGACAATGCACTTGTGCGGAGGGAATTAATGGCTTGTGGATACCCTGAGTACGTCATTGACTCAGTAGGGCGCCAGCTGGCTCGCACAGCACCCACGCAGTCTGGACCCCCTAAAAGACGGGCTTCGATTCCGTATGTCCCCGGCATAAGCGAGACTCTTGCACGCGTCCTGCGGTCATATGACGTGCAGGCTGCGCACGTGCCCTCCCGGAAACTTAGACACGAGCTCGTGCATGTGAAAGACCCTTTGGAAAAGGACAAGTTCCCAGGCGTGGTGTATGTCATTCCGTGTGCGGATTGTCGGTACGTCTACGCAGGTGAAACCGGCAACTTCAAAACAAGACTTAAGCAACACATGAATGACGTCCAGAAACGACACGTTGCATCAAATGCCTTGGCCGAACACTGCGCAGCCACATCACATAAGATTAACTGGGAGAAATCTCGTGTGATTGCCAAGGAGCGAAATCATTCTTCGCGTCTTTATCTTGAGTCCCTAATCATCCAAACCACGGCGCACACTCTTAATCGCAACGAAGGCAATCTGCCGCCCATGTATGCCAGGTGCCTTAATCATGTTTTGAGACGCACATAAAAAGGGGCGCCAGCTCTGCCGCTTCTTTCATTGTGAACAAGGCTCCCGTGGGGGAGCCGAAACGTAAATAACTCTTTTAAACCATTTTTGGTCGGTGTCCAGACCTCTTCCTTTTAAGTATGCATCATCCCGACCAGACGGGCTTCCGTCATACTCTCAACTTCATACAGCTGCTGGCTAAGGCCGGGTCTTTCCCTTGTTTAAGTACGGGGATGACTATAGCTTTTTTCCAGGAAGATGGAATATAGCCCGCCGCCGACATGGTATTCAAAAGAGATAGGAGTGTTTCCAGTGTTTCAGGGTGTAGGCGCCTAATCATTTCGTATATGATGCGATTGCCACCCGGCGCCGAGTTGTTGCAAGGAGCGAGAGACACCTTAAGTTCCACCAAAGTAAATGGGCAATTGTAAACATCACTCGATGACCCTTTGCAGTTTAGGGGATGCTGCTCCTCATATTCTTTGAGTCTGAGAAATGTTTCTGTATAGTGCGATGCACTCGGGACATATTGAAAGTGTTCGCCTAGAGAATCCGCCCGATTTTCCAGGCTTTCACTTTGGCTACTTACTAACGGTCGGGGGTGTGACTCCCGACCTATTAACTTATTTACCCTATTCGATAGTCTTGTTTTATCAGTGTACGAATTTATACTAGAGATGTACCTATCCCAACTTTCTCTCTTTTCACGTCGACGTGTTCTCTAGCCTTATGATCCGACCTGTTTGAAATTAATAAGATTTTTGGCGGGTGGACAATTTCGAGGCAATCTCCAGGCTTTATTTTAATTTTGTCGTGCTTTCCGAGATTCGTCGTTCCACCATGGGATGCGACGTTTACTTGCCAGTCCGTTAGTTTGCTTGATACATTTAGTTGCAGCATCAATAATAAAGCCTGTTAGATATGCCACAGCATTGTCAACATTAAAACCAGCAATGTTATCTCCATCTAAATACGTCAGCTCTTGGAACAGTTTCCAGTTGGCTGAGTTCATGTTCCATCGCTGAAAATGTGGCGAGCACCTATCCTGTTTCGTTAGGTTTAACATAATAGGAAAGTGGTCGTTCCCAAAGGGGTTCTCCAGAACAGTTCACTCAAGATACGGAATTAGTGTACTCAATACTATACTTAAGTCTATGGATAAGTACGTGTTATGTGTCCCACTGTAGTATGTTGGCTCTTTCTTATTAATTATACATGCTCCTGAAAAAAAGAGAAAGTTTTCAATGAGTCGACCTCTTGCGTCGCATCGTGAGTCTCCGCACATCGTGTTATGAACGTTAAAATGTCCCACGAGTATGTAAGGCTCGGGAAGCTGATCAATGAGGCTATAAAGGTCTGTTTTTTTGAGATGCTGGTTCGGTGGTATATAAATGGAACACACAGTTACTAGTTTATTAAAAAGAATGGCCCGAACTGACACTGCCTCAAGGGGTGTGTTAAGGGCGATGGGTCGGTAAGCGACAGATTTGAGGGCTACTACTGCTACACCGCCAAAGGCGGTAGCCTCGTTGCGGTCATTCCAAAAGATAGAGTAATTACGAAGAAAATTAGTGTTAGTAGGTTTCAGATGTGTCTCTTGAACACATAGAAACATTGGACTATATTCATGTAGGAGTTCTTTAGTGTCATCGAAATTGTGGAAGAGACCTCCGACATTCCAGTGTACTATTTGTGTCTGCATTATGGTAAATGTGTTATGTGCTGTGTGTTTAAGAGACGAGGATTAACTCGCGGGTCCTTTGGAGGCGCCGTGAAGTGAGTTTTGTCTTTTTCGGAGCAGTTGAGAGAGGCTCGCCGCTCCTTAGGCACTGGTGGCGTCATCTTGCTGGTTGTTGTGTCCATTACCTCCTGCGAGGCGCTGGACATGGGCTCTTGCGAGCGCTGGGTTTGACTTGAAAGCCTCGTCTCAGTAGACAAGACCTTTGAGCCCACCGGCTCGGAGGTCGATGGTCCCTTCTGGGGTGGCAAAGCAGCGCTAGCTGCAACCGCCGGGAGACTGGATGGCGTCCCCGCCAGCTCACTGGGTGTGGGCTGGGCAGCTGCCAGAAGCCGTTGTGTCGCCGCCCCCTGACGTGTGTTTCCATTTATGCCCAAGCCCAGTGCTCAACCGCTGCACTGCCATGCGCTGCTCCCGTCTACCACGTTTCTGGGAACTTCTTCCCTGGAGAGCCATGGCGAGCGCCCTAGATCCTTCTAGGTACTTGGTGGGACTAGGGAGATGTTAAGCCTGGGCGCGGAATCTGCTCAGCCAGCTGTCGCTAAGAGAAAATAGGTTTTTCAAAATATGCCGCCTAGGCTATTTCAAAATAAAAGTTGCGTGAGGAAGCTGAAGTAACACTCGACGAAATTCTTCAGTCTAGATAAGGGGATAAAGGGATGTGATAAGAAGTTGGTCGTGGTGCGCGAGGCGCTTCGATCTACAATAGCTGGGATTATCGTGGGGCATGGAAGGTTTCTCGCACTATCAGCCATATCATTGCTGCAATCAAGCGTCCTTTCCTTGTTGACATCACTATCTCTTTTCCAGTACAAACAATAGCAAGGCACAGGTGCCACACACGACACATATTAAACAAACTATCGCGCGACGTCCAGAAAGAAAAAAAAAGAAATAAGAAATCACGCAGGAACTACTCTGGGAGTTTGCTTTCAAGCTATAGAAGCTTATCCTGAGTAATAAGAGACACATTCTTGAACCTCGTAACTTAGAGGTGATAATCATGAGTTATGGTTGTTGTAACTTTTACAAAGATTTGTAAACATACACTGTTCAACACTTCTTATTGGAACATTTATTGATTTAAATTTCTTGGCGTAGTGCATTTTTCATGCTTGCTCCCCTTGATGCATGATTGTAGGCAGGAAAGTTTGGCTATTAAATACACACTAACTACATATAGTGTCAGAGCAAAGGTATTAGGCATGTTCGCTGCAGTATGCAGATTGACAAAATAAGCAGCCTCTCGTGTGCCTAGCAAAGCCCTGTGAAGTGATGGCTTGTACAATATGGTTGTTGCCTTTCAGACCTCATAAGTGGACGCTACGTCAATTTCTTAGCATTAAAATTGAACACACACTCAGCACATAAGACAGGCCGTGGTTTGTGAACGGTTTATAGTGCTTATTGAGGCCCCTATCCTGTCGAAATTGAGGCTTTAAGTGTCTGTTTTAGCCACATAAAACCAGACTTAAGGTGGTTAATAATTCAGATTCTAAGTCATGTGTATCGCTTTGTGGCTTAACACTAGGAAGATGCGTTCATTCATGAGCCTTTCTGAAGTCTTAAAATTGTACTCACACGTGCTTGGAGGTGTGGAAGTCGAAACATCCCTGAAGAGGTCTCCCTGAAACAAATAATTCAAGAACCTTTATAACCACAAATTCAACAATCTCATGTGAACGGGCAAAAACGGAAGCAAGCATTTACAGCCTACATATGTAGCATACAACAAGTGAGCATGGACAGTGGCTAAAGATCTTGAAAAGCACGAAGTGCTTGCCTCATTTCACTGTGGTATGGTTTTTAAAAAGAATGCATGGGACGTCAATTAGACTACTTCAATTGAGCAACAAAATGTACTACAAGTGATAAGTCATACTGCTAAATCTTTGCCGACTCAAGTCTTAAATTATTCTTCTAAGTAGAAACCCAAGTAACTCAAAAGGGCAATGTGAATTGCAGGATACTGAGGTGGGCGTCAATCTAGCCTTTTAATTTACAGTTAATCTACCCAATCTAGCATTTGAAACATTTCTCACCGCTGAAACAAAGAGTGCATCTTTCTCAGTGACAAACCTGTCAAGGCTTGTCAAAATTTCCTTCTTCAGTTTATTCAGAAGAAACAACATGAACGGATCAATTTACAGAAGGAAGTCCCAGAGCTGAAAGGACACTGCCCGTCGGAGAATGCATACAAGACAGAACATAGCAAGTGTAACAGAAGCAGAAGTGTCTATAAGCTGTACAGCTGTAATTAGCTGGAGCTATAAGCAGAAAAGAGGTCTAGTACACGATTTGCAAGAAAAGAAAAATTTCAAACAGAGGAGAAAAAAGGAAAGGACATAATGCAGTTCATATATAAACAAATCATTAGGCATTTAAAGAAACTGTTATGTAATTTCTAATAACAGAGTTTTCTGTGTGTTCTATTGCAGAGGCCAATGATCCCCGAGAAGTCCCTGTAGCTTATTTCTCAGAGAACATTTTAATATTTTGACCAAAGGTAACTTTCTGTTGCTTTTTTTTTTATATATATGACTTATTCTCAAACTTCAGCCCATTGAAAACCATTCTAAAGCTTTTTCACCCAATGTGCTTGATATTTTAAGTGTGAAAACCTCACATTACCTCTTCACAAAGCAACATATTGCCATGTAGTAGTGATGGTGAAGAAAGCGGCAAAACTGTGAAGGACGAAACTTGCGTGTTATTCGGCATACCTCTGCCCTCAAAAACAAACTACACTGAAAGAACAATGATAGCGCCGAACACAGTCGGCGATTGGCGAAAATCTGATCAGCGGGTCAAGCATTTCGGCTTTTATAGATGAGTCATCAAAGGTTCCAGAGTAATCGCTGGTGCTTGCATGTTTTCCAGAAAGTACTACACAATTCACGTCGTGCGTACATGCAATCAGATTAACAAGATTCGGTGACAATAGACAGTGCATTGAACCATCTATAACATTTGAGAAACCTCCAGTACATGCAGGCGCGTCCTGCAGTGAGCAATAACATTTGTTACACGGTCAAACACAGCCACCCGATAAAGATAAACAAGTACACGTGTCAATACCCACCTCTTAAAAAAGCATCGTCCCGATGCTACAAACAAATATGAAAGTGAGAACAAAACCATGCATAATAAAGAAAAAACAACAAAATAACAAGGAAACTAAGTCCCTAAGTTCGTCAGTGGGCATAGAAAGGCTTAAGTCACACCACGTGAATGACTTCAGGATGTGAGCGGTGCCGCTGTGACTGCGAAATGATGTCTGGCACGACCTCATAGTCAAGTGCTCCAATGCATCAGATGATCCCGTATGGTCCGAAATAGCGGCGTAACAAGCTTCTCACTAAGTCCTTGTGGGCATGTCGAAGTCCAGGCCCAAACACTGTCACCGTGGGCTGGTGCTCGACATAGCGTCATCGAAGAGTGTAGTGTCGGCTGTCAGTCCTCTGCTCATTCTTGATGCGCATACAGGCGAGCTGTCGGGCTTCTTCGGTGCACTGGAGATCAGCGGCGACTTCGAGATTGTCTTCGTCAGTGACGTGTGGCAGCATCGTGTTGAGAGTCGTCGTCAGGTTCCCTGTAAACCAGCTTGAACAGCGTGATCTGCATTGTTTCTTACACCGCCGTGTCCTAAGCGAAGCTTACATATGGCAGGATGGCATCCCAGGTCTTGTGTTTGACATCAAAATACATCGCTAAAATGTCGGCAAGGGTCTTGTTCAGCCGCTCCATAAGACCATTCGTCTGTGGGTGATAGGCAGTTGCCCTCCTGTGGCTTGTTTGGCTCTATTGCAAAATGGTTTGGTTGAGCTCTGCAGTGAAGGCCGTTCCTCTGTCGGTGATGAGGACTTTTGGGGCACCATGTCGCATCAGGATGTTCTCGACGAAGAACTTGGCAACTTTGGCTGCACTACCTTTAGACAGAGCTTTCATTTCGGCATAGCAGGTAAGGTAGTCGGTAGCCATGGCGATCCCACTTGTTTCCAGGCGATGTCTGAAAGGGCCCCAACAAATCCATCCCGATCTGCTGAAATGGTCAGCAGGGAGGCTCGATCGGCTGTAGTAATCCCGCCGACCTATTCAGTGATGTCTTGCATCACTGGAAGTCTCGACATGTCTTGACATAATGGGCGACATCGACAGTCAGGTGCGGCCAATAGTACTTCTCCTGTATTCTTGTGAGCATACGGGAAAACCTGAGGTGCCTGGCCGCCTTATCATTGTGCAGGGCATGCAGAACTTCTGACCGAAGTGCTCCAGTCGCAACAAGAAGGTAGTTTGCACAAGCTGGCAAAAAGTTCTTCACCAGGACATCATTTTGTAAGAAAAACGAAGACAATACGTGCCTTGGGACAAAGTCAGTCTTGCTTCACAAGTACTCAGCAAGGCTTCTGAGCTCCGGGTCCACTCGCGGCTGCTTGACACAGTCGTCTGCACTTATTGTACCTGAGAAGGCCTTGGTCTTGTCTTGGTCATGTTGGGGCGGCAAGTCCATGGGAGAGCGAGACAGGCAGTCGGCATCAGAGTGTTTTTGTCCGGACTTTTAGACTACTGTGATGCCATATTCTTGCAGTCTGAGGCTTCACCTCACCAGGCACCCTGAAGGGTCCTTTAAATTCACTAGCCAACACAATGCGTGACAGCCGCCGACTACTTTGAACAGCCTGCCATATAGGCGTGGGCGGAATTCCTTTTCAGTCGTACAGTAAAACCTCGTTAAACCGTACCCGCTTAAACAGTAGTTTCGTTTTAAAAGTAGTAAAGTCAAATCCCCGACTCAGCGGCCATTGAACATAATATGTTTTGTATCCGCATAAACCGTACTAACTTATTGCGTATGTATCGGTTAACACGTAGTGTTTCCACTTTTCGTTGCGCAATCACGGTGGTGCTTCATCTCCATTGGGCGGCCCGGCAGAGGAACAAGTCTCGGAGATCTGAACAACAGCCTCCAAGTGCCCTGTGAATTTGTGCGTGAAGCAACGTCAACATCAACATCATTTCGGCGCTGTCCCAGAGAGCGTTGTGGCATTGTGTAAGCGAGGACTCGTGTCATGCCGAAGCTTGGATAAAAAAAACTCCGGGTGCTCAGCATAGAAGAAAAATCAGATATCGTTTGTGCTGTCGAACGTGACACGAAGAAGTCGGCGCTGGCACATGACATGGGTCTACTGTTGACTACAGTGTGTGGCATTTGGAACGTGAAGAAGTTGCTCGGCAGCGCTGCTGTGACCGCGAAGAGATGTCAGCTGCGAGGTTCGACTTTTCATCATTGTTGCCCCTTTTGCTGAAGTGTCGGCTAGCGACAGTGATAAGGATGACACAGAAAGCGACAGCACGGGCAATTCAGGCCCGACAGTGACAGAAGCTGCACGCTACGTCAGCCTCACGAATGCAATCATCGTGACGAGAACAGCACCCTGCAATGAAAAGGTGCCCCGCGACTTCTGGAACGCTACTATGCGTGCGCACGGAGAATATGCAACACTAATGAACAATCTGCAATGTGAGTGCTTGCCAAGAAGAGGGGGCTGGTTGAAGAGCTGGCATTGAAAGCTTCAGTAAGTTTGAGGCCACCGTCGTCGCTGCTAGGCCGCCGCGACATCAAACGAAAATAACACTATTGTCGTGTGAAGTAAATAAATACTGCACGTTTTTTCCCCTTTCATCACACTCTCTCTTCCGTTTTTGATAGGTAAGTGGGCGATCTTATGCTATTTCAGTTAATCAGTACTACCGTTTAGTACGTACTTTTTCCGAGCTCCGGCCAACTACGGTTTAACGAGGTTTCACTGTAGAATAATTGCCTCCTGCTTTTGAAAGCAACAGGCTAGCGTAAGCTATCACCCGTTCAAGTCCGCCTATCCTCTGGACTAGGACGGCACCGAGGCCTAAGTTAATGGCATTGGTGCGGATTTCTGTATTGGAGTCTTCGTCGAAGTGCACAAGTGCTGGTGGCAACTACATCTGTTGTTTAAGTTCTTCAAATGCATTGGCCTATGGCATTTCCCACTTGAGTTCGACATCATATTTAGTTAGATATGTGTCAGCGGCTCAGCAATATGTGAAAAGTCCATGACAAAGTGCCTGTAGTAGGCACACATACGGAATCTACGCACTGCCTTCTTGTCGATGGGCTGCTGGAACTTTGCGATTGCAGCAGTTTTCTGTGGGTCGGGGCGGACTCCAGATTTGCTGATGACGTGGCCTAGGAACAGAAGCTCATCGTAAGTGAAGCGTAACTTTTTCGGCTTCAGAGTGAGCCCTGATGACTTGATGGCCTCTAGTATTGTCAGAAGCCGCCTAAGGTGATCGTCCAATTTTATGCAAAGATGACAATGTCGTCCCTCTCATTGACTTCTATTTTCCAGTAGCTAGCCTTGAGATTCATCGACGAGAAGTACTTAGCGTTGCGGAGCTGACCTAATGCGCCATCTATCCGTGGGAGGGGGTATACATACTTCTTCATGATCTTGTTCAGTCGACGATACATGATGCAGAAACGTAGGGATCCATCTTTTTTCTTCACCAAGACTACAGGACATGCCCATGGGCTTTTTGACTGCTGGATGATGTTGCGCAGCAGTTCCTCGACTTGCTGCCTTATAGCTTCACACTCTCGCGTTGAAACTAGGTAGGGGCTCTGGTGGAGTGGTTGCGGGCACTCTTTTGTTATTATGCAATGGTTTGGAACTGGTGTTCATTGAATCCTCGAAGACGTCGAAAAGCAGTATTTGTATCGTCAGAGACTTCTGAGCTGTTGCTGCTTACTCATGGCGAAACTTGGATTTATGAGGAAGTCTGGTTCGGGAACTATGGTTGTCGGGGTAGATGCAGCTGAATTTTAGAGGACAAATGCACTGCTGGTTTCCACAATTTCCTCGATACATGCGATTGTCATGCCCTTGTTGATGGGCTTGAACTCCTGGTTGAAATTGGTCAGCATCTTTCGCTTTTCCTCCGTGTAGCCAAGGAATCCCTCTTGCGACGTAAATTTCATGATCGAGCAGTACATTGTTCATTCTTGATGACGTCTTCTACGTCTGCGGGCATTTCGGTGCCAACAGAAATGACAATGCTTGAGTGAGGCGGGATGCTCACTTGATCTTTGAGCACACTCAAGGCGTGGTGACTACAAAAGCTCTCCGGCGGGATTGCTTGATCTTCAGACAGTGTTATCAAATTCGAGTTCAGGTCGATGATTGCGCTGTGTTGCTTCAGGAAGTCCATGCCGAGAATGACGTCTCGTGGACACTGTTGGGAGGATAACGAAGGTGGCAGGTTAAGTTTGGTAATGAGTGGCAATTCTTGCCGTGCAGATTTCAATCGGTGTTACAGTCGACTCTCGTCACAACGGACCCTGATAATCCAACAAAATATGTGCGTTTTATCCGAAGTCCGTAATATCCGAAACGCCTAACTTCCGAAACTTTGGTCTCTATGCATTACAACATTACTGCAAAGAGCGAGTGGCGAACTTCCAAAGCAAAAAACAAACAAACAAAAAATGCTTTCAGTTTACCAACACGCCCAACAAATGGCAATGCTGAAAAAAGGTCAGTTTTGTTCGAAAGGCAAAGCATCAATTGCAATAGCGAATTAGCAAACAGCTATGTGAAATAAAGATGGTAATTTTATCAGCCGTATAAAGTTGTGAACAAGCACAGGTAGACATGAACACCTCTCGCTCTATGACCGTGGAAAGTGGCTGTCAAAACAGAGTGAGGAAGTGTGCCAGCAACAGCAAGCGAATTGACCTTTGTGCTGTCTCTCGCTTCAACGTGAACTAAAAGTCCAAAGCACAGTGCATACGAAGCTAACGGTACTGGGCGCACTTTGTCCACATCGCAGATCACTTTCAAGATACGGCGGCCGCGTGGGCGCACGCTTTGTCTGCATTACAGATCGCTTTCAAGATATGGCGCTCGTGCAGGCCCACTATTAACAGCGGCCACTGAAGTAGAACCCCCCTCTCCCTCACATACCACCCTGCCTCGCGGGCGAAAGACAACGTGCTTCTACCCAGCTTCTCTCCCTCCCTCATGAGCACGATATTGAGCAGCGATCATCGGCTGACCCTCACAAGTCAGTTGCCAGCCCGTGTCGACACAGCAAAAGTCCGTTTTATACACCCGATTTTGACAAAAATTGCCGCTAATTTCATACGCTGTAGCCGATGGACCGTTGCAGCATGGTCCGTTGAAAGCAAGCTGCCTAAGGTGACTCAAAGTGACTGCCGAATCTCCTCGTGGGCAATGTCAGTAATGTAATATCAGTAATGTCACGTCAGTAATAGGTAGAGGAAACTAAGGTTGAAATATGGTCTGCAATACCCAAAAGTCTGTTGTACATAGGTTCATTGTAACGAGCGTAGACTATATTAGGTGTCCTCTAGCTGTCCGAATTTGAGAGCCGTCCAATGCGTCTTGACTTTCTTCAACTTGGCAGCGAATAATCCACTGATGACAGAGCGTCTAAAAGCATGGCGACTTCGTGGCCATCGAGACACGTCAAGGTCCGTGGTTCTTTGTCCTCTGTTGCAGCTAGGTCTCGGCGTCGCATCACGGCTGTGTCGCGCTGACCTGTGGCTGGTACATGGCATCATGAGGTCGTCTTTCATCGATGTATTCTTGCGTTCCAGGCTTCGTTGGGATGGCGGCGTGTCGTTGCTGCGCCATCGAAATAGACCTTGAGGCGTCATTGGCGGCGGTGGAGGATCTTTGTGATTTCGATGTACATCAACTGCACCTCCATCGGTTGCTGCTTTTAGTTTTTCGGATAGGGGCTTACGGACCGGCCCTGGGCTGGGCCTGTGTATGGTCAGTGTTGTGGAGACAGGTAGCGTCCTGGCGATGGCGAACACAAAGGGCATCGGGGTCTCCACTGCATTCCGGCAATGCGGCCAGTGATGTCACGTGGCCGTTTGCCAAGCTGTGGACGTGGCACGTCGGCGGCGAACCCTCGTAGGCCCATCTCACGGTATGGATATGATATGAACATCGGCGGCAGACGTGGCCAATTCTCTGCAGTGGTAGCAGCTGGAGAGCACGGTGGTCGGGCGCGTGTCAGAAGTCTTCCTTGGCATGCTGTGCAGGGCAACGGGTCGTCATGCTGGCAGCAGCGGCGGACAGCGGAACTGCGGTGTTACCGGGCCCTGGCGTGGGCGCGGAGGGGGAATTGGACACCAGGCTATGGCGGTGTACATCATCGCTTCCGGCTGAGGCTGCAGCGATTGAGGGACTCCGGAGTGACTGTTGGATCTCCTCACATATGACGTCCGCAATCGAAGCCATTTGAGGCTGTGATGAAAGGAAAAACTTCTGGAGCTCCTCCCGCACGACCGCTCTAATAGCCTCGCGCAGGTCGTCGGTGCCCACTGATTGAACTCCGGTGCAGTTTGCAGAGTCCTTGCGGCGGCTGAATTGTCGCTTCCACATTTCCAGTGCTTTTTCGATGCTGGTGGACTCGGAAAGAAACTCTTCGACGGTCTTCGGTGGGCTTCATATCATTCTGGTAAAAATCTCTTGCTTTACACCGCACATGAGTAGGCAGGCTTTCTTTTCCTCAGACATTTCCGGGTCGATGTGGCGGAATTGACGGCTCATTTCTTCTACAAAGATGGAAACGTTCTTGTTAGGGCACTGCACTCAGGCTTTCAATCGAACTTTGGCTCTTTGTTTCCAGACAATGCTCATAAAGGTCCTCAGGAAGTTTCTGTGGAACGGGTCCCACGTTGTACGGGTGGACTACCAGTTCTCGAACCACATCCTCGCAGCATCTTCCAAGGAGAAATACACAAGGCATAGTTTATCCTCAGAGGCCCAAATGTTGAAGACAGACTCTTTCGAGTCTTGAGCCTTTTGAGTCTTGAGCCAGGTTTCCGGATCGCCCAACGAAGCTCCTGCTTGTGTACGCAAACATTGTTCTGCACGAAGTTTATGTACTGCTGGCTGACTAAAAACTTGGGTAAAGCTGGTCTTGAAGACTAACCACCTAGGCAGTTCGGCTTCATGGTTTAGAAACTGTAGTTTCGCAACATCCGAGAGATAGAATGCTACATTTCAACTTGCTAACACTGTTCCACTGGTTACGGGAACTCACTCACTCACTCGTAAGAGGAGATCGAATCTTCCAATGCCTTTGTCATCTGTGCCAGAGAAAAAAGGGGGATCTTGCCGATGCGAGGCATCGGCACAAACCAGGGTGGGTGGTGCCATTAGAGGAGCTGGAGGTGGGAGTGCATTATCGGGCATGATGGAGGTAGAGTGCAACTCTGAAGTTCCAAGGTGGTCGAAACCCGGCAACCTCCACCACTCGCTAAGAGATTTATTAGCTGCGGACGCAGGCGAACAGGCAGCAGTCACAAGCGTTCGGCGAAGGGCAGCAACCATGAGATCATGCCGGTGGGGATGCTGCTAAGGCACAGGCTATTCTTCTTCGTTACAATCCACAAAAGGTAGGTGGCTCCCTAAGTTTTGAAGCACAATGGGGCATGTCGGGGCTGCCATTGTAGTTGTTGATTTGGCAGCAATTTTCCTGGTCATCTTAGGCAAAAGTCCGTGCTCCAGGGGCAGTCCTCGCAGCCTGCAGCTACCTCGCTGGTCCTTCACGACGTTGGCGTTGTGTACCGGGTTTGAGCTTGGATCGAGGCTTCAATTCACTAACTCGTCGCAGTTTTGTCGACATCAGTAGGGGCAGGTCCCTTAGCCCATGACGGGGAAACTAGCCGCAGTGAACGGCGACATGAAGACTCCAATGACGAAGAAGATACCGAACGCAACGACAAATACTACGGATACAGTTACAAAAGACGTAACTGACATCAGCGCCGACCTCATCATTCGCGTTGACGGCCACCAAGTAGCTGCTCTTGTTGACACTGGGTGCCATTTTTCAACCATAAGCTTACAGCTCGCCGACAAACTAAGGAAGGTGAAGACGCCACGGCACAGGCCCAACATAAGAACCCCCAGAGGTCAGTTAATGACACCTGTTGGGAAATGCACGGCCCGACTCTTAATCGCCGGTTCAACCTTGTCCCCACTGGCACATACCCGCGGCAATATAGTTGTGCCAATATGGTGCTTGTCATTGCCACAAGTGGTACAGCTGCAGAAAAGAGGAAAAATGCTTTATTTTACCTTGTTCTAAAATGAATTATTGTGCAAAGCAAAGTTCTTCATCGAAGAAAGTTTTTCATGCATTCGTGCACTTCTAAGGCAGGTCAGAGTCTAGCAGTGGCTTTCTTTTGCACGCGCGACTCAGGTGCGCGCTGTCAGTGGTCGTTCCAAATCTGCCGAAATGCGCAAAAGTGCGCGATTCCAAAAATTCAGTATTTGAGCACTGACAAAATGGTGCCATCTACGTAGCAGAGAACAAAAGCTACAATAAACATGCCCCTCCAGTGTTAACACTGATGAAATGGCTGCCATCTATGTTGTAGAACATGAAGACTAAATCAACATGGTCTTCGAGGTGCTGAAGTAGAGCTGACGTTTATGTAGTAAAAGAAGAGAGCAAAATAATAGTGAATTTCAAATGCTGCCACTGTAGCTATTTATGTAGCAGAAGAAAAACAAAGTGGACATGCTAAGTTCATCCGAATTGCTTTCAAAATGGGGTTATTGTGTTGATGAGCTGAACTCATCTAAAGCAAAATGAATCAGGATCGTGTTGACGACTTGAGCTTGTCCAGAACACTTAAGGGGATAATTTCTCACATTTCCAGGGAATCGAGTGCCTTTCATTATGGAGAAAACCCATACCGTATAAAGAATGGTTGTACAGTTAGTACAACCTAATTTGAAAAATCGTATTGTATTTACCTGCTATCTGGTCCTGACAAACACACACACTATTCCATGGCATTGATAAGCATTTCACACGTATTTATCAGCCCTAGCATCAAACAGCATACAGGAAAAGACCTACTCCTACTTCACAGCGAAGCTGAAGGAGGAAGCTTTAGCTTGGGGGCTTTTATCTAAATACATGGGAAAAGAGAAATCATTTTTCTTAGCAACCACTTCTTGAGGTTTGTTGCATCAAAACAAAAAGTTATATGTGACTGTAGGAAGCATGTTATTGATTTAGCCTGACACTCTTTTTTCAATAATTGCTGAAAATCGAAAAATGAAAAAGAAAAAGAAAGAACTCGTGTAGCAAGTTTACAACTCTAACTCAGTAATAAAAACGATATCATATTGCAATTCTGTAAACTGCACCTAACAGTACACCTAAAGTGGATAAAACTGATGTATTATACACTGCTCTGAAATGTACCAATAATTTGCAAGAGTTTTCCAAAACCCTTGTAAACATTGCAAGAATTTTGTGCAAGCTGTATATTCATACATCAAATTTGTCGATTTTAGATGCTTTAATGAATGCAGTTGAGAGAACTGCTATATTATATTTTCTTTTTTTTTGTGCAGACGTATGGATTTGAAAATTTGTGCTTACAAATTTTAAATAATTTTTTTCAAGAAATTTTAAAATTATACTTTCTACAGTTACTTAGATGAAGCTGTTGCTGGGGGATCAAATTTCATTTCGTCAGCAGTTAGTATTGCCAGACTACTGTATGGTTCAGCTGCAATATAAAAAAGTTCCAATACGGGTTTTCTACAATGCTGAATGTGCTCAAATTTTGCCACCTTGCTATGAGATGCATACGGTTTAACATGCAATGCATAATTAAAGCTCAAAAATTTGGTGTCATGGCCCTTTTATGATTAATTTTATTTAGGTACAGCACACGAGCCACACTAAACTTTGAATTGCAGAGACTGAGAAGCAACACATGGTATTTAGATCACAATAACTTGTTCAGCAACCTTGCTGTTGCTAACTTCACCTGCTTCTGGAACATGTTTTATAAGCTTGCTTGAAGCAAGCAGCCCCTCTGGTATCCTTTCACTTTCAGAAGACTTCAGATGTAAGGTTCAGAGACCAACGAGCAAAACATTTTTGCTAAAGAATTTATTTTTTGTAAGACTTTGCGCAATGTTCATAAAATCATAAAAACAGCGATGATGGCAGAAATTTGCTTCTAGCGTCTATAGAATTGCTATCACAATAAGAATGGAAACTTCAGCCGACGCAGATGGTCTAATAGTTAATTTACATGCATCTGCTTGCAGATGCACTTAGGAAAGCGCACGCCGCACAACCTAGAGTGACAGCCAAAGCATAGCAGCATCATGTTCCGTATAAAGTTCAAGTGTGATTACATCCTATTGTGCCCCGCCCGCTCCGTGCGTTAGGTGCAAGTGAAGCATACAAAGGTGAGTTGAGAAGGATGGTGGCTTGATGAGAGCCACCTTCCTATGCAAGCAAGGGAAAAGGCGGCAGGGGAGCAAGCTCCCGTTAACGCCATCAAGTGCACCTGAGGGCAGAGGGGGTGAAGGGAGTGAGGGGCAGGTTGGCGCACACCTCCTTTTCTGGCACGGCCGTGGCTGCACGTGCCTGTCAGTGCAGCTCAGTGCAACGCAGCTCGTGCAGCCCCTTTTAGAGGTTACCTGCCACATGTGTCAAGACTGGACGTGCCAAGGCGACATGGCATCATGCGCTGTCTTCTTGTACGTTGGAGGTTGCACAGTCTTGAGTTTCGGAGATACATTGAAGCGAGAGGCAGACAATGTACACACTCTCCCGGCTGCCGGCGCTTTTCACGAAAGTGTCATCCCTCTGTGGGCGACAGTATCAGCTGCGGGGGCAGAGTGGATGCGAAAGCGTGACTGGCTTCACTTCGTACCGCCGATGTTAAGATATTGTCGACACAGCATGGAACCGTATCTTTCATCGCCGACTCTCAAATTGACTGACTGAATAAACTTTACTGAAACCAGCAAGAGATGGTGGCTGGGCCTAGGCCTCCCACGTGGGGACGTCGAGGTGTTGCCTCTTCGCCGCCTCGCAGGCCTGCTGGGTCGCCCAGAGTTGGTCGTCAAGGTTGGGGCTACGCAGAGCAGCGTGCCATCTCGACGAGAGGGTCCTGGGGTTAGTGTCGGGGTATTGGTGTGTACAGTCCCAAAGCATGTGTGGAAGTGTGGCTGGCTGTGTCTTGCAGATATGGCACGTGGGATTGGGGTAAATGTCTGGGTAGATCTTGTTGTAAAGTTGTAACGAGGGGTAAGTATTGGTTTGTAGCAGGCGGAAAGTTGTAGCCTGCGCTCGGGATAGTTTGTTGTGTGGGCCGGGGAAGGTTCTACGCTCTAAGTAGAAGGACTTCACAAGATCATTGTAGCGTGTCAGGCGATCCCTACCGGTGGGGGCAGCCTCCCCTTGTCCCACGCGGTTAACTAGGCCTCGCGCTAGGGAGTGGGTAACCTCGCTGAGGTTGGGGAGGTGCGGGTGGACGGTGCCTACATGAGCCGGGAACCAGACGAGTGTAACCTGATGGTCGGTGGAGCGGGGCACTTGTTGCAAGATGCGCAAGGCTTGGTGTGAAATACGGCCGTTGATATAGTTGATAACGGTGGAGTGGGAGTCCGAGACGATGGTATGGCATGTTGGGTCTAGTGTGGCTAGCGCGATGGCCACTTTTTCAGCTTCCTCAGCGTGTGGGGTTACTAGGCTGATAGCATGGTGGAGAGAGCCTTCACACGTGGTGACGGCTGCAAAGCGGGTACCATGGGGATATTCGGCGGCGTCGACGAAACTCACACCGTCGTGGCGAGTAAGGGATTTGGTGAGAACCGTGGCACGTGCTGTGCAACGTGCGTGGTTGTATTCGGGGTGCATGTTTCTGGGGATAGGATCGGCGTGAATCCAAGCTCGTATGGTGGAGGGGATCTGGTGCTTATGGCCGTGTTGATGGTGGTAGGTGATACCGTGCGAGGTGAGGATATGGCGACCCGTCGCTGTGAGAGTGAGTCTCTCCAGCTGAGAGCGACGTTGGGCCTCGATGAGCTCGTCCAGTGTGTTGTGGACGCCTAGTTGAAGGAGGAGATCAGTGCTGGTGCAAACGGGGAGGCCCAGGGCTTGTTTATAGACACCGCGTAGGAGGATTCAACAAAATTCAAATTCAACAAAATTATTATTTTTCCCCTTCAAATTTGCATTTTCTGATTACCCAATAATCTTGCAAATTTTGCGGCCCCTTCCGTGTAACAAAAATCCATTGGCGACTGCACCTATTTGCATAAAAGACAGATATGATGAAATTTCTATATAACGAAGTAAATTGTCGATTTTTCTGACTTTGCTATATCGAGGTTTAACAGCACTGGCGATGTACCTACCCTTGACATTATGCGGTTTGGTGCTGCACGGCTGTCAGTCTTTCACAGTTCTTGCTCTGTACATCCTTTATCACTGAGTAATGTACAGGTGAGTACACGCCTCCTCCTCTAGCCCGGCCGTGGCTGCACACGGCTGAGCACACTTAGTGTTGGTGGGTCACATAATCTCAAGTTCCCAAGGTGCGGTTTGCAGACCGTTGCAACCACTCTTCATCACCTCAGCGCTGTGACAGCGAGTGTTAGTGGTCATCGAGTGAGATCTGTTCATGTTTGCCTGTGTGCGTGTGACACCATGCTTATTAATTTATTTATTAAGGGAAGGTTTATTGCATTTAGACAGCTGATAAAACTATGAACCTTACTTTATGTAATTGTCCAATACTTTGCTATTGCTATCAATGCTTTGCCTTTTGGGCAAACTGCTAAATTTTATTTGCATACAGTCGCTTTCCTTTGGCATCTTACTTCTTTCAGCAGAGTTCAGGATAGCTTATTTTGACTTCAGCCTAGGTTTATCGCACGTGTTCGTCGTAATCCTAGTGACCAGTGTTCAGCGGAGGTTTTGAGTTGTGTGGAGCAACGTGACGCACAATGTCCCGAAAGCAGACAGTTCTGTCGCTCGACGATAAGCTGAATATTATCGAGGAAGCGGAAAAGCGGCATGGAGCCACAAAAGCCAGCATTGCCCGGTACCTTAAGATACCCGAATCTTCGCTTAAGACGATCCCGGCAAACAAAGGGGTGATATTGCATAATGCCAACAAGTTCAGGCTCAAGTGGTAAGCGGCAAAAGGACAGCATGAGAAGTTAGAAAAAGTTCTCGTCAAGTGGCTGCATCAAGCACGGAGCTCTGTGATCAATGTTGACGGCGCCATTCTAAAAGAAAAGGCGTCGAACGCAGGGCTTGCACTGGTTGTGCACTTTTCTTTTCAACGACAGTAGTAAGCTTCCAGTCAGGATTTTGTAATGCCTGCCGTATGTAACGCCTCCAACCCATTTTTATTCTTCTGCAAATTTCCTTCTCATGATCAGGGTCCCCTGTGAGTAATTGACCTAAATAAACCTAGTCCCTCACAGACTCTAGAGGCTGACTGGCGATCCTGAATTCTTGTTCCCTTGCATTGAACATTATGTTCGTCTTCTGCATATTAACCTTCAACCCCACTCTCACACTTTCTCTGTTAAGGTCCTCAATCATTTATTGTAATTTGTCCCCGGTATTGCTGAATGTTGTAGTCTTTGCCACAAATTTAAAAGATCATCTGAAGTGGCTGCAGACCGTACCAGAGGCGATCAAGTCATCTGCACTCGCCCTGTAGCCAGAAAAGTGCCATTTCGATTATGAAGAACTTCGCTTCATAAGCCACGTCATCAGTAAGTCTGGAGTCCACCCTCTGCCACACAAGACAGCTGTAATCAGAAAGTTCCAGCAGCCCATCAAAAAATAAGGCAGTGTGCCGATTCCTTGGCCTGTCTGCATATTACAGGTGCTTTGTAAAAGACTTTCAAGAAGTGCGGAACCCTTAACTCATCTCACGAAAGCCGACTTTAAATGGGAAATGCGGCAGGACGACACCGGTGCTTTGACACTTCGATGAAGACGCCGAGACTGAAATCCATGCCGACGCAAGTGGCGTAGGCCTCGGTGACGTCGTGCATTGCTGATTATCAGTGGGCAGGTCAGTCATCTTCCATTTCGGTGGTGAGTCAAAAGAGGCTGAGAAACCACGTGGCCATTTCAACACAAAAGACAAACACGGGGCTGTTTCCATAACTGCGGTGAATGAAGAGGCAGCGAGCAAGATGCGAGCAATGCACTTGGCACTGTCCATTCATGTTTTGGAGGGTGGAGTGGCGTAGAGATATAGGTGCAGCCAATTCGTGTTCGGAGGGGTGGAAGGGCGACGGGAGAGAGGCGCGTGGAGAACGCTGGAAAATGAGCGTGTGGCGGCCATTCTAGCAGCGGGCCATCGTGCAGCGGCTCGAATTTCTCATTTTCTTCTTTTCTTTTCAAGGATTTCGCATTTCACTACCTTTTGGCTCGGAAACCGAGCAGCCAGACTTCATCATTATAACCGATAATGCGGCATCGGGGCATTGTAGTAAGCAGGTTATTTCACCATGCAAGACATACAAAAGTTGGCAGTGCAGCAGGTTCTCATTGTTATAGCCGATATAGTGTTAAAACCGGTATTGCTATAAGTGGGTTCGACTGTATTTGCGCATGACTTTCGGTTTGCGCAACACAGCTCAAACCTTTCAGTGTTTTATAGACTAAGTCACCAGAGGCTTACAATTCTGTTTTGCCTACATAGATCTTCTCGTCGCCAACAGTGCATCTACATCCCACAAGGCACGTCTACATCAACTTTTCACTCAACTTCGCGATTACAATCTCATCATCAATGTTGACAAATGTCAGT
Source organism: Dermacentor andersoni (assembly GCF_023375885.2). Lineage (NCBI taxonomy): Eukaryota > Metazoa > Arthropoda > Arachnida > Ixodida > Ixodidae > Dermacentor > Dermacentor andersoni. The sequence goes on along the minus strand of NC_092824.1, from coordinate 11,296,482 downwards.
TTGGGGTTACGGAGACTGACTTTATCGGGCATCACATCACCAATCGTGGCATCACTCCGCTGCCAGACAATGTTCAGGCCATCATCAACTATCTGCCCCCAAAGTCCACACGTAGCTTGCGATGTTTTCTCGGACTCACCAATTTTTATTGCTGTTTCCTCCTTGCATGCTCTAAGTTGGTGCCGCCTCTTGAAGCACTTCTTTCCATTTCGAAAGCTGAGTCAACCGTACTTCCCTGGAACATGGTCGTTGATCGAGGTTTTGCCGCTGTTAAGACTGAACTTGCCGAAGCCACCTTTCTGCATCACCCTTCACAGACCGCTCCCACTAGCTTTATGGTGGACACTTCAGAAGCCATGGGAGCCGCTCTTCATCAGTGGATTAATGGTGCATGGGCCCGCATCTCCTTCTTTTGCCACAAGTTATGCAATACAGTACTTTTGGATGGCAATTCCTCGGCCTACCTCACAATTTATAATTTATAATTCTTACCGACCACAAACCACTTGTTTTAGTTTTACATTCCTGCAGTGCCACCCATACTCCTAGAGAGCCCTGGAATTTTGCTTTTATTGCCGATTTCACGACTGACTTATGCTTATCAAAGGCAGCTTTAACAGAGCAGTGGACACTCTCATTCTTATTACCATCAACGCCACAACAAGTTAAGTTCTGTCCACTTTTTCTTGCTTTCACTAGCGGCGACTCAAGCATACAACAGTGAGCTTCCACGACCCCCGATCTTCAACAACCCTTTGTTTGGAGCAAGTCAACTTTCCAGACCACGACATCACACTCTGGTGTGGTGTTCCACCTAACCGTGCCCGCACTTATGTTCCTGCTCTTCTTCGTTGAGCTGTTCTTGATACACTGCACTCAATCTGCCATCCAGCTGTATGTGCTATGCAGCACCTTATCACCAAACATTATGTTCGGCCGCGCATATGTGCTGACATACGAGACTGGGTCCACACCTGTACAGAATGTCAACATATCAAGGTGTGACGATTGGGTATGGCACCTTCCAATTGTGCTGCTCGGCCTTTGGTCAACACTCCGACCAGAACTCGCCTGCTCTGTAGCTGAGATGGTTAACGGCTGCACCCTCCATTTGCCCAGTGACTTCGTCAACCCCTCATATGCTGACTGTTTTGAATTCATCTTCTTTCATTCAGCATCTATGCATTTTCATGCACAACATGCATCGATAGCCAACCTCTTCTCCCATAAACAAGCGCATTTTCCTACCCTCAAACTTTGAAACATCCTCCCACATTTCTGTCCGTGTTGACATGCCTCGTTCTTCCCTTCAGCCCCGTAATGACGGTCCTTTTCCAGTCATCAAATGGTCTGAACTACATTTCACGAACCTGCGCAATGGGCGTAAAGGCACAGTTGCTATCGCAAGGATCAAACCAGCTCCTATTATCAACACTTCCATCTGACCACCTCTTCAAGTGACCACGGCCACTTGTTCGCAGGGGGGACCCATCTGTGGCAAACTTTTCTTCTTCTGGTGCATCGCTGGATTTAGACATGAGCGAGTAGTGGGGCATGGCTTAGATGAGGAAGAGGTGTTAGAAGACGGAGTAGATCAAGTGAAGGAACGTACAAATAAAAACCCATGCTCTTATGTGGTTCCACAATGTATTATGATTTTTCTTCTTTAATTAGTAGACTTGCATGTTCCCTCCAAACAGCCATGCCCTCGTTGCAGTGCCTACACATGGACCAACCAACAAGGAGGTAGTGAATGAAGCCCTGCTGACTTTGGAAAAACGTGGCATTATATATATATGCCAGCATGAAGGACGTACCGAACATACAAATGTCACAAAAAAAATATGCCCGAGTACATACACACCTCTTCATCGTCGTCATCAAAGAGCTTTCCATCACCAGAGAAGAGGCCACTTTTACGTGCAAATGGTGACTCACTCTCCTCTTCTGCACTCTGGTCATCATTTGTCTGCTGCCTGTCCACTGCATTCTGTATCTTGACCTTTTCCTCTGAGAGCTCAGCTGCGAAAAAGACGAAGCACAATTCAGTGAAGCAGGTGGCTCAGAGAAATCAGCTGCAATAGCCAAGCCTCGACTACGGAAAAGTGAGCATATTCTCAAGTTGCAGATGGGAAGGGTGGCCACTAGGTGGTTTCACCAACTGCTTTAGCACGAGGGTTGCAATGTGGGCTCGTGGTAATGCATCTTCAAGGGGTGCACGGTAGCGCAATTAAAAGACGGGACAAAAGAAGACACACACGGACACACACAGCGCTGTGCGTGTCCCTGTGTGTCTTCATTTGTCCCGTCTTTTAATCGCGCTACCGTACACCCCTTGAAGATACTTTAGCAAGCCGACTCTGTACCACCCAACAAAGGACTCACACACATCTCGTACACAGCAGTACTCATATATAATACGTTTCAGTTACATGGTGAGCTGGATGGCTGTGGCATGGCTGATCTCTCCTCAGTGATGCCAGCTATAACTTCCCAATAAAAAATATCCGAGGACACCTAAGCACTTCTAATCCGATGTGGATTCAAAAGCATTCACACTCATTCCAATTGAACGCTGCTGAGTGGTCCTTTGAGTTTTGCACTGCAAGTAATGTACCATAGTGGTACTTGCTGTCAAATCCAGAAAGCAGCAGCAGCCTGCAGTGCCAATGCCACATTCCACTGCTGTCCTGCACGATGAGAGACCTAGGAAGCAGAAGCGGCCACCAAGGCCGGCAAGCGTGCGCTGCAGCTAAGCCCAGCGCAGGTGAGAGAGAGATACGGACCGCGTGCCAGCTTCCGAGAGTGAAAGTGAGGGGGGAATCGAGGCACTGTGGCAGTGCCCTCTCCCCTTATGCAACACCTGGCGCACCAGCACTGCAGCAGATGTGCCCTCTCACTCGCTCCGCTCTGTCGAGGTGCACTCATGACGTGGCGTCGCAGCCAATGAGAATTTGCCTGCCGTTTCGCTCCTACAGACAACAGACGCTGGCTTTCTCCCTCAATGGGCCATTTGATGCTTCTGCATCAATACCTTGTCTTTCAAAAAAGTCATAGAAGTCTGGGGCACTTGTGCACATCCCCAGTGACGATGATCTGACTTCCGGGCATTTGAGGCACAAATGCCATGCACATAGCTCATGCAGTAAAGGTAATGCTCAGACAATATATAGCAACCTTGAAGCCACAAAATACTTGCAGTAACGTAGTGCACTTAACCCAGATTGTCCGGATTCAATGCCAAGTTGCTTTGTACAACAATGCATGCTTCTTGCTGCCTCAGGAAATTTGCTATATTGTATTTTTATGAAAAAAAGGACTTGGCACAAATGTGTTAGAAACCCAGACACTGCCCACAGAAATAAATGTTTAAAAGAAACAAAACGCACTTCAGCTCCCATATGAAAGCCTTGTTCACAATGGTGGCAAGTGACCATTTGCAGGTAAAATAAACCTAAAAATGCTGATGCACACAGCAGGTGAAAATAGTCGATAGGATGCTGCCATCAGTGTTCTAGCAGTGGTTTGAATGTGGAATAATTCTAAGTGAAAATGTACGATACAATTGGACTCAGTGCCGATAATGCATGCATTACATCAGTCAATATTGTGGCCAATGATTTCAGTATGCTCAGTGAGAGAATTTGTCAATTATTTTTCCTTCAGTGTTGCTTAAGTCTCCTGTGAAGGTCACAAGAAAATGGTAAGACTAGGCTAGAGGTTCTGGTCATCGACACCTCGTTTCCCGAACCAACCATACCAAGACATTCGATGTGAATCTGGAAGCCCCCTGAACTGTTGATATTGTATGAAGAAGGAATGATGGGCGCCGTGTAAAACCTTGGTGTCACCTAGCTGCTATCAGGACCAACATCAAGCAAACTGCTGAGCATTACTTGCAGCTGGGCTGCACCCGCAGGAATAAAAAGTAAACATTCTGTTTCCATCATGCTCCCAAGTTGAGCGACCATTACTGTCTTGGTTGCTTCACCAGTGACTAGTGCTGCGAGTCTGCGACTTATGCTTGTTTCCTACGCATTGTGTCCAGGAGATTGCTCGTCATGGCATCGTAGAAACTTTGATAACGGCACCTTTACTTATATTGCTATAGCAACTGTTATATAAGTTGTGGTGAAGGGTGCAAAACTGAAAGGAAACGTGGACACAGTCAAAATGGGTAACACGTCTCATAAAGCTGAGTACAAAGACTTGTTTGCAATCCTCCTTTAGCTGCTGGCATTATGTGGCACCGTCTCACTGGAATTAGAGGTATTGTAATGACATGTGTACTTATCTTTATCGGGCGACCACGTTTCGCCGCCTAACAAATGTTATCGCACAGCGCGGGACGCGCCTGTATGTATCCGAAGTTTCTGCAAAGTCATCGATGCTTCTATCCACTGTCTGTTGTCACCGGACCTTATGTTATCTGATTTCATCACCTGACGCGAATAGTGTAGACATTGTGGAAGACACGCGGGTCCCAGTGGTTACTCTGGAACATTCGACGACTGATCTATAAAAGCAGACGCGCTTGACCCGCTATCAGATTTTCGACGATCGCTGACTATGTTCGCCGCTATTGTTATGCTTTAAGTGTAGCTTGTTCGACGTCATCGAGGATTCGACAAACACCAGTCGCCAAGCATTGCATAATCACCGAGGAGTGCGCATGACCACTCCGCCAGAGCCCTTACCGAGTTTTGCTGCGAGAATGTGAAGCTATAAGAGAACAAGTCGACGAAATGCTGCGCGACGACATCATCCAGCCGTCGAAAAGCTCGTGGGCATCCCCTGTCGTCCTGGTGAAGAAAAAGGATGGAACCCTACATTTCTGCGTCGATTATCGTCGTCTGAACAAGATCACGAAGAAGGATGTATACCCCCTCCCACGGACAGACGACGCATTGGATCGGCTCTGCAATGCTAAATACTTCTCGTCGATGGACCTCAAGTCTGGCTATTGGCAAATAGAAGTTGACGAAAGAGATCGCGAAAAGACCGCTTTCATCACCCCAGACGGCCTCTACGAGTTCAAGGTTATGCCATTTGGACTGTGCTCGACGTCTGCAACGTTCCAGCGCGTGATGGACATGGTTTTAGCAGGATTGAAGTGGGAGACCTGTCTCGTTTACTTGGATGACGTTGTCTTCACCGGAAATTTTGACGATCACCTTAGGTGGCTTACAACAGTACTAGAAGCCATCAAGTCATCAGGGCTCACTCTGAAGCCAGAAAAGTGCCGCTTCGCTTACAATGAGCTTCTGTTCCTAGGCCACGTCATCAGCAAGTCTGGAATCCACCCTCAGCCACACAAGACAGCTGTAATCAGAAAGTTCCAGCAGCCCATGGACAATAAGGCCGTGTGCCGATTCCTTGGCCTGTGTGCCTATTACAGGTGCTTTGTAAAAGACTTTCAAGAAGTGCGGAACCCTTAACTCATCTCACAAAAGCCGACTTTAAATGGGAAATGCGGCAGGACGACACCGGTGCTTTCACACTTCGATGAAGACGCCGAGACGGAAATCCATGCCGACGCAAGTGGCGTAGGCTTCGGTGACGAGCTACTTCAAAGGAAGGACGGAGCTTAAAGCACTATAATAGCTTACGCTAGCTGGACACTGATAAATGTGGAAGCAAATTATTCTACGACGGAGAAAGAGTGCCTTGCGATTATTTGGGTGATGGTGAAATTTCAGCCTTACATATACGGCAGGCACTTCAAAGTGGTAAGCCACCACCACACCTTGTGTTGGCAGGCAAATTTAAAGAATCCTTCTGGTCACATAGCCCGATAGAGTCTCAGACTCCAGGAATTCGACATCACCATGGTGTATAAGTCTGGGAGAAAGCATTCCGATACCAACTGCCTGTTGTGCACCCCTACTGACCCTCCGCTGCAAGATGAACTGGACAACGGCGCCTTTCTAGAAACAATAACTGCAGACGAATAGACCCAGAGTTACAAAGCCTAGTGGAGTGCTCAGAAGGCAAGACTGACGTTGTCCCTAGGGTATTTCAGCATGGACCATCTTCGTTTTGCTTGCATGAGGTGAATCTCACCGCTGTCTACCAGTTGTAGGAGCCGGGGGTCATGGCCTCGGAGTCTGGCATTACACAGAGGGTCGCGCTCTAGCCTACACCACCTGTGCATCTCGTAACAGGTAGCTGGCCTATGCTACCGGGGCGTCACAGGGAGGCTAAGAGGACCCACGGTGTTGTCCAAGCTTACTTGATGAGGGTTGCTTGTTTAGTGAAGAATACAAGGTTGAGAGGACGAGGAATGGAACAGGAGGTTTATTTACATTGGAAAGGAAAACTCATTTATATAGAAGAAGGGGTACTTGTACTGGCCGGAGCACGAAGCACAGTACTACATTGTTCTCGTAGCATGAGCTACAGGTCACAAGGCTACACCTTTTTGGTGAGCATGCATCAGAGCACACTAGCACACTCCAGCACCTTTGTTCACGAAATGCCATCCGTGAAATACCCTCGGGAGCACACAACTCACTCTCCCAGAGAAAGAAGGGGATGCGCATAGACAGGAGTGTCATGCTTGAATCCATTTGTGCGACTTGGCTCCTGGTATGGCACAGCAATTAGCTGATTGTCTTTTGATCGGCTTTGGCAGCTCGCAGCGGCCGTAACGAAATGGCGTAGAATGCACTTCTCCAGAAGTTCCTTGGTTTCAGTGGGCAACCAAGTGCCATCCATCAACCCCGTAGCCGTCAAATGTGTTTTGCCTTGGTGTCGCCGCTGATCTGTCCAAGGCGACGTATTGCGAGTTTCACGAAGCGATTCGTCACAGTAGGGCAGGAGAGGCTGGAAGGTTGCTTCCCCTACTGGCCGATCATAACAGTGCGCATTCACTTTGCTATATAACTGTTTGCAGAAGAGGAAGAGTAGCAAAGGAGACTCGAGCTGCATGCTGTGACATTCAACTGAGATTTTGAGCATTTGCTACTATCAGGCACGAAATGGAAAAGTATAGCTATGACATAGAGTACTGTGCAGATTACCTTTGCTAGCACAGGAAATGGATATGAAGACGACGAATTTTTGCAGCACGAAATGAGCAGATGTTGACATTTTGCAGCAGGTGGCGATGTTATACAGCACTGCAAATGTGAGTGAGGAAGGCTAACTTTATTTTTGGTACTTCTCTAAAGAGCTTTCTTTCAAATGTGGCAAGTCAGACAAGGAGAGTTTTATGATAAAATGATTGAGGACACAGACCAAAGTGTGATGGCTATGACTGTATCCCCTTTGAAAGGACCAAGTACCTTAAGACCCAAGGAGAGAGGCCTACAAACACTCTAAGAAAGCAAATGGAGTGAAGTAAGAAAGTATGATACGGTCCTTGATGCATATTGCCTATGCTGATGTGGCATTAAGGTCTTCAAATGAAGAGTACTATGCTGGTAAGAAATGGTTGGTGGGATTGAATTTTGGGGCATCTAGTTTTATGAGAGTTGGAAGGAACTTAATGATATTTATCAACATTTATTTTCATTGAAAAATTCAGCACTTAATGACATCTACTTTTTTTACAGTACTGTCTTTCAGGATTTTTGGCCCTTTGTAAAACTGCTCATATGCACTTATACTGGGAACGAAACAGTAAAATGACAACGCTTCCTTGTCATAAAGGCAGTGAGGCAAATTAACTACATTAAAAATGTGTTAAATTACATGCACACACATGCGGAAATTCTCGTCAGAGAGCTGGCCACACTGCTTTCTGTTTATCATTCTTATTAGAAAAAAGCTGTGCTCCACACTGACACTAGATACGGGAAAGGAAAGCAGTTTAAGTGCTGCATCCAAGAGGCACGGCCACTGAGGTCATTGCATTTTCCAGAAAAGCATGCATTCTATTTTGTCCAGCACTGTCCAGAGAATATACTCTGCAAATCCCCTTTTTTTTATAGTCTCCAATGTCCCTTCCTCACTTGCCACCATGGGGAATAGAGAGCAGTAAACACTGAAGTCTGTACATGCTGCATATTGGCACAGGCATTTGAGGTGGGCAAGTGGCATGTATGTCTATGTCAAAAAATCTCAACACTGGCCTGCAAAAGAAGAAGAGGCCCCCACAAATTCCTCGAGTCTTACTCTGTCCACAATCGGCAGACATGTTGTGCCTCTTGGAATTGGCTCTCTGGTTGTGTCCTTGCCCTGTTTGTGTCCCGAAGTTTGGATCAACTGATGAGGGCTCCTCCTTGGAAGGCAACGCTTTTACCCCATTACCCTAGTCCCTTCACTTTTTCCATAGGACATGCAGGAAAGGGCAGGAGAAAATGACTTGAATGCGCACAAAGCTCCCTTATCCAATCCCCTTTGTTATGACGCGGTTGGTCCACGGTATTTGGGCAACGTACGAGCGAGGCTGGCAAAAATAAAACCTGCCTGTCCAGAAATGTCACTCTCACTCCAACACGCGTGGGAGCTTCTGTACCTGCCGAGCACGAGTAAGAGGACTTAAGCACACAACCCACAATGGCTGGTCACACAAAGTGCCAGATTCCTAAATTTGGCACTTTTCAGTTTGAACCGAATTCCTGAAATTGGAATCTGCAGTAGTTTTTGGCATTCATGGGTAAAAATTAATACTTTTTAAAATTTATATTTTAAGTGCCTTTGAGAGAACCACCTCTAAGCTGCTCACTCACCTGCCATCAATGGAAAGAAGAAGCGAAATTTTCTGTGAGAAACACCAGCATACCTTCTCAACAAGGCAAGAAAAAGAAAAGAAAAGCATGAGGTGTTGTAACCCCAAATGTTTGAATGCTGCTTTTGAGTAGTCTATGAAAGACGAGCTAGGGTGCTCAAGACAAAGCCCCAAGCAGCTTGGGTTGATAGCAAGATGACCCTTGTGATGAAGCACTTCATGACATCATGCGATTAACTATAGCATGTGTTCCCAAACTTTCTAGCCTTGCAAAATTGTACTTGCCTTCCCAGAGTGCCACATAACCCCTACTGCTTTTCCCCACTGATGTGCTTATCCATGACCACACAATGAATGTTGCAATGAACAGCTGTGAAATGAGAACAAGTGCAGAAGTTACTAAAACATTTAAACGTGGTAATAAAGATTTATTTGAGTGCCCCCCTTAAGTTGCCTGCTGTGCAGTCACTGTACATTCATTTATTTGCTTACATCATACTGCAGGCTTTGTGGCCCAGTTGAATTGAATTCTGGGGTTTCACATGCCAAAACCGTGATTCGATTATGAGGCACGCCGTAGTGGGAGACTCCGGATTAATTTTGACCGGGGGATCTTTACCGTGCCCCCAATGCATGCGACATGGGCTTTTTGCATTTCGCCCCCATTGAAATGCGGCCACTGCAGCTGGGATTTGATTCCACGACCTCGCTATTAGCAGCACAACACCATAGCCGCTAAGCCACCATGGCAGGTACCATGTGGCCCAAGCATGAGGGGCAAGGTACCCTGGCAGATATGCATACAGAAGGCTAGAATGAAACTGCATGAAGCAGTAATTTTTTCTTTTTTGTAAGGTTAAGGCAAAGTCAAGATACTCCTACATGCCTTCATATGCATATTACTGGCTACCATATGGAGCATGAGCATGTTTAGAAGCTTTCACCAGAAACAGAAGTGTCACTTACATGAACAGAGCACCCAAACTGATTACCACATGAGCGAAACAAGAACAAACAAAGCAGTGCCAGTGTTATGCGAGCTTGGGTTCTCCGATGCTTTTGGTGGCGATATGAACATCAACATACTACATGCATCATCTATACAGCGTGACTTTCTAAGGATATTAGAGCCTAATGCTTGCATTAACACTATTAATGAGCCCCCTCATGTCCGAAAGAACACTGAAATGTTACTTGACCTCTCTATTACAAACTACCCCACATCCAGTGCACTTGCAGGCGTCATTGGCATACATGTCAGTGATCATCTCCCAATCTTTCTTATCACTCACCTACGTAAACCATGCGCTCATCCAATAAAGATAAGCAAGTCTCATTTCAAGATATTGCTACGTGCTATTCGGAGATGATGTGAGCACTTGGATGTAGTGGGACATACTCATAAGCAGTCACTGCCAAAATGAGGACGACAACCTGCCTTGTTTGATGTTGGCTGGCTTCCATGTTGGCCAGTGCGTGCTACCTCTAGTAAACACACGACCTAAATAGTTTAGTTACTGTGCTTCCATGTAATATTTATTTGGTGGAGATGCAGGGTATTTCTGACGACGGAGCATCGCAGTGGACACCACCTCGATTCTACCCCAATGCCACCAGGTGAGGTTACGTCGATGCCAGCTACACCTACAACCACCACCCAGCCTATTGATCTCTTACAGCCCAGCGATCCTGGGACCTTTTCCGGGGCAAACAGTGTTGACGTTGATGAGTGGCTCAGCATGTACGAGTGTGTCAGCAAACAGAATGGCTGGGATCCAAACTATAATGCTAGCGAACATCATATTTTACCTTGGCGAAACTCCTGGCATCTGGTTTTGGACCCACGAGGGTGATGTCACCAGCTGGGACACGTTCAAGTAGCAGCTCCATGACCTTTTCGGCAACTCGTTTGGTAGACAGCTTGCTGCCAAGAAACAACTGGTGGTACGTACCCAAATGTAAGCCGAGCCTTACTTGTTGTACATACAGGACTTGCTAGCCTTGTGCCTAAGAAGCTGACCAGAAGATGTCCGAGGCTGACACGATCGCCCACATTCTAAACGGTATCACAGACAATGCGTTCAATTTGCTCGTCTTCACCGACGTGACCACTGTTGACAGTGTCATCAAAGAGGGCCGTCATCTAAAGCAAGCGAAATGCTGGCACATCTCGCCTCAGTTCGAGCGTCTACAGAATACCTTTGCAAAGTTGTCCAGCGAGGCAACTCCTTGTCAGTCATCCCCATCAGACAATGTGATGCACATCATCCGCTGAAAGCTCGAGGCCCCATATTTGGGGTCTTAAAAACCCATTGTATCAGAGACCTCGACGCCAGCTGTTTCATTGCTTGGCAGGAATTTGCGAACCTTGCCTTCCGCTCTGCTTTCTGCACCATAAACACTCCTGACACCACCCTATACTCGGTGGACAGGCAGAGTTTAGCAGACAACACGCTCAATTTGCTCATATTCACCGACGTGACCTGACAGTGTCATCTAGGAGTGCCGTCATCTACAGCGTCCACCGAATACCTCTGCAAAGTCATCGTGCGAGGCAACTCCTTGTCAGCCATCCCCATTAGACGATGTGACGCACATCGTCCTCTGAGAGCTCGCATCCAAGGCCTCGACGCCAGCTATATTATTGATCCAGGCCAATGTTCGCCAGGATTTTGCAAACCTTGGCTTTCTCTCTGCTTTCTGCACCATGAGCACTCCTGACACTGCCCTAGACTCAGTGGACAGGCCTCGTCACAGACCGTGCACCCTTAATCATTGCAGAAACCCGTCAGAGTGGGGAACAGCGGACAATAGACCTATCTGTTTCTGCTGCAGCCGAGCTGGACACATTGCTCGCTATTGCCGCAGCCAGTGGCTCTCTCCTTCCCATAGCCCCTTTCCCACTTACTCTAGTTCCTTCCGTACTGCAAACTGCTATCCGCCCCACACCGAATCCTCTTAACCCAATGTCCCGGAGGAACGTAGTGCTACGCCCAGTTGCCTCTGCCACATCACCATCCTTTAGCTGTCACTATTCGCCGGAAAACTACACTGCACAGCTTCTGGAGGTGAAGCTGCACTGTCAACCTCGACCCAAAATCTTCTGTTCCTCTCGTGTCCACAGTGCTCCTGAAGCAGCTGAAGCAGAAGCTGGCTGCTGATGGAGGGCGCCATGTCGGGCCTTTGCCAGAGTCGGGAGGTCGAGCCTTCGCCAGGAACTTCCGTCCTGGCGCACCCTAGTCTGCCGGACAGGTGGTGTCACCTGCCAGCGCCTCATCACTGCTCGTCTGCATGCCAGTCGGGGCCACATGGCACTGACACGCCAACCATGTTAGGCCTCGCCTCGGGACCAGGCTAGCACCCCCAATTGCCGCTTCAGAATTCCAGCCTCCAGGAGGACTAGTCGCAACACCAGTCGCTTCCAGCGAAGCACGGCCTACCTTGGAGGCAGCAAGCATTGCCAGTGGTGCAGTGCCCGATGGGCCGGTGTCGAGCCCGGCACCACTCATAAGGCCGACCACTGCGGACCTTCCAGATAGAGTGAGGCTGTCTCAGGCAGCACCCAGCGTTGACACAACCGGCCCGTCAACAACGGCGCCCAGGTGGAGTACTCGACAGCGGAGGCCACCGGATCGTTACTCGCCTGGGTAGCAGGCACCGTCAACCCAGCCAGGACAGAGGCAGAGCCTTGCACTTTTAACTTGTACGTTTGTTGTTGATGAACAAACTGGGGGTAAGGGGGTGTAACAAGCATGTGACGCCCCTCGGGCATAATCTTCATTGGCCTGCCAGGCTCGGTAGGCAACATTGGTCACCGCATCGCAATAAACACCGACGAGCACAGCTGCTCTGCAGTCAGTCATCGTTCGTCACCACCCCGCTGCAGAGCATCCGTCTATCGGAGGGTGCCTTGAGCCCTCCCTCGTTCACCAACCCGGGCGGATAGTGACAGCTGCTGTTATATTTCCCTCTGTCTGAGTCACGTTAATCGTTTCCATCGGTATCGTCGACCTGGATGAACCTTCTACTGATAAAGATCACACACCATTGAAATGCTGCACTTGTCAAGGCACCGACCACGTCCGGGTCATTTACTGAAGGTACAGATATTTGAAAAATCGAATATTAGATATTCGATTTCGGAATCAAATTAGTTGAATGTTTGCTATTTGATTCGAAGCTGAATACTCCAGTATTCACATGCCCCTACTTATTTGCCTAAAAGGTCAAATTTCAATGGTACAAAATTTGATTACTAAATTTGGAAGTGTACTTCCAACGATGTAAAAAGTGATAGCTGCTCCGTTAGCAGAAGTGCACTGGCAGGGGCATGGCGAGGTGTTCAATATATCAGATGTTGGCACCTCGATTTCTCAAGGGTTGGTAAAGTTGACATGGTGAAATTTTCTCACAATTTAGGTTCTTGCTTCTGCTATGAGAGTTAAATCTAGCACAGTTATTTCACTCCATATATTTTAGTCAAAAGTAATTGTCTAGTTACCACCCTGCTCAAGGGTCACTGACAAGTTCTGTATTTAGGATATCACAGCGACACTGTTGCAGTTTGCACCCAACCGGATTGTTTCACACAAGTGTAGGCGAGTCAAGCCTTTTTAGAGCAGGAAGTGCCTCTGCTAAGGAGCTCACCATTTTCTTTTACAGAGGAGCTCCTCTTGGATGAGTCCCTCCTTGTCTCGCGGTCCTCATCACTGCCATCCGAATGCAATTCCTCTGCGTCGGCAGTAAACATGTCTGGCTCATCGCTGTTTGCTGGGCAGCCCCCAAATTCCTGCTGCATATAGTTTGCCATCTTGTTATCGATGACTGGCTCATTCGTTCCATCCTGCATGAGAGAACAGGTTAAGAAAGGGCACGAGGTAAATTGTGGCAAGACTACCTCTATATGCACCCACACAGCCCCAGTCTTCGTTTAACAGACGACTACAGAAACCCTGTGGTTGTCCTGGACCCTGGGGGCTCCTGGACCCTCCCTTGAGCTAGGTGAAAACACACACTTTGCAGATAGCATACACCGCTATGAACACTTCAGTCAAATTTTGCATTCTTGCGCGGTGTGTGGGTCTTACGAGCGAAACACAGTCATCTTTTTCTGAGACACTCTTCTGAATAGAATTCTTCTATTTGGGGCTGTCATATATCGTCATGTAGCTAATTCCCACACATGGTTGCTGGTGGCCAATACCTGACATCAACCAAGTGCGAGCTGACGCCTGCCCAGCCACGCCTGCCCACATAGGAATGAAACTTTGGCAACACTACTTACTGGGATTCCGTAGCTGCTGGCTCTCACTAATTTTGATTTGAGCCACTCAACTAGCCTCAACCTATGCAAAACTTAAGCCCAGACCATATGTACACTATGCCTGCCGTGCCTCGTGATGAATAGCGGTATCTATAGCGCCTCCTCTATTTTTTTCAATGCCAGCCAGATGCAGCCAATCCGACCGTTCACCACCCTCTTCTATCATCTTTTCCTACTCTCCCTCGTCAACTAGCGCTCGCACCTGCTTTATGGTTGTGGGGGGGAGTACCATCTGGGTGGTGTCTCACGACGGAAGTCTGAGGAAGCCTGACAGATGCGTGATAACCTGACAGATGCAGGGACGGAGCATCTACCGCTTTTCCATCAGAACGGCAGCGGCACAAGTTCCGACGCACATGTGATGCAAGCAGCTGTACCATCTGGGTAGCGTTGCATCGCGGCAACTCACTTAACTAAGGTGCACCAACAGCTCCCATTGGGGAGCATGCAATTGCACTGGCATTGAAAAAATAGAAGAGGCGATGGTATTTACAAAGGACGCAGATACAGAACATGAGGAGTGAGGTAAATACCACGTTCGAAGTATTTTCATTATTATATTCCTGGCAGTTACTATACTCATTCAAAGGCATTTTTGAGGCTTAAATAAATGTGGTACATTGGCCCCTTTAACCTGACAGACTCAGTTTGACTGACAGTGCACGGTTAACTTTCCGATTTTTAGTTGACAAGTACTACAGATCGTTCGGCAAGTTGTACAACAAGTTAGCTTCAGTGCAACAAAGACAACAACAACCTAATGCACTACTTCCAAATTTTTGTTTACAAGTCAAAGAATGGGCTTTTAAAGCATCACACAGAAAGGCAACAGAAGGTAGAGTGACTAAACAGGAAAGAAGGTGGTCCCAGGTTCAATTACAAAGCCGGGACAAATTTTTGTTCAACTGTGAAGCTTGCTTTATGAGAAACCAATATGGGTTTTCTTTGCAGCTTTGTGTGATGCTTGGGTGGATGTCAATCTTTCCCTTCTATGCAACCCCCTCTACCTAGCGAATTTCTGCAGAATTCATTTGCCACTTTAATATCCCTGTCACACAGCACGTGTAGTGTTATTTGCAGCGAATGAGATCACATTTTAATGTCATTTTTGTTGCTTATACACGGGTATAGTGGATGATATCGACAGCTAATGGCATTCGCCCATTGAATGAGTTTCCCGAACTCGTGCAAGCGCGACTTGCGTAATCTCGATGACAGGGGCTTGGCAGAAAACTAATAAATCGAAAAAATTTTTTAAATGAAATGTAATAAGCGAAAAATTTGTCATAATTGTTGTTATGAACTTTACAATAATTTGATGACATGTACCATGATAGTTGAGGTAGTTTGTGCAGCTATATTCTTGTTCTACGTCTCTGACTGGACGATAGCACTTCTTGTCGGGCATGCTTACAAATGCTCGTCTGACTTTTTTTTTTCATTTCTGCATATTGTTTTCAAAGGGGTGCTGTGCTAAAGCCTATCCACCAACCACGCAAGTCAACTCTGTAGCTTCATCAGCGGAGAATGAGAAGCGAAAAGTGCACTCGACCAACGACAAGACATGCACGCTGCTGAACATATGGGATTTGCACAGGAAGAAGTGCAACCTAGAAGTATACATGTCGATTACTGAGTGCCTGTATGCACAAGGTACCGATAAACATCGCCATCAAGTGCGAGTGCTATTTTGTATACCTGTGTAGACAGGGAATGCAAGACTGCAATGACATTCGGTATGAATGTCATTTACTGAGAATGACATTACGCATGCCGTGTGAGAGAGGTATAACACCACAATGACAGCATCCACGGAATTCTAAAGCAGGAGCACATTACAATCAACTGTGCACACATAGCTCCCTTCCATGGATTTGGGACTCCCTCTGTACTTGCTTGTTTAGGGACAAATCCTTTGGCTCAGCTGCAGAGCTACTATGGCAGCAGAAAGAGCAAAAATCATGCCCAGAAAGCTCTTTTTTTTTGCAAAACAGTAATGCAGCCACCTCATGCAGCCTGCCCTGCCTCCTTGTCACAGAAAAGTGACCCCACACCCCAATGTGGACGGCCTCGATGGGTCCAAAGCTGCCGTACTCCACTGGAGCAAACTCATGCACAAGCACAATACGAACAAACTTCAACAATCACTGATGCTAAGTGCACAGGTGGACAAAAATATTAGCTGCAGCCAGCCAACAGAAAAACAGGACTCTCACCGAACTGCTGTCTGTCTCAGACTTGCTGCTGTCATACTCCCCCAGGCTGCTCTTTTCATCCGCTTCCTCTGCACAACAGAACAGTGTTGGCTTGAAAAGGTGCACTGTGATTCATTTAGCAGGGAAAAAAATAAATTTGCCAGATGCATAATCTGAAAAGAATAGCTGCGAGTGGAAATACACCTCAAATCAGCTTTTGTAATCCAAAAGTAAAGCATAGCCAAAAGTGACCGAAAAAGATCCTGTGTGGCTTGACTTAAGGAGCCGCATTTCAAAGAAAAACAAGTTCATACGGAAGATTTCTTTCTCCACTGGTATCCACACTTACTGGGTTTTCAGTCTAACTTAAGAATTTGGTAGATAAAAGATGGTGGTGGTGGTGGTTATGTTACAGCAGGCGGGGTTAGCCTGGCATACATAGCCGGCAATTGTTCCACCTGAGCCTCTTATGAGTGTCACAGTGTGTGTCACCAGATGTCGAAGAGCCCTGTGCCTCGAATGAAGGCAATCGGCAGTCGTTGCGTCCTCTTCCTGATTGCCGCAGGCCCGGGTAGATTAAAGGAATCTTCCTAAACTCAACCTATTTTACAATAAAATTGCCCTATAGCAGAGGCAGTGCCGAAATTATTTTTTCTTTCAATGCCAGTTAAGCCAAAGGCAATGTTATGCAACCCATTATTTGTCAGCAGCTCCTCTTCCACCCCAACCACGCATTCATATCAACACTATCTTCAGTCACCCCTGATTAAGCATTCTGGAAGAGCTACTACCAATGAACTTGGCAGGGGGAAGCATGTGAAACCTTCAATCAAAGTGTTCAGGGGGGCAAGTCTGGTGCATTATCAGGTAGCCAATGGGTGTTTCCTTAGCCGCATCACATGCCACCACATTTTGGCCTAACTAGTGCAAAACTGTAGATAAGCTTTTCTTTGAAACTACGATGGGTTTGTTCACATTTTCATACATGAAACAAGCAGCCATGTTTGTTCATTTCACTGCCTCATCTTTCACTGCTGGTTATTTTAAATACAGTTAAACCTCGATATAACGAACTTCTCGATATAATGAAGTATTTAACTTTTCATAACCTCTTGTCCATAGAACACCATGTATTTAGAACCTCAATATAACGAAGTGCATTTGTATGCGATTTCAATATAACAAAATGTCACTGCTGCCACAAAGAAATGCAGAGACAATAAATGGAGACTTCTGCTGACGCAGATGGTCAGATAACTGAATTACAGGCAGATGCTTGCAAACACACCTCTCAAATCGCACGCCGCGTGACAAGAGTGACAGCCGAAGTGAAGCTGCGTTGTGTTCCGTATTTCTTACTTCAATGATTACCCCGTTTAGCTCGAAGGCGCTATAGCAGGGGGGTTACAATGTTAAAAAAAAAACATCTTCACTGACACAGCACACTTGCTGACTTGATAGGCGATACCATTTGCTAATGGAGCGAACAAAAAATTAATAAGCATAAATATTAGTTGTAGTTTGGTATTCTAGAATCTTGAAACGATAATCAGTACGAGCAAAAAAATTAATGAGGCCTAAGTAAGTATGTTTACTTTCAAATTTACCATGAAATATTTGATAAAGTAGTTTCAGTTGCAATTTTTTTTCGCCGAGAAGAAAGAATTTCCCATCCTATTTAACTTTTTATATTGGTACAGCTATCGGTTCTTGAGTACCGGCATAAGAAACTTTGCTTCTCTGTTCTGGATTTTTTCAAGTTTACCACTTGGTGTCTTTTGCCAAGGCTCTCACACAGCACAAGCATCTTCGAGCATTGGTCGAACGTATGTTAAGTAAGCAGTTGATTTCAAACAAGGTGTCACGTGTCTGATTTCACCGTATAACGTTTAGTCCTAGTGGTCTTAGCAACCACTATGTCAATGTGAGCATTCTATGAACAATTGGCTGATAATAATTTTAGCTTCACTGTGTTATTGCTGATGACATACTCAGAGGTTAGCCTGTGTCTTTTAGGTGTAAAAGTAACATGAACACATTTTTTAGTATTTAAGTTCATTCTCTATCTTGTATACCATTCAAGAGCACATGATAAGTCACCTTAAAACAGGGCAACATCAGCTTCCTTTCTAATTTTCCTATATGAGATGCATTCATCGGCAAACAACCATATACTAGAGCTAATTCCTGAACAAATGTCATTTATATATATTAAAAATAAAAGTGGCCCCAAAACTGAGCCCTGTGGGACACCCGATGTGATATGGATTTCTTGCCTATTAATACTACGCACGGTCGGCGGAATGATAGTTTTTAATCCAAGCTAGAACTGTATGGTCGATATTTAGCGATGCTAGTTTTCCTAAAAGCAAAGGGTGTGAAAGAATATCAAACGCCTTTTGAACGTCCAGAAAAAGGCAATCAATTTGTCCGCCAGTGTCGATATGAGATACAAGGTCATGATAAAATTCAATCAGTTATGTTGTGCAAGATAGACCCTTAAGGAAACCATGTTGTTGTGAAGCCAGTACGTTATTTGTCAGTAAATGTGTCATTATCTCTTTACATAAAAATGTGTTTGTGGTATACAGTGTTAACTTCTGGTTTCGGTTTTGAGTCTTTACGTCAGGGTGCCACTCAGCGCCAGACGCTGTAAGTTGCCTCCTGTAAGTTGCCTCCGCAGAAATAAACATTCATTCTTTGTCTGGTCCCCGACTGCAGCAGTCCGGCTCTTTCTTGCGGCGCTGCGCGCCCCGGCCGTTTAGGCCTCATGCCGTAAACTTTTCGTCCGGCCGCCCCGTCGAAGCTACAACAGTTCAAATAATTTACATGGCATGGACATAAGTGAAATGGGCCTATAGTTATGTACATCTTTTTTCGACCCACCTTTATGAGTGGGGACGATGTGCGCAATTTTTCAGTCATCCAGAAAGGCACCCGAAGATAAAGACTTGGTGTAGAGTATGTAGAGATAAAGGGAAATTGGTTGAGCACACTGCTTTAGAATTCAAGGAGAAATGCCGCTTGGTCCATCTGCCTTATTATTGTTAATTTCGTTTAGTCATGCTTTGATTCCATTCACGTTTAGCTCTACTGATTATATAGTTGGAACGGAACTTGTGCATGGTGAGGGTCTAGAGCTGTGTTTTGGCAAATATACCAAACAAAGTTAATTATTCAGACAAGTAGCTTTCTCAATGTCATCTAAAAACTTCTCATTATTAAAAACAACTTCGGTGATGCCCGCTGGATCTGCTCTGTAGCCTTTCATATATTGACAGAATGCCTTGGCAATCCTTTTTATTTCCCTGCAAAGTTTATCAAAGTAGCACCCCTTAGCAATCCTTAAGTTTTGTTTGTACTCATGGGTTACAGCACGCAAACTTTCTAAGTGATTCAGGACAACATTCATTTGGGCTAGATGGTGCATACTTGAATTAGGAAGGAACAGCGCCAACTAAGACGATCACCAAGATGGTCCTGTGTCGTTCTCCCTCTCGTGATCATCTCAGTTGGCGCTGTTCCTTCCTAATATCAAAGTGATGATTGTTTTTAGTTCTTTGGTGTTTTAAACATATGCGCCTTCTATTAACTATTTTTAAGATACGCGTAGTCATCCATGGTTTGTTATGCTTTTTGCCAGCAGTGGGGAGCGAATGCTTCACGTGCACTCTACCCCCGCGGCTGATAGCGTTGCCTGCACTGGGACACAACTATCGGGAAAAGTGCCGGCAGCTATGGCCGATTTCAAGATGCCATTTCATCTGTGAAGCAGCTCCTTCCTGCTGCTGCTGGCAGGTGGCGACACAAGTCTGTGCCAGGGCAGGCTTTTCAGGCGTCATTTTTTCCATAGGCGAAAACAGTTTCTAATTTTTTGTTTTAAAAAACAGGCGACTAATCGTGCTAAGTGTTATACTAAACGAAGTCGACAACAAAATGCGATCATTCTGCAAAATTTGAGCAAGAATAGTGCAGCGGTGAGTGCAAAATCTGTTTTTGACACGCGCAGCCAAATATTCAGGAACCTGGAAGCTGTCTCACTGTGTGTTTAGTATTGGAGGTTGTGTAATCTTGAGTTGTAATCTTGAGTAATCCAGTTGGAGTGAGAGGCAGACGAAGCATTCGCTCCCTGCTGCCGGCACTTTTCCTGATAGCATCGTCCCAGTGCAGGTGAAGCCATCAGCTGCGGGGGTGTAGTGCACGCGAAAGCGTGGCCGGCTTTGCTTAATTCGTACGACCGAGAAGATATTGTCAACGCATGTGGCATGAAACTGTATCATTCATTGGCGACTCCCAAATTTATCAAAATGAATTTTCTCATTAAAATTTGCTTTTTACGACTGCCCAAATATTTGGAAAATTTTGCAGCCTCTTTCTATGTAAGAAAAATTGATCGGTAACTGTACGTATTTGCATAAAAGGTCCGATTTCAATAGAAGGAAATTTTGATAGAATGAAACAAATTGCCGATTTTACCGACTTCGTTATATCGAGGTTTAACTGCATCAATCCACAGCAAATCATCAACCCTTTCATCGCGGCCTCATCTTTCAGTGCTGGTTCTTTTAATACAAGTCTAAAGGAATGCGCACTTAGTTTCATGCGCACTCACGGTCAAATGCAGGCATTTAACTCATCACCAGTACTTACAGCTATTGCACATTAAAACGGATTCCTGGATCACATTGTATCCATCTCTGACTGTGAAACATTCCGTGATAACCTGAACTTGTTGCGTGTTAATATTGTATAATGATGTTACACTTTGCTATTTTTCTGTCATGTAATTACTGTTGCCCCCTTACTCAATGCCCTTCAATGGGCCTGTAAGGTATTGTGAATAAATAAATTAATAAATAAATCGTCAAACCTTTCAACCTTTTACTATATTAGTATCTATATCCATGTCTTGGAAATTTTCGCTTTATTTATCCTTTGAGGGTCATCTCTGTACATGTAAAGTGGTGGAAAAAAAGTCTCAAATGGGCTGCCAGAACTCCACGAATCGAATAAGGAGCACTGCTATTCTATTCACCAATGATGCTTTATGCTCTTTTTTTGTCTTACCTCCTGTACTGCATGTCTACCAGCCAGTTTACTAGGACTTTTCCACCATTGCAAATCACCATTGGCTATCCTCCATATGTCCTCTCATAAAGTAGTATGTTACTTTGTGCTTTCTAACCTTGAGAAAAATATGGACAAAAATGTAGCTCCATGTTGCCTCCAAAGTGCAACGTTTTTTGCCATTTGTTTGTTTTTCCCATTCACTGCCACGAACACTGGAACTGTCTTGCTTGAGGCGGACACCTGAACTATGCCAAAGCACAAGTGCGTGCAAATGACACCGTCCAGAAAATGCAAAGTGTGACCGTGTGGCATCTCCGCGAGTATGGAGGTTACATTTCCCCATGTGCATAGCTAGTACAGCTGCAGAAAGAAGAGCGAATGAAAGAGGTGCACACAGAAAGAAGGAAGAGACACACCTCCATTGCTAGGTGACACTTTTCTGGACAGAGCATGTGCTCGGAAAACCTGATGAGTCATCTGCTCCGCAATAGATTAAAAAAAAAAATTCTGCTCGCCCCCATTTGTTTTTCTCGGGTGCCGTCTCAGGTTCTCAGAACCCATGTGCCGTGGCGTCCGCTATCTGTGCCTTGTCGTTTGCTAGTCTGCTGTTTCGGCTGCTGTGAAGGATACGCGGAAATATAAGAATCCCCAGATTTTGGACCATTAGTTTGTTGTACTGAGGCATTGACATGACAAGGAAACTGAATAGCATTCGTTATTCTGAAAAGTACGCTATTCTGAAGTTCGTAGTACTGAAATATCTTTACATTAAAACTATAAAAAGACAGCAGGGGATTTTTCAAAACTTTGTTAACCTGAAAGGTTTGTTAATGTGGTGTTCGTAGAAACAAGGTTTCATTGTATACTACTGCTCTTCAGTTTACTTCAAGCCATGACTATGGGATTGCGAAGTGACGGATCCCAACCCAGAATACCAACATATGCTGGTTTATTCTTTGAGAAAATAATGAATATAAAATGCATAACAGCAGTGCCTTATGGGAGCAGCAGCTGCAGCTGCGATCCGGCAATCCATGAACTGCACAGCAAGTCTGGTTGAGTAATCCGTATGGTAAGCAATGGCTTTTCTGTGGCACGCAGGCTGCTTGCATGTACATGCTGCTGTTACTGAGGGCTATGCTGTGTGCAGGCGTGGAAGGCATGAATCGCTGTATGCGGTGAAGGCTTTCGTAGAGCTTTGCGTACAGCTTCAGTGATAGTTTATCGTGACGTGACCGCCACGCAAAGTATAGAGACCTCAGGGTGGACAGAAGCTGATAAAGTGCACCCAGCATCCAGAACTGGTGGTGTGTGATGAGGGTGAAGATTTCAAGGGTTGCTAGACTACTGGAGTCCCACTGGGCATTGGTGGTTCGTTGGAAAGAATGTATGATGGCGTCAGTCTGTCAGTGGAGACGTGGACGTACTTGTCTTTGATGCGGATGGTGAATCCTCTCGTCTTGATGGACAACACGGTAGGGTACAGTGTTATGCGGCTAGAAAGAAGCATGGATGGTGTTGTAGTGCCCATCGACACCGCAATGCAGGGACACTAAGATCGGCACTCTCAGCCGATGTCTTGATGTCGGCTGCAAAAGACGAGAAAATAAAGATGGGCAGCGCATGCTCAATGCGCAAGCACGGCACGGGCAATGCTGTTCCAGAAGCCTGTTATGCTGGTCCTCTTGTTCTGATGCTCCGCTGCAACTCCTCAGTTCCCGACAGTGGTGACTCCAGCCTAAGAGATGACAAATCCCAGAAAGGTACCACCCTCAGGCAACCCTCCGCCTGATGCTGCCTCGCACCCACGAGATGTTGCAGCTCTCCAGCTCTGCTAAACCCACATTCTTGGTGCAAGAACCCACAGGTTTGGTTTGCCCAGGTCGAAGCCATCTCTGGTCTGCATCACATCACCTCGGAGACGTCTCGGTTGCACCACTTACTTTGCAACCTCTGCATTGCTGGCATTCTGCACTCGTACCTGCACACTGATCCCACCATGCTCGTACGCCATAATCCTCAAAGACCTTCCTGAGCTCATGAGGCCCAGCAATTTAAATCAGCATTGCCATTTGTTGGGCGGGTTGGTAAACTGACTTGGAAAGCATATTTAGTGCCAGCGAACAAGGACAGACGGGAGACGACACCACAATTTCAATCAACAACTTGATTTTCAGGAAACATCCTCCTATTTAAACCATGCACCCAATTTAAGTCAGCCACTCAAGGAAAGCATAACCCACCACATTGTCATTCGTGGTCCACTCGTCACAGCTCATCCGTGCCACTTCTACGGTGAGCGTCTGGCCATTACTAAACAGGAATTCGATGCCATGCTCCAGCTGGGCATTATCCTTTGTCACGCACTTGGGCATCTCCACTACATCTGGAGCCCAAGAAAAAATCAGGTGACTGGCATCCATGTGGCGGCTACTAGGTGCTCGATGCTCACACAGTCCACGATAGCTACCCCTTCCACACATCCAAGATTTTACAGGTCACTTGGAAGTATCCAAGATCTTTAGCAAAGTGGACCTTGTCCAGGTGTATCACCAAATCCTCGTTAAAACTGCCGATATCCCTAAGAGAGCCATTACTTCACCCTTTGGCCTGTTTGAGTATGCCTTCTGGGCTACGCACTGCAGCTCAAATGTCCCAAAGATTCATTGCCGAGGTAACATGTGGCCTCCTTTCTATATTTGCCTACATCAATGACATCCTCGTCATGAGTTTAACTCCACAAGATCATGAGCGTCACCTCTGCTAACTCAACAAGTTCAACAATTTGGCCTGGCTGTCAACCCCCAGAAATGTGTCTTCAGGTGTTCCGAGCTCGAATTTCTGAGCCACCCCATCTCGGCACTAGGAATTCGTCCATTGTCCTTTCACATAGAGGCCGTGAAACACTTCCCAGCACCCACTACTCTACATCAGCTGCACGAGTCCCGGGCTTAGTGAATTTCTCACGCTGCTCTATTCCACACTGTGCCGAGCTTCTGCACCCTGACTGACCTTCGCGCAACTAAGGGCTCCTCATCCACGATTTCCTGGTCCCCCAAAGCTCAAATGAGTAAGGAGCAAGGCGCAATGTGCAAAGCGACCAGGACAGAAGAATAACACAAATGACAGGACCGGCGCCACTCGAGACTGGCAAGCTGAGACAACGATCAAGTCGATGCACAAAATGGCAGGATCGGTGTGAAAGCTTCATTGAAAGACAGGGCCCAATGTAGAAGAAATGTACTGAAGTGAAACTCTTGCTTGGGCTAGTTGGTTCATGCTTGAATGAGTAAGGAGCAAGGCGCAATATACCAGGACAGAAGAACACAAGATGAAACGGCAATCAAGTTAACGCACAAAATGGCAGGATCGGTGTGAAAGCTTCGTTGAAAGCTGTAAAGCAGTGATTTGGGCTTGTTGGTAAGACATTGTGACGCTCATAGCGAGTGAAAAAGACAAGGACGAAAGTGAGACATGACACACACGGGCACTAACTTGCAACAATCCTTTTTGTTGCAGATTGTTGCAAGTTAGCGTCTGTGTGTGTCACGTCTCACTTTCGTCCTTGTCTTTTTCACGCGCTATAAGCCTTCATTGAAAGAAAGCTTTCGCACCGATCCTGCCATGTCAGGTCGGCAAGTGACGCGGACGTTCCGTGCGTGCCCCGATCCATGCTTCTGCGAGACCGTCTTGTGGGGCCTCGTTCGTACGTGCGACCGTTCGCGTGACCGTACGGGCGAACAACCAGGCGTTGGTGTCCAGCATGGGGCGAACATATTTGCTCATTAACCGGTCGCGGTGAGTCGGACTCCCGCGATTTGTCACGAGCCCGTTGGCATGTTTTGTGGATAGCGACTCGGCTAGCAGGCATTAGTTTATGAAAGGTGCAATAAATGCCCTTGTGATTGTTTGCCCTACTGTGTTGTCGTTCCTTTGTCCCAAGAGCACGGGTGAGAATCCCACAAATGCCATCTATATCATGCTCCTCAAGATGTAAAATTATTAGCCTACAAATCATTTGTCAGGTCAAAACTAGAATTTGCATCACCTATTTGGAATCCTCATCAAGCATACCTTATCAATGATATCGAATCTGTACAAAATCGTGCCACTCGTTTCATTCACTCGTTACATTCTTTTGATATCAGCATTCCCTCCTTAAAAACTGCATCTGCATTATCCACCTTATAGCTCCGTCGTCGCATTGCCAGCCTATCTTCATTTCACAAATTCTTTCATAGCCCTATGCGCATCACACCTTATACCCTTCCCCCTACATGCACACCTCACCGCAGCAGCCATCGGCTACAGGTTGCCCGTCCACGTTCATGTACTGTCACGTTTTCAAATTCTTTTTTCCCTTGCACAGCTGCAGACTAGAACGGCTTTCCTTGCAACGTTGCTGTCATCATGTGCCCATCGCAATTCTTTGAAAATGTAAAAAAGCTTCCTGTCATTGTGACTATGTATTTTTATTCTTGCAACCCCTTATCTAACACCCCATTTATTGGGGCCTTTAAGGTAATAAAATGAAATGATGTCTTAGCATGCTTCTCACAGTTGACGTCACATTCAGCTGGCTTTTTTTTTTTAGAACGGAAGACAAGTAGCTGGGACAGTCCAGAAATATTTATGGGGCGGCGTTTGGCAACTAAACCAGCCATTACCTGATCAATGTTATTTGCGCACCACTTGGAATGAGGACTGGGGGATGACAAACTCAAGCACAACATTGATCATGAATTGTAACAAACTACGGTAGCCCAAACCAGCACCCTTCTAAAGCCAGTTCGATTTGTCTAGAAGGACTTTGCCCCCTAGTTCCTTGTCGCTCTCTGAGAAGTGCTTCTCGTGAGCACAGTCACGAGACATATGCTCCCAAACTTCCCTCGAGAATGCATGAGCCCCCACGTGCAACTGCACCGAGTGACTAAGAACCATTAAGGTAATTAGCTTTTCCTTGCAGGATGCGTAGCCACTGCTGCAGATCAGCATGACACATTTCCGCCTCATTCTCAAATGGCACAGACGGAATGTGCTTGCCTGTAAAAGTGAAATTCATGTCTGTCTGAGAAACCAGTGCCGCCAGTGCCACCAGTGCAATGCAGAAGCCCTCGAGAACAAAAGAGACAAAATGCCTGCAAACCATGAGAAAACCACAACAGTTTGCTCGTTGGAGCACATTACAACCCAACTAATTAGAGATTTGCCTGCCAAGGTCACCAATGCATGCACCCATGCGCGTACACACACACATACACGAAATTTGAGGGGCCAGCAGACGTTGTCTGCACAGGGATATTGTTGGTAGCTTGTTTCAGGGGCAGCTCAGCATGTCATTTGAGCACTACCAAGCAATCACTGCTGCTAAATGTCCGCCACTACTGTTTACTTACATTGCTGATTGAAATCTGGAAATATTTACAAGATATGGGACGATATCACAATTTTTGTGCACCACACCCATGAAAGAGCATGTAAACCATGGCAACATGCCAGCTGCATCATCTGTCGTGCTATGACGAAAACTGTATTTCCTCCTCTTCAAACTGTGAGGATGTTGCACCGCTGGAGCATGCTGTTGCAATGGACAAATTCCCCTCCTCAAATACTTCTTTCTTCCTGCCTAGTACCATAATCCCTTTTAACAGTCCTCTGAATACTTCATACTTGCTATGCTCCTGTAATGCAGTGTGCTTCTTGACTTTTTATTTAAGCACACCTTTGTGGGTTCTTAAGCAAGTTCATCCCTAATTTATTCACACTCCCAAATATTTGTTTCCATTTACTGCAGGAGAAATATATTACTTAGGCGTGTGCGAATATCAAAATTTTCAGACACGAATCAAATACGAAAACAGTTTCAAATATTGAACTGAATATCAAATAATGACATGCACATGATTTTATTAGCAAGGTGGATTAATTTGTTACTTTGGAACATTGCAGCTACACTGTAAATGTTAGAAAACTAGACTAGTAAGCCGTTATACTGAAACATTGTGTATTTCACTCATGTTGGAAAATTTCGTAATTCCCCGTAGCTGTGATTGCCAGCCTGTGCCTTTTATACCGCATCACATGCTCACAAAATTGGAGGCATCTGGCCCTGTGCCAGTCGTCACTCATCGCACTTGCTGTCAATTAATAAGCTAAGAATGAGGTGGGGGGGGGGGGGGGGTGCGCCGCAAAGGAAATAACAAAAAAGTGCACCCTCGCTGTCCGCAAACCCATACCCCTTGCTACTGAGAGTGCGGCTTTCCCGCAATATCTGGACGTTTAGTGGCTAAGTGTGCTTTACAGGTAAAATTTCGCTAGCAGAACGAAATAATCGCAAAATTCAGCACAAAATGGCCCCAACATCCTTAGATTAGATAGAAACAAGTGCTAAGAACTGTGTTTGCTCCCACACTGCCAGCAGTATATTAGATTTCATTCGCCTATTCCTATCCAACCGAATATTCAAACATTTCGAATATCCGTTTTTCAAACTGAATACGAACATTAAAAACATAATATTCGATAATATTCGAACGTTCCGAATTTTCGTGTACCATATAAATATGTATTATTTTACTATTAAAGAAGCATGAAATCAGACTTTTTGTACATTAATGTGAATCCAAGTTTCTCGGTCGGACTCTGCTGCCAGATATTAATATACAGTTCAATATGTGCCTAGTAGCTGTTGCTTTACCACTGCTCTATTCTTTTATGCGAGAGGCTAAAGGTCCGATCACATGAAGCATGTGATATGCTTTTCACTAAGCATATACGCGAGCTTATGTGTCTCTGAGGCCACACACGAGTGACGAAGGGCAGTGCAAGCAGCCATATGATACACAGGTGAGCGGTTTATTGCGCGCAGCAGAGTGGTGCTAGGTCACCTTTGAGGAAAATATCCATGTTTGAGTTTGAGAAAAGTTTGTTCTTAACTTGCACAAAAGAAGTGATTGAGAAATCTGATACAGATGGGGCTCAACTGCGATTGAAAGCGTCCTGTATGACACCCGGATAAAATTCCGAGCCCTAACCTGTTACGGCAGCACTGTGCACCACAATTTTCGCCACCTTGGCCCACAAGCACTGTGTCACGTACTTATTACGGTGCTTGTGCTTCGCCAGCCAAACCGAGCCTTAAGGCAGGCAACCAGTGTTTCATTATTAATAGTGTTTATCGTCTTTAGGTGATCATGGTGTGACACAATATCAGCGGTGACTCCCGGCACCTCAGCATGATCTGGAAACCACAACAACCTACTGTAGGTAAGTATCTCAAGTAAGTTTGCTTCCTGTGGTCTTTTCGTGCATTTCCATATCACATGTGACAGCGACGGCCATGGACTACTGCATGGAGTTGCTCCTTGGCCAGCCGGGGTTGAGGGCCCAAAGGGGCCTCTGGGACCAGGCGGAGTGGGTAGCCAGGATCACTAGCATCGCAAAAGGGGCCCCACCCACCTGCTCCCTCCCTACCCCTTCCCTTATCCCCTTTCCCCTGTCTTGATTAACCAAGAAGTTTTTTTTCCATTCATCGCTTCAACAACCTGTTTCA
Organism: Dermacentor andersoni; assembly: GCF_023375885.2. Taxonomy (NCBI): domain Eukaryota; kingdom Metazoa; phylum Arthropoda; class Arachnida; order Ixodida; family Ixodidae; genus Dermacentor; species Dermacentor andersoni. The sequence continues at coordinate 11,267,668 of NC_092824.1, read as the reverse complement.
AAACCCTCGCTGGAAGTTTACATGCCATCCATGTGTGACAGCCCATCAGCGGGCAATTTCATCACATACACTGCAATTCATGCTCAAAATCAAGCACTGCTTGATGTGCACGCAACCCACGAGTCTCCTCTCGCTAGGACAGCACACATGGCCTCACAGACGTGTGAAACATAGCCAGGCCCGTAGGATTTTTCCCATGCTGTCGGACCTTAAAACCTACTTTTACTGTTTTATAACTTCATTTCAATTCTCCTACACAGATATGAAAAAAAGCGGTGACAGTGAACAGCCCTGTCACAGCCCTGTGTTAATATCTATTTTCTTTCCAAACTTAAGCCTTGCCATTCAGGACGCACTGGCTGGGCCCTCTGGTGCAGCGCGTCCCGCCGCGGCGGCTCCGAGCCCAGTCGGCATCATTCTCATTGCTCGACTCTAACGGCCAACCTAAATGCCGAGCCAGCAGGTCCCGGTCCAGCACACGCCACCCCAGATATTGCTCAACCCAACGATCCCCCTCGGCAAGCTGGCATCGGTCGTCCAGCTGAGGCCCCGGAGATGCACTCAAAATGGTGGCCTGGAAACAGGGATCCCCAATGTCACTGGCATCCAGCTGACAGGTGAGGGAGATGGCAAACAAGAATTCCACTTTGAAAGCCCATATTTTGGTCCAGCAAGCCCAAATCTCTGCTCAGCAGTCCCAGATAGCTAAATTAACTAGCTATATCCAATCCCTTAAAGCTAAGGTCAACAGGGCCTTCACCTCGCACACATCCACCCCGACACAAACACAGGAATGCTCCCCTGCCTCCACTAGCACGGCATCACAACCGCAAACCTCAAACAAACATAGGGCCACCATATCCACTGCCTCACTCCATACCAAAGCGGACATTGCCACAGCCATTACGGCAGCCATATATCCCCTAGAAGCTAAGCTGGAGGTGCGTTTTAATGTGATCAATCAACTCAAACACAAATCTCCAGGAATTTCATGCATTCTACATGGATACGATATAGACTACACTCAAGAGCTCTGTGGAGGCAACACAAGCTAAACGCAGCACACAGCTCACTGCACTAAAAGAAACAATTGACACCAGCCAAAACTACATCCTAGAGGAAATCTGTAAGAAGCCAGCTATACACCAACACCAGCCCGCCAGACAGGCCCCCACACCGACAACAATGCAACATGGCTCCACGAACAACCCTGACAGTATGGCAGTGGAACTGCAGGAGCTACCACACTAAGCGGGGGCACTTGAAGCTTCACATCCAACACAACACACAAAGCTCTCCAAGAGACGAACACTCCCATAAAACTACCAAGGTATACTCCATGCAATCAGCTAAGCCTGGCCGAGAGGCCTCATCACAACATGACCTTCATTGTGCACCGCAAGCTTACAGCCACACAACACGAATTTGAGGGCACAGACATCCAACACACACTCCTTAAAATACTGCCAAGGAGAAAGGGAGACAGCCTGCTCTTCGTCCTCAGCATTTACAACTCACCACGAGATAAGGGCACTGACATTCCACTAGTCCTCCACAAAGTGGAGCACAACTACTGATTTTGGGTGACTTCAACGCCAACCACCCAGAGTGGGGTTACCCAAAACCTGATCGCAAGGGCACCCGATTATGAGAGGCCGCGCAAGGTGTAGGTCTTACTATCCTCAATGACCCACAACTCACACGGGTCAGTTACAGTGTGTGCAGAGACACCATGTAAGACCTCTCTCTTTGCAAGAACACACCGGGTGCCCACTAGCAGAGCACAGGCCACACGGTTGGCAGCAATCATTACATATTGTCACTGACTTTTGAAACGGCCGCCAGCAGGGCAAAGACGGCCACGGCCCGCAATACAAAGTGGGATAAATTCCGTCAGCTATGTGAAAAAACTGCACCCGATTCCATATTGGATCTCAATGAATGGATCAGCTTACTGAGCCGCGACATGACTTCCACGACATACGAAATGGCGGCACCTCAAGAGCAGCCATCGAGGGATTCCCGCCTCCTGCACATGTGGGAAGCGTGCGAAAGCCTCATGCGCAGGTGGAAGTGTCAACGTCACAATAACAAGCTGTGATGGCGCATAGCAAAGCTCGAACGGGAGATAGAGGCTCACACCTCTACATTGGAACATCAGCAGTGGGGCCAGATCAACAGCCTCAACAGCCAGCTGGGCTGCAAGAAGATATCGCACCTGCTGCGATACCTACTGGATCCCGGCAACACCAAGTCGGTGGTATGCCAGAAGCTGACACAACTAATACACCAGTACCCTGGCACCAACGAGGAGCTGCTGGCGGAGCTTGCCAGCCGGTACATTAACACCTTGAGACCGAGTGACATGCACATGTCACACTACGTCAGAGCTCCCAATGAACAACTGGATGCTGATATATTGGAGGCAGAGGTCTACGCTGCACTGTGCACGCCGTTAGCTCCGGGCCCCAACGGGTTACGAACAAGGTGCTGCGTAACCTCAACCCAAAGTCAGTGGGAGCAATAACTGAATACATGAACGAGTGCTGGCGCTCCAGCCGTTTACCTCCCGAGTGGAAACATGCACGCGTGGGGTTCACACCAAAACCAGAGAAGAAACTTAACTTAGAAAATCTTTGCCCCATTTCACTCGCCTCCTGTCTAGGCAAGCTCATGGAGCATGTAATACTCTGCCGCTTACAGATCTTTGCAGAGGAACACTATCTCCTACCACCCACGATGCTTGGTTTTCAAGCACACTTGTCTGCCCAGGACGACCTCCTTCAGTTACACCACAACCTTTTACATCCAGACAGTGGTTCGAGCACGAAAGCTCTACTAAGCCTGGACGTCCATAAGGCTTTTGACAATGTGCTCCAAGCGGCCGTGCTCAAGAGCTTAGCTGACTTGCAACCCGGCGAACGAACCTACAACTATATCCGGTCATTCCTCACAGACAGGATGGTCGAGCTCGCGGTCGGGGACCTGCGCTCGCTGGTAATCTGGCTCAGTGACAGAGGCACGCCACAAGGCGCAGTCTTGTCACCATTCCTATTCAATCTAGCAATGCGCACCCTGGCTCTGAAAGTGAATGAAGTCCCGGTACTCAGACATATGCTATACGCCGACGACATCACGCTCTGGACGTGTGAAGGGTCGGATGGCACAGTTGAAGAAATGCTCCAACATGCCACCGACATCGTCATGCAACACGAGAACGCAGCGGGACTAGAGAGCTCCCAGCACAAGTCGGAACTTCTCCTGATCTGGCCAAACCGAAGCAAGCACAAGTCACCCCCACCTCCCATCACGATAAGTGTAAACCGGCAGCCAGTCACCCACATCGAGCACATGCGAGTACTGGGCATGATACTACAGCAGAATTGGCAGAATGGCATCGCCATTGACTGGCTCCAGATGACTGAACCAGACCACGAGACTGCTACACGGAGTGAGCGTGCATAAGAAAGGCAGGAAGAAGGACCTGCTCCAACTAGTCCATGCCTTTATCGTCAGCCGTCTCACCTATGCACTACCATACCTACAGTTACAGAAGACAGAACAAGCTCACCTCGACTGCACTACACAACACGCAAATAAGGTAGCCCTCGGCTTACCAAGACACACATCCACCGAGAAACTTCAACTGGGAGTTCACAACATCATCGATGAACTCATTGAAGCACACCGCACATCACAGGTTCACTGTCTCCAAGGTAGCAAGGCCGGCCGCTAGATCCTTGCTTGAGTGGGCCTCAGAGCATCCCCGACGGGCAGTGGACCCCGCCACCATCCCACCACACATGAGGCGCATGTTCATCATCAAATCGCTGCCCAGAAGCACACTCGCCGGCCACCACGACGGCAGAAGAGTGAGGGCCCAGGCCCCACACAAGATGTATGGGGCCAACTCAACCGTAGTGTACGTCGACGCAGCTCAGTACTCTGATCGACCCCACACCTACACCATTTGCACTGTTCCAGGCCCAGGACTCAAGGCAGAGACAGCTTCGAGCTCTCTACGCGCCGTCACCCTCACCGAAGCAGAAGAAGCCGCCACTGTGTTGGCCATGGCCTCAACAGACAACTGTATATTTATAAGTGACTCGAAAACCGCCAAAAAACTTTGCACGAGGAATAGTGGCACAGACCACACTAAAGCTCCTACAGTCACTACAGAAGAACCATGCTCAATAGAGTTGATATGCACCCCGGCTCACACGGGGAATCCAGGGAACGAAGCGGCCCACCAACATGCTTGAGGATTCATCAGCCGAACGGAGGGCCTGCCGGAACCGGAGACCTCAAACGAAGTCCTGCACTCATATCATGACATAAGTCAATATTACCGTCTTACACGACACACTAGGCCCGCACCAAACAGTAAACTAAACAAGCATCAGGAGGTCACCTGGTGCAGGTTACAGACACATCCATACCCGAACACCTACGTATACTCGCACATTTACCCAGATAGAGCAAGTCTGTACTGCCACCTGTGCGGCGAGCTAGCTACACTTGGCCACATCGTCTGGGACTGTGAGGAGGACCCCCTGCCCCCAATCTCCTGGCCTCTCCCTCACCTTCATCATGGGAGGATGTGCTGCTCAGCTCCAGCTTGGACGTGCAACTCCCAAGCCGTGGAGGGAGCCGAAGAGGTTGCTGTCACACATGACCTGGTGGCCACCTATCCTTCCGGATGAGCCCATAAATTAGCTCCCCATTCTGGCAAATAAAGTTGTCTCTCTCTTTGTTGAGGCGATCCCTCGACATTGCAAGTGTGAGACTGCTGCATTTTGTTGGCTCAGCCACAAACCACAACTGCAGTCACCAATTCCTGGCAAAGTGGTGCTGGTTAGGCCTAGTGGGTGGTGGGAACCCTGCCCTTGATACGTTTGCACCAGTCAAACAAGTTATATAATGTACAAGTAGGCTACCCATGACTGCAGTACATTGAGTTCATGTTCGTCTATCTCATTGCTAATTCAATGTCCTGACTAGCCATTCTACATCATCATGATTGGACGTTGGGGCATTCGATGTTACTACCTAGAATTTATATCTCATATTTAGCTTTATTGTATGACAATTGCTTTTCTCATCAATGCTGTAGAACTCATCGATGGTGCCCGCTAGGTCCTTATAAATTAAAGATTCTATCATGTATTCTCTCTCATCTGGAAGACCTCAATGGCAGAGGACATGCTTATTAAGTCAGCACTATATGCCTCCCCTGTTCTAACCTCACTAAGCCCAATGATAGCCCATGCAAAACTGGATAATCCCTCAAAAAGCCCTCTTAAGCTAGTTTCACTCGAGAGGGTTCACATGTTGAATGTTGCCAGGATAATTTTCTACTAGTGGCCTGTTCAGATCCAGAGATTCTTAGGAACCTCTGCAACATCACCTGTCTCGGTCAGGTGTTGAGCAGCTGTTGGAGACTGAAGGCCAATTGCAAGATTCATGAGGGAGGCAGTGGCCAAATATTACGCCAGGAGGGCCAATTATTGCTCTGGCAAGGAGGCGTCTTTTTTGGGCTCAGTGGGTCTTCCTACTTTGGTTGCACCTGGACTAATACAGCTCCACTGACTTGCAGCTGTATTTTTTTACTTCTGCTAGTTCCAGAGCCTTAGCAATGTAGTGACCTGCAAGACGCTACCTCTACTCAACACCATTCCATGTGCTCACAGATAATTATTGCTACAAACATTCTACATGTTTGTAGATGTCGCCACTACTCATATCATCAATGAATGCTGTGAACCATAAGCACTACAAGTGAAAGTCTGAGAATAAGAGATATAGAAAGAATACCTTCACTGAGCAGCTCCCCAAGGCCAACATGGTCGTCCCTGAGGAACTGGGCAGAGCCAATGAGCAGGGGCAAGGGACGTGCCAGGTATGGGTCAAGAGGCCGCAGGAGGGTCTCCTCTGCATGGCGGAAACGGGTGTCCTCATCCGAGTCGTCATCATCTTCAGAGTCCTGGCGCAGGTCAACCACCTCCAGTGACGAGCGCAGCACTTCCACACCAAGGCGAAAGGCTTCCGACACTTGCTCCAGCAGGGCCCCCTCTTCCTCTGCCTTGGAGGGTGGCTGCACAGTGCCCCCAACCACACTGCAGAGGGCCTCGCAAGGAGTCTTAGCATTGTGCTAGATGCGAAACCAGAGCTTTTTCATAGCACAGCTGGCTTTCTTGCAAATGAATACAGGTGGGCTAGACATATTTATTTTGTTTTTAGCATCAGTGTTTATTTATTGTTGTTTTATTACTACCATTGACTATGCCACTATGTGCTTGATCTGAAGAGTAGTTCTAGGAGCTGCAAATGAATTGATTGAGCAATTATTCCTATCTGCCACTTAGAATGCTAACCCCATGGCTCCCACACATGCCAGTTGAGAGTTGTTGACCACTCTTGCTGTTCTCGTCTTCTTCCAAGCAGTATGCAGCAGCCAAAACATTCACCTGAAATATAGCATACCCCCAAATATCTCCAAGCAGTCCTGTCCTCCAGTAGGCAAAAATAACCTCTGAACTTCATCACATAACTCCACCCAGTTGTCCAATGTTGCCAAGTGCTTGTCTCTTCCATTGGTATCCATTCTGAATGCCACTCTAATAGACCAAAGGTTACCTCTTCTACGCATTACCAGGGCTAACGCCAATTCTCAATTTCAGTTAAAATGTCACCTGAATGCATGTGATGCTTAATCCATGCAAGCGTGATTTTACACCTGAATGCTGACCTATATATTTTCCCATTTTCACTGATCACTCCACTGTCCTCAGCTTTCACTGCAGTATCTCTCTTGACCAAAGATGAGTTCTGGCAGAACATACTAATAATATACACCAGTCGCAGACTGATCTTTCAGACATGGATAAAGCGTTGACGAGCGACCTTGTCAGTACCAGGAGCCAGCAGTCTATACGTGCAACAAAGTTGAAAAAAATATTTTAGTCCTACCGTGTTGCGATTTACAACAAGAAAGGTGCAGTACAGTGGCCTGACTAACAAGTCTACCAATATGGACAGAGGTGTGGCGACGAGCAACCGCGTAGATGGCGCCTCAGTCTTCCGAGAGAGATAGAAAATGGACACAACCGATCACCTGGTGTAGCATTTCCTTAATATCCTCAAACGCTGACCCGTGCCGGCATATGCAAGCGGCACCGGCCACATGTAGATGCGAGCATCTGTGTCATTCTGATGCGACGCTGATGCTGCTGCTACAGAAGGCTCCCCTCCTAGAGATGAGGAAAGTTCAACGAGCGGTGGAAAAGCATAGCAGTTTGGGCGAGTTGGTATGTCATTAATTTTTTAGGCTTGCAGCGCAGCTCAGAATGAGCAAAAAGGAAGGACTTGTGTAGCACTGCAAAACATGTGGTTGCGAACCCTTTTTAGAAAGAATGCGTCATTCTAGGTTGTAATCACAGTCAGCTTACAAAGGAAATCATTGAAGTAAAAGCTATCATAGGTCTTGGCCATGCATGTGTAAGCTCACTTTCATTATTGCTATCAAGCAATGAATTGGCGTATTTGGGACTGCCGCCACAGGCTGTCTGAATATGTTCTTTTATTTTTCGCATGGTTACCTTTGGTTTTGTTGCTTGGTTTTGTGTTGTTGTCTTTTCGTATCACATGGTTCGCTGAGTGTATAAGTAGCCTTCTGACCATCAGTAGGAAGTTAGTGCTCACGCTGTTCTCCGTTCCTTTTCATTACCCCTTCCATCTTCCTTTTTGCTCGTTCTGAGCTGTGCTACAAGCCTAAAGAAGTCAACAGAGATGGAAAATCCACGTGACGGCATGTCTTGGGGGTCGCGTATGGAGGCAGCGTCGAGGGATGCAGCAGGGTTGCGTTGCACACTGGTGGTGTCGACAACGAGAATTCTTCAATGTAAGCGGGCTTGAGGCGTTTCAGGGCAATTGTGTCTGGGCAGCCGTTGACGTTCACAACAAAAGTCGGACGGCGCTCGAGAACTGTATATGGTTCGGAGTGGTGTGGCTGCCAACGCTCCTCCATTTTTTTCAATGCCAGTGCAACACTCACTCACCAATGGGAGTCATTGGGGCACCTTAGTTCAGCGAGTTGCTGCGATGTGAGAAAGCTTGCAATTCGGCAACACAGTCGCCAGGTGATGGCATGGGTGTTTTGGCCGTGGCGGTAAAGAAATCGCATGGAAGGCGTAAGTGAGTTCCGTAGACTAGCTCAGCAGAGGAGCAACCTAGGTCGCTCTTGAGTGCAGCTCTAATGCCAAGTAGGAAAAGAGGCACATGTAGAACTCACTGCTCCGGTGACCCATGCGCTATAAGGGAGGACTTGAGATGCTGGTTAAAATGTTCAACAAGTCCATTTGACTGTGGGTGGTAAGCAGTGGTGTGAAAATGTGCTGTTCCAATAAGTTTGAGTAGCTTATTGAAAAGTGCCTAAGTCAAACTGCCGACTGCAATCAGCGACTATTGTGGATGGGCAGCTGAACCTTGCAATTGACGTAGACATGAAAGCTGCTGAAACAGTGGGCACTGAGATGTCAGATATGGATGTTGCCTCTGGCCACAGTGTACAGTATAGCGATCAATGCATGTCAGTAGGTAGGAGTAACCTTTTGAAGGTGCAAGAGGGCCGACGAGGTCCAGGTGCACAGTGTCAAAACGAACACCCGATGGAAGAGAAGATTTGGAAGGCAGGATGGGGTGATGCCGAATCTAGGAGCATTAACAAGACAAACAGCAGTGAACCCAGTCTCAAACTTGCACATTTAGCCGAGGCCAAACGAAACAGGAAAGAAGCTTCTGTGTCACGCGTATTCCAGGATGCAACAAGTTGTGCACAGTTTCGAATAGACGTTTGCGAAGGGATGCCGGAATGTATGGTCGAGGTGCCGTAGACGACAGACATACCATCTGGAGTCAAAATGACGTCCTCCAATTTCAGTGAATTTGATGAATTGCGGAGGGTACGAAGTTCGGTGTTATCCCACTGGTGACTGGCAAGTAAGTTTACTCCGATGATGAAAGGTTCTGACGTTGATGTGGAAACGACATTGAAGCAACTCAGAACGACTGCTGGAATGTTGTCGGTCCCCTTGATATGACGGAACATGTAAACTCTGAAGTGTAGGAAAGGTGTTGACTCTCGCGGGGGTGAGTGACGGGACACCGAATGGTCCATTCTTACTTAAAAGGCAGAGGTCCGGACACCGACCAAAATACTTTAAAATACATATTTACCTTTCAGCTCTCCCACGGGAGCCTTGTTCACAATCTTGTGAACAGCAGTTTGTGAACGAGGCTCCTGTGGGGGAGCCGAAACATAAGTATCTATTTTAAACCATTTTCAGTGTCCGGACCTCTTCCTTTTAAGTATGCATCATACCGCCCAGACAGGCTTCCGTCATACCTTCGACTTCATCGAATGCTTCACTGCGTGCATGAAATGTACATGTTAATAATTTAGCCTCCGATCTCTCACAATCTGTTGGATGCTTGTATAGAATTGCCCACTTAACACCTACCTGGTGGAAACAAAACATATATACTTCACTGTTCTGTTCCAGATTATCGTACGGAATATTGGTACGGGGCACCACAACCAAAACTAATTACAACAGGCTAATTATTCTACAAAAGAAGATATTACGCATTTATGAAAACTATCAGGGACCATGTTATAACCTAAGCACATTACCACTATTTTTGAAATACAGAATGCTTAAAGCAAACAACGTTTATGATTTTAAACTACTACAGTACATACATAACAATACACTATATATACACGAAAACATTATTGAAGTTCCTTATGATATGAAACTAAAGAGAAAATGGACACTAAGAACTTGGACCAATTATGGTAAACAAACAACCAGCTACCAAGTACTAACAATTCTAAATAAGCTAGAAGATAATATTGATTTCAATATCACTAGAAATGCATTTAAAAACCACGTGAAGGAAATGTTACTAACACAGTGTTTGAAAGAGTGATTATTGCAACATAAATATATTAAAATGGCTTTTTTTTTTCTTTTTTACGTGGATACATACATGTTCATGGTCATATGCTGCATTTGAGTACTATTATAAGAAGCCAACAAACACTGACACTAAGGACAACATAGGGGAAAATACTTGTGTTTATAAAACAAATATGATATCACTTTTGATATGACTAAAATCAGGCCCCTCCTTTCATTTCGCTTATTTGAGTACTATTGTAATTTACATGTACAACCTGTACTGTTTGTGGACAGGGAGAGGAAGAGAAAAGGGGGAAAAAAGGAACATTTATTATTTCGCCGTCTATTTTAAAAACCAACTCTAACCCAATATTTTTGTCAAATTCTACTGTTGTAAGTTTCTGTGTAAACTCATGTACAATGTGTGAAAATATGTAACGTGATGTGTGTTCGCTCACTACCAATGAAGTGCCACTAAATGATGTACAATACATGTGTATTTTGCGGGTACAGGAGCCCCTGCCAGGCGATGCACGCCTTTGGTCCGGCACCATTTTTTTGAAATTGTATTCAAAATGAAATAAGCATTGATTCATTCGCAAGGGGCCTGTGGTATGTCAAGACAGTAAATGCACGGCCTTCAAGAAAATGGCGAAGATGTCTGACAGCCAGGTAAACTGCGAGTAGTTCATGGCCCAACATGCTCTAGCGGGACTGCACAGGCTTCAGTTTCTTGGAGAAAAAGGCAAGTGGTTGCCAAGCAGTGTTGATGAAGTGCTGCAGAACGGCACCAACAGCAGTGTTTGAAGCATCTGTCATGATGGCAGTGGGCGCGTCTGGCATTGGGTGTCTGAGCAGCGTGGCATCAGCGATGGCAGATTTGACTCTTGTGAAAGCGTTGGTGGCCTCTTCAGTCCACTGAAGCCCTTGCTTAAGGTTGTTTCCTAGGAGAATGCCTTGTGGAGCCACAAGTCATGCGCAATCAGGAATGAATTGGCAGTAGAAATTGACGAACCTGAAAAATTGGCAAAGTTTGGTGAGTGGTCAGTCGTGGAAAGTCTTCGATGACGCGAATCTTGGATGGAAGTGGCCGAATGCCGTTAGCATCAATGATTTGCCCAAGGAACTTGAGTTCTAGTCGACCGAATTCGGTCTTAGTGACATTGATGACAGTTCCTTTACTGGCAAAGTGTGAGAACAACAACTGCAAGTGCTGAAGGTGTTCTTCTGTGGAAGAACTTGTGATGAGAAGGTCCTCAATGTATGCAAAAACAAAAGGCAGGCCTCGAGCGATGGAATCGATGAAATGCTGAAAGGATTGGCCAGCGTTCCATAGGCCGAAGGGCACGTGCAGAAATTCAAAAAGACCAAGCGGTGTGGTGATGACAATCTTGGGAATTTCTTCTGCAGCGACTGGTAGTTGATGATAGGCGTGAACAAGATTGATCTTAGAAAAGATTGTTGCACCGTGCAATGTTATGGTGAAGGCCTGAATGTTCAGGAGAGAGTAGCACTCGGGAACTGTGATGTTTAGCGCCCGGCAATCGCCGCATGGGTGCCAGTCTCCACACTTCCTAGGCACCGCATGAAGTGGTGATGCCCAATTACTGGAGAAAGGGCAGATGATGCCAAGTTGCAGCATATGTTCGAATTCCGCACAAACTCTGGGCACAAATGCTGGGGTCAGAAACAAACTGGTGGGACGTAGGTGACAATGTGATGGCACACGTAATGAATCGATTGCGTCCAGTCCGACAGGCACGTCAAAGTGGGAAATTCGTGCAGGAGCTTGGCGAACAGTTAGTCCAACATGGCAGAAATAGGCACGATTGGCGATGTGCTGGGATGCTGGGATGCTGGAAACGGACAACTGGGTAACGGAGTCAATGAGATGCCGACGTTGAATGTCAACAAGGAGTTGTGCAAGAGCTCTGCTTGAATGAGTGCACAACGGACATCTGCAACCTTGAAAATCCAGCGGAACGCTCGTCAAAGGCCAAGGTTTAGCGTGACGGAGCGCAATGAAAAAACTGGAGTGCTGGTGCTGTTGATGGCTCGCAAAAAACGACACATGTCGCTTTTCGATCAGAGCACTAGGTGGGAACAATGCTTACGTCAGCTCCTGCGTCGATTAAGAACTGCTGTCCCGTATCTGTCTGTCACGTGGAAAAGACAATTTGTGTGTTGGGCTGGGCCACTCGTCACCGTTAGAGGTCAGCTCGCCTGTTTCCCTGCGAAGCGCAGGGATGCCGACAGTGGCGAGCATCGTTTCCAAAACGGCGGTGGTAGTAGCAAACGCCAGGCATTGTAGGCGATATTTCACGGCAGGTGGCTGTGCATCTTGATTTCCTGGAACTACGGCTGCATGGGCGATGAGATGACATGCGGTGATGTTCTGCGGCACAAATGATACATTTCAGGCGCTTACACAAGGAGTCGAGTGGAAACTGCGCTGCTGATCAGCACGGAAGGGTGTGCAGGGCAGTTGTCACCTGGAAACGATGTTGTGGATGCGATGATTGGCGTGGCTACTTCCATGACTTTGTCGGCCAATGCGGCAAGTCCGGTAACATCCATGGTAAAGGCTGTCACCAGGACCATCTGCACATTAGCTGGGAGTCATTGTAAAAGCAATTCGTGCAACAGGGTGCCCAAAATGGATCTCGCGTTGTCTCCGAACAGCTGCCTCATTCAGCGAAGAAGTTGACTAAGGCGTCAGTCACCGAGTTCTTCAGCGGACAAACGCTGCTGTATGCAAGGACACTGTGAAGCTGCTGTGCACTGTAGCAGGGCTCCCTTGAGATCGTCGCAGGTGGCAATAGACAGTGGGGCGTCCAACAAACCTGCTACTTCGTCAATGGCAGCAGGTGAGAGCACTGTGATGCATAATGAAACTTTGAGGCTTGAGAGCATATACCAGCCACTTGGAATTACAATTTGGCCTGAAGAAACCACGTCGAGGGATGCTGGTCCAAGTACTGTGGGAGGTGAACGGCAATGGCCGAACAGGTGTGCTCACCGCATTCCTCGGAAGGGTTCTGGCCTTGAGCACTCGTAGTGTCAGTCCAGTCCATGGCCGTTTCTACCACAAGAGCGTGTGGCAGGATCACGTCCCAGTCACCAAACTGTGGCAACAACAACTGTGTAGACCAGTAGAACCTCGGCCCTCCGAGAGAGAGAGAGCAAACCGACAGAGGTACTGTGAACAGTTAGGGCACACAAGAGAACTAGAACCACGACAAAAATGCAACCACCTTTATGCTTACAACAACGTACCAGAACACAAAAAAGAAGAATGTGCAAGCAAGCTGTCAGGCATTATAAAAGAAAATCTTGCTTTTTATTGGTATACTGTAGAATAAAAAAGAAGTAGGGACAATTGGCTATCCTGACTGAATGAAGTCAGGACACGGGACATTTACTCAAAAGTCAGGATTGTACCGCTTAATTCTGCACAGTTGGCAACCCTAGCAAGAAATGCCCTCGACAAAGAAAGTGAAGGCACAGGTGAGAGCCTGAATGGCAAGGCTGAAGTATGGAAAGAACAGATATTAAGTTATTAACAAAGGGATGTAACTGGTCTGTTCACTGCCACCGCTTTTCTGTCTTGTTATTTATACAGAAGGGAAAGGAAGTTAGAGAGCAGCAAAAATATGGTTTAGCCTCTTACATACAGTAGAGCAGTGGTAACACAACAGCTACCAGGCACAGTGCATATGCACACAACGTTGTCTTATTAGCAGCCAGATATTCAACTGCTTGTTAATATCTGAACAGGAGATTGAGAAACTCGGGATTTAAACATAGTGTACAAGAATTAGGTCCCACGATTTTTTAATGGCAATGCAGATTTGTGTGCCTCTCGATCCTGCAGTAAATAGATCGAGTTAATATCCGAGTGCGAATATGTGATGGAACAATGCATTGAAGAACCTGAGCAGGTGCAGTTAAATGAAAAGTCCATAAGCAAAGAGCATCATGACGTATAACAAGTACAATGTAGTTAGAGAACTGTGAAAGAAGTAGTGGTACTAGGGTTTACATTTGGACATGCTGTGCTGTATGTTTAATGTAAGAAATACAGTCAGGGCTTGAAGTAAACAGAACAGGAGTAGGTAGATTAGCACTTGCAACCCACAAAAAAACTACATATGAAACGATACAAGGAGGTACAAGATGGGCACCTACAAAGTAAAATATAATACTATCTTGCGAGAAGAGACTGGACAAGAGCAGATGCAGATTCCCAATGGTGGAAATGTCCTAGTAAACTGGCCAGTAGGTGTGCAGGCCACACTACAGGCAGTAAGATGAAAAAGAGCATCCAACTTAAAGTTGAACAGGTGCACTGCAAGCAGTAGTTGTATAGAGGCTCAAAAACAAGACAATAGAAAACTATAAAACAGGGAGAAAAGAGATCAAGAAGGAAATTACCTAGGGTAACAAGAGGGCAGCCAAAGCACTTTTTGAGGTTTATGCAGGCTGTCTAATGACACGAAGTTATACAAGGTTTACTCCTTCCTTTCCAGGCCCACAGAAATCAATCAAGTTGATCCAAGAGTTTTCAACATGCTCTTAAAATTTACTGTTGGACAAAAAATGAGATGCACCGTATGGAATGATGACTGTACTTAGACTATTGGTCAGATTTGACAATTGTCGGCACTCTGGATAGCCTGGTAGAATAAAACTTGGACAAGAGGTATAGTCGAAAATGACCTCCAGTGCTCCTAGCACTTTCTCAATCAAACAACACAAAATTTTTGCTTTGGTCAACTCTGCAACATAATTTTTTAATTACAGCAGCAATGAAGATAAAGAAGCTTCTGTCAGGTTGTCTAATTTTCAGATCTGACACATACACTGCTTTAACAATCTCTCACACATTCGAACATGCCGAGGTTGTTTAGAGTATTGTGTTCTACTAATATGAAGTGCAACTTTACTTCTTTTCAGCAGGACGTAGCATTTATCCATCCATGCGTCGGTAGCATATGTACAAGTTATTATGAGCAATGCTTCCTGTCATGTGGGGTTTCCACTTACACAAGAGCACGCAGTCGATTTCAGGCTGACTGTCAGCAGAGGCTTCGACTAGCAGTCTATCTTACTTTTTGAACACCACCTGTACAAATACCTTTATTCATTACTGTACTCTAAAGTACTGTATAAAGCACACGAAGGTTCAAAGCCTAGTTTAAGGTGCATGACCAGAACAATTGCTAGCAAAGAAAAGCTGATCTAACACAATAACCAAGTAGAAGGAGACTTGTAGATGCTCCCCAACCTGACATCTATTGATTCGAGATCCTAAAGAATGCAGCAATAAAGAACCAAGCGCTCGCTGCAATGAGTAAAAACAAATGCTCCCTGCACAATAGGCGCTTACCCGTTTTCACATTTGCGAAGCCGTGGTTTTCCCACATAGCATGGGCATCACTATGGCTAATACTCACGCTAGCAAGTCTACATATATTTTATTGCATTGTCCAACTTGCAAGAGTGTGACACTAAGAACAAGGCACACATTTTGTATATATCAGATTTTTAACTCAGTAATTATACTAAATATAGCAAATTATTACTTTCATTCATGCTTCCGGTGCTTCTTGGAAGCTTAACATAAGAATTTTTAAAAAATCCTTGAACAGTTATTTCATCTTTACTTTCATACAAAACAACAATAGTCAGTATATAATTTTGTGTACCATGGTATACAATGCAACAGAAAGGTTTGAAATTGAACGATAAAATTTCAAAGCACCAAAAGTTAGCGCATCTACAGTGGTAGTAAGAAAGGGGTTAACCAAAATGACGATGTATATGTAGCATGCAAAAATACTTCCGAGACAATTACACATATTGACATGTGTACTTGTTTATCTTTCTCCAGTGACCACTTTTCACTGGTAACAAATGTTAAACTTAATCGTTCAGCACAGGCCACGCCTGCATGTATCGGAAGTTTCTCAAATGTTGATAGTTCTATCAGTTGTCTGTTGTTGCCAAACCTTGTGTAATCTGACCACATGCTCGACACGAATTGTGTAGTACTTTCTGGGAGGCACCAGCGATTAAGCTGCAAACTTCGACGAGACATGCATAAGAGCCAACGTGCTTGACTCACTGATCAGATGTTTTAGAACCACCAACTGCGCTCGGCCTCATTACCAGAATTAACACAGCAAGCTGGGTGAGTTGGTGACTGAACATATTTCTAAGGGTGGGCAGCGCAACTCAGACGAAGGACAGAAGGAAGTACACGATAAGAGTGCTGATGCGCTCGTATCGTGTACTTCCTTCTGTCCTTCGTCCGTTTTTTTTTTCTTTCAATTTATTTATTTCATTCATAGCATACACCCAATACACAATATTTGGATGCATAGCCTTGGCGCATGCCATGATGGCTTTTCGTCCACACTAGAATTTGAGATCACCAAGACTATGCAGGATGCTAGGTGTTCATTTCGGCCATTGGAGAAATACACAGATTTTGATGCGGAAATACAGAGACTCCGTGCAATCCGCCGGTGAGCAGAGCGACGGTACAGACCGATTAAATTGGTCTACGACCTTAGAGAGGCCAGACGCATTAAAAATAAAATTCAGCTTCACCTTGCTGTAAGGCAAAATCAACGCTGGAAATCCCTTTGCGAGTCTCTCGATCCGCGTAAACCTCTGTCAGTTGTCTGGAGAATAATCCGCGGACTTCGAGCAGCTCCTTAACAGCGCCGTCCATTTAAATCTCTAGTTCTCCATCAAGGACACTGAGAAGTCAACGTAGCCGAAGATTACTGCACAAGGATCATGGGTCTGGTGCTCACAAATTCACCTTGCGCACCTATCCTATTGTCCCCACTTGCTCCCGAGATCCTCGTATGGACGCTCCTTTCTCCAGTGAAGAACTGGAGGCTGCACTTGCTGGGTGCAGGCGATCTTCGTCACCAGCACCCAATGGCATCACATACTCTGCGCTTGCAAACCTTGGTCAAGAGGCCAGAGACGCACTTCTTGGCCTATACAACACTCATTCCTATCATTCCTATGAAAAGTTATCACGGACATCCTGCAGTCCTGTGCCACGAGGCACAAGGTATCCACGTCATACCATCCGCAAACAAATGGCCTCACAGAGCGTCTCAATCGCACTCTCACAGACATGCTCGCGAAATATGTCTTTTCAGATCACACTGACTGGGACTTTGCTCTACCATTTTTCAAATTTGCTTACACTTCCTCGCACCACGACACAGCCGGTTATTCCCAATTTTTCCTTCTGTTCGGCCGAGAACCAGCACTGCCCCTCGACACAGCCCTCCCTGTTCACGCGGCACTGACCAGTGAATATGCACTTGATGCCATCGGCCGCTGTGCCGACGCAAGGGAAATTGCCCGTGACTGCCTTCTGAAATCCCAAGAGTCAAAGGCGTTTGTACGAACGGCGACACAGAGACGTGCACTTCTCGCCTGGTTCTTTGGTGATTCTATGGTCTCCGTCACGTCACGTCAGCCTGTCAGAAAAACTGCTGTCTCGTTACACAGGCCCATATCGAGTGCTTCATGCCGTGACTCCCGTCACCTACGAGATCGCCCCTGATGCCCCATCTGCTTCCCAGTCCAGTGATATCGTGCACGTTACACGACTGAAGCAGTATCACCCTCCCAGTGATGACATTTAGACGCTCTGGTACGTTGCTTCTGCCGCCGGGGGATCATGCTACACGCATGTGGTACTTGATTGTTTGAACCAGGCGCATGGGCGCCATCACTGGAGAAAAGAGGAGGAACGCTCTCTGGCTCTCGAGCTGTCGGCTGAACTCACCAGCACTGCATTATTCCTAGTAAATATATTTTGTAAATAGTCTCCAGTTTTAATCCTTCGTTCGCGTAACAATATCATCCCCAGACAAATGGCCTTGTCAAACGAACCAACCGCACACTGACTAACAAGCTGGTCATGCATGTATCACCCAATCACAAAAAATGGGATGACCATCTTACCGTTTATTCCCTATGCCTACAATACAGCGAAGAACGAAACCATGGACTTCACACCATTCTACTTGCTCTACGCTCGGACAACGCGCAGCTGTCTGGATACCATTTTCCCTTTTACGCTCCATACAGAGGATTCAGTCGCCGAAACTTTGTGCCGTGCTGAAGAAGATACAAGTTGCTCGTCTGCGTATATTGGCATCACAAGATCACTCCACAGAGCGGTATGACCACCGCCACAACTCAGTTTCATTTGAAAAAGGTGACTTGGTGTGGCTGTGGACTGGTCCCTTCACAGTCAACTGAATGCATAAGTGATTTAACATATGTGGTCACCTGTGTAAGGTCTCCAGGACACCGCTCTAGTGCTACTCAACTTGCGCGTGTTACACACATCAAGCGGTGAAGATAATGCAGCACTACCTCCAGGAGCAGCATGGTCTAGTTTTCCGTCCGGGATGGCCCATAATTGGTCGGCGATGAATAGCGGCGTGGCTGGGACGACAGGGACCGACGGCGTTGAGGTGACGGCGAGGGAGCAGGACGACTGACATCGATAGATACGTCAGAGGTAGGAGGCATACGGCGAGGCGAGTAACGGCGCGGGTCAGCATATGGACGAGGAGACGGGGAAAAGGAGCTCGAATACGGTGACGTCCAGGAGGTGCGGCAGTGGAGAGCGATGTGGCCAATGCGGAGGCAACGGAAGCAAATGGGCTTGTCGTCCGGAGTTCTCCCCTCGGCAGGGTTGCGTTATGAATACAGATTGCCGTGAGGCGGAGCAGTCGGCACCGGTCGGGCGTCAGGTCGCGAGACGGAGCAGGCAGCAGGAAAACCTAGGTTTACAAATTCTTGCCGTACAACTGCCTGAATGAGGGAGATCGCTGGGGCTGGTTGGTCAATGGGGGGTTCATGTGGGCGTGAATGGATGGCACAGGACTTGCAGCCTCGAGTTCGCGACAAACAATTAGTGTGACGTGCTCATTTAAAGGTGGTGAAGGAGTAAGGTCAACGCAAGAGGTCGCAGCCGTATTATTGAGCCGGGAGAACTGTGGAATGACACGGCGGGTTTTGGCGAGCTCAAAGCGGCGGCATACCTTGACAATGACGTCGATGGTGGATACAGTGTTGAAGACCAACAAGTTGAAGGCATCGTCCGCGATTCCTTTAAGTATGTCGTCGACTTTTCGGCAAAGAGCGAGCACGTCTTGTATGTACGAGACATACGATTCAGTAGAAGAGTGAACTCGGGTAGCAAGCTCTTTTCAAGCAGCCAGCTGCCGATCAGTGGGATTTCCAAAGAGGTCGACGAGCTTCTCCTTGAAAGCATCCCAGCTAGAGATCTCGTCCTCGTGTTTCCGGAACCAGACACGAGGAGTTCCGCCCAATTAGAATAGGACATTGGCTAGCATAATGGTAGGGTCCCAGCGGTTGTCTTGGCTAACACGCTCATACAGGTTGGGCCAGTCCTCAACGTCGACATTATTTTGCCTGGAGAATATGCCAGGATCGCAGGGATTTGTAACTGTAACGTACATTGTTGTCGGGGTCACAGAAGTAGAAGAAGACGAGGCGTCGTCACCGGGAGCCATGGTGGAAAGTGGGACGGTACAGCCGCTGCGGAGCTCTGTGGCAAGGACGGGGAACGGCACCCTCCACCACAGTGTTACACGAAGGACGAGTCAGTGAGACGAACAACTATTTACAGGTTATATTTACAACAGCGGTTGCAGCGCAGACCGGTTAGATTCACAGTGCGAGCCCAGTTCGTTCTTCCTCCTCTTTTCATGAGTGATGGTGCCCACGCGCCTCCTTCAAACAATCAAATATCACATGAATATCTCCAGTCCTAATCCTTTGTTCGCGTAACAATATTTATGTGATTGTGCTAGTTCAATCAACGAGTTAAAAATAGAAGAATCAAAGCGAGTGGGCTTGTGACAATGGGAGAAAGACATGAGTTTACACGTGATAGGATTGAGGGACATTAGCTAATCATTGTACTAATTTAGTACTGAAGGATATGTTGATCATGACAATTAGTAATGGTGCGGTAACTGACACAATCATCAGCGAACATTCGAATACTACAGGAAATATGCAGGGTTAAGTCGTTAATATATATTAAGAATAGGAGGGGATCGAGGCCAGACCCTTGATGGCCTGAGGTATCTGGCAGGGGTTTGGACAGGTGGCCATTAAAATAGACATGAGAATGATTAGTTAGGAATTCTTCAATGCATTTAAGAATATTAGGATGTAGGTTCAGCTTCTCTCAGTTCTGTAACATACAATATAGAACCTAGATGGCACCTCGACTCTTTGCCAGGTAGTGAATTTGAAGACACTGTTGGGATGAGCCTGCATTCATAAATGTTAGAATAGTTCATGCATCTTCCTTCGGCTTCAGGAGAGCTAGAAGTTGCACCGGAGAAATTGCAAGGAGGAAAAGAGCCTACCTGTGCATCCCTCGGCTCAGCCTTGACCTCCTCATCATAGACGCGCTGCACAAGAAAAATCAGCTTGCATCAAGTGGGCAGCCAGGGAGGTCTCGTACAACTAACTCACATTTTCCATAAACTGCAGGCTGCTCAGGTGACTGAAGTCGTTGATGACATTGTGCACCTTGACACCAGAAATCTGCATGGATTTTGGCACAACTGCTATGTGGAGACAGTATGAATGTGCATGCTCCAAATGTACGTCACGCATCTTATTTTACAGCTCTTAAATCCAAGCCTCACACAGGCAAGGACCTCAAGTGGGTCCCTAATGCTGCTACATTTGCTACTACCAATTAATTAGCTTTGGCAATGCGCACCCCGTTTTTTTCAGGCAAACAACATAGTCATGTCAACCGTCACATAGACAATCTTTCGAATGTACAAATTTCCCTATAGGTAATCAAGTATGCAGATGGTAGGTATTTTACGTACAGGCAGCTGCTGCCTTGGCAGAGTTATGTCAGCGATTACTTAAGGAAAAGATTTAGCTCTGAGAACTCCAAATTTTCTGTTTAAAGACATGCGAGACACAAATAATCGTGCCAAGTTACCATGACCCTTATTATTATTGTAGACAACTTGAATTATAATTTTTGCAGGCACCAAGCTTTTTCAATGCATTTGCACTTTGTTAACATGTAAGCTCCCTACCTGGCCAGTGGACAGGTTGAAAAAGCGTAAAATCCGCATTTTTATTTCATTAGCATAACATCAATGTGGACAGGCCCTCTCCTAAATGAAAGGCCACTATCAGCATGATCGCAGTAGCCAGCATCTCTGCGACAACCATGTGATAGCTGCAGTGGTAGTCGAGAAACTTGTGCGGCAGCAATTTGTGTAAGCTCCTGCACTGTAAGCTCCGTGTTAAGAGACATATTTAGCAATGCGTGACAAAGCCTTCAGAATGAACCCCAAAACATGGATGTTGCGAAAAATTTGTGCCTGACTTTTCTCCTATTCCTCGAAGGCAAATACATTCACAGTCGCTCTTGCCATGGGAACAGGGAACCCAGCACAAAGATTTGCGACAACTTAAAACCCACGAATAAATTACAAAAGAAACCATCAGTACGTGTGGCAAGAAATGGCCACGTTTTTATGCAGAAAGCCGAGGATGAGAGTCATTCGGAACTGCAATTAGAGCGACCTTGATAAAATGATGCAATGTCATTGTTACAAGTACTTATGGTGTGCATTCGAACTGGTTGTCATTAATTATGGCTAACTCACTCTGTCTCAATTTTCAATCATTTCACAGTACTGCCTTAAAATCCATAAAATTTTCTTAAGTATTTTCATCTAAAAGCATACAGTCTAACAAATAAGGAAGAAGAATTGGATATGTTTCTTATGTCATTACATAATGTTATTTAATACTGCAGACTCAAGCGCACTGGCCTTGTGCTATCTACATTGAAGCCATTGTAGCCCAAAGGAACACAGACAAACAAGAGGACAAGACACCATGGGTGTCCTGTCCTCTTTGTCTCTGTTCCTTTGCGCTACAATGGGTTCCATACACGTCAACCAACTCACCCAAGAAGAAGTGTTATTGTGCTATGCAGGAGGCATTTGCCAGGGACCTCGACACGCTTGCTTTCCCACAAGGAGTTCATAACTCGAAATACAGTTCAGCAGCATTCAAGTGAATACTTTCATATTCACAACTCAAAAGACATGCTTAGGTGTTCTCAAAATTTTTAATTGCAGTTATAATAGATCAGCAGAAATTTGCGAAAGCAACCTCCCCTACTCACTGAGATACGGTAGTTCCAGAACTTATTCGGGGCTGTATTGATGAAGTCAGGTGGCATTATTGTGAAATAAAAGTTCGGCAGGTGTTACACTCTTGTAACACAAGAAGGTGAAAGCCTGCTGCACATTCCCGAGCCTCGTGTTCACACTTTCTTGTCTTGGCCTCTTCTGCTCATTTGCACGCATCATCACTCGGCTTCTTTCGCTTGTCATACCCATTGTTGCACCGCTTCTCGCTTCCGCAGTTCAGGATCCTCCGGTCTTTGGCATCGTGAAGACACAGCGGCACATGCTTCTTCTGCAGCGGTATATTTGCACGGCCATCCTCTCAAGCTGCAAGAGTGTGCACGTTCCTCCATCGCTCGCCTCCTCCTCACCGCCACCAACCGCCATTGTCGTCCGACTGTGAGATTAATGCACAGAGCACGCACACCCGCTTTTTTGCGCAAAAGTTTCTTTGTGATGTAGCACTGAGAGAGGAGGAACCAGCTGCACGCATACGTTTTTCACTAATTCGCAGCTGTTACTACGCGGAGCAGTGCCGAAGGGTTTTTTTTTGTCACGGTGCAGTTTCGCCAAGGTCATTGCCAAGGACAATGCCAACATAGACACCTAAGGCTTTCACCTTAATAATTCATTGTGTAGTGGAGGTGCAAGGCTGCTTTCTACATCAGCGATGGCTGTGGTGATACGTTTTTCCATTTTAATCTTAGTTTTCCACTTGAATGATATCTCAGGTCACCCAAGGCTTAAGCATACGCACTTTATTTTTCTTGTCAGGTATAAAATTGTCAATGCAATAACGGCACATGTTCTTAAAATGATCGCAGAGAGAAATGATGTCAGTGTCATCAAAGTCGACAATACACATATCTAAAGTTCAGTGATGGCTGCGCCATCAGCTTGAGAATAATCTTTAAAACAGAAAGCAAATCATGTTGACACCTTGACTCATGAACGGAAAAAAATGTTACGCTGTTTCTTCTTAGCTTGGTAATCACACCAACCTTGACAAACAGCGTTATGGAATATTACCGAACTTTACTTCAGCATCAGCAGAATAATTTTGGCAGTCAGTCTAAGGAATGTGATACATTTAATGCTACATGAGCTGAAGATGAAAAGATAATTTTCAATTCATTTAACTGAGTCATTACAGCACCTGGGCACGGGCACAAAGAGTTACTTTGATGGCGGGCAATGGCGGCGTAGGTCATTGCTTCAGGCTGGGCCTGTGGCGATTCCGGCTGCCCTTCAGGAAGTTCCAGTGACTGCTGGATTTCTTCACTCATGACGTCAGCGATCGAGGCAAGCTGAGGCTGGGATGTTGGGAACATCCTGTGACGTTCCTCTAGCACAACCGCTCTGATGGTCTCGCGTAGGTCGTCGGTGCCCAATCATTGAACTTCAGCGTAGTTCGCTGGGCTTGCGCAGTGGTTGAATTGCTGCTTCTGCATTTCCAGTTTTCTCGATGCTGGTGGTCTCACGAAGAAACTCTTTGACAGTCTTCGGTCGTCAAACCAACGAGCTGAACCATGCCAACAAGGAGCCGATATATGAAAAAAGGAGCGGAGGAACATTTACTCCTTTTCCTTGTTTTCAGATGTACACTGCTTGCGATAGAAAAAAATTCCAGCAGCCCCAGCTGAGCGTGAAGTGATGCAAAGCATTGTTGCTTGGTTAGAAGGATTCTCCTGCATTGTGTTAATTTTCTGGAATGAATATTGTGGGGATGCGTGACTCTCACGCCTCCCCTGAGATCTAGTTTTCCCGCATAGCTCGGCTCCTGCAGGGCGGCTTCGCCCGCGGCGGTCAGAGTGGTTGAGGCGCAGTGCGGGAGATGGCACGAGTGTCGCGCTGCTGCGGGGTTACTTGGGCGCCGAAAGGGAAGGCGCTTGGTCTCTTTGGGGGTTCGAGGTCGTCGGCGGGCGCGGACGTCCGCGCGGGCGCCGTCGGATGCTTCTGCGAGACTGTCTCGCGTGGCCGCCTTCGAACGTGCCACCATTCGCGTGACTGTACACGCGAACGACCAGGCGTTGGGATCCAGCATGGGGCGAATATATTCGCTCGCAATGCGGTCGCGGTAAGTCGGACTTCTAGATTTGTCGCGCGCCCATCGGCATGTTTTGGGGATAGCAACTCGGCTAGCAAGCATTGATCTATGAAAGGTGCAATAAATGCCCTTGTGACTGTTTGCACTACTGTGTTGTCGTTCCTTTGTCCCAGGAATACGGAGGAGAACCCCATATCTCCCACAATATGTAATGTGCGTGCTATGTGCATTGTTCGTAGGTACAGCAGAAATGACACAGTGGTTCTTGAAGATGAAATATCTTATTACATGGAAGTGTAAAGGATATGTACAGGCACAGCCACTGCTAGTGGGAACACGAGAGCTCAAGGCAGTGCTCCCCAGAGCACCACTACAGTGATTCGTGAAGTCTCGTGGCGCAAGCGCAATCAAAGCTACAGGTGGAGCACTAGTGCATCATCTCCTATGGCCTGCATGTAGAGTTGACCACTCCAACACCAACTCGCGCAGCGAAGGGGAGGAACCATAGCAGACATTGCTGTTCCTGGGCTACCGCTGGCAGTGGCCGTGCATCTACATTGTTAGATTATGGTACTTATGGTATATTTCTTAGTCACGATTAAAAAGAAATCGATGTCCACTGGTTCTTTGATTTAATTGATTTAGAGCATTTCTGTTCCGTGATCTATTTTCATTAAAGCAGAGCAGCATGAGCCTCGGGTGTTTGATTCACATAACGACCACAAGCAGCCTCGGTATGCTTCAACTTGGCTGGGGTGAGAAGCTGAAGTTACTTGGGATGAGTCACTTTGGTAGGAAACAGTCCTGCAGAATGACGCGGGCACTCTAGGCAGCTCCCAGGGCCCACTAAAGTGGGAAGGAATGAGCCTCGCTTCTTAGAGAGTCCCGACGTCACTTACCGCCTTGGGCATCTAGCATCAACTGTCACTTAGACTGCTTGATACCTAGAGTTAACGTCAACGTTAGCACTTGCCCCTTGTGGAAGAACCCTGGCATGCTTTTCCGGGATGTGGAGAATACATGTGTAAAGCGATAAAAGATTGAACACTGTTTCACTAGCACTTCGGACACTATCTAGGCATTTGACAATCCAGCTTAAGGTGCAGCAGAGTCGCAAAAGACGTTAGGTTAGCGAAAAAACATCAATACTGGCACACATAGCCACCTTCTTATGTCTATACGAAATTCCGTGGTGTAGGGAATAAAAGTTAATGTCTTATGCTTTTCCCACTGCTTATGTTTCCCTGGAGCTTTCAGTGGACTTAACAGGACTACTGTGGGAGAAGTAAATAGAGCAGGGGGTTGACCTGCATCGACAAGTCTTGTAGCTTGCTGTAGGAAGCTGAGTCTGACCCTGTGTTGGAAAGTCTTGGTAAGGGCTGAGTTGAAGCACGAAGTTATGTGCTTTTTTTTACCAATGTCAAGTGGGCAGAATTATATGGTAGCAGACATTTGTTACCTCTTGGCTCAAATACACAAGCTTGGGGAGCAGTACAGTCCATAATCTAGGAACCTGATATGTTATTCAAAAGGGAGTTATTCATTTGACTGATTTATTTGGTTGACAATGAAACATTGCATGATGGAGACGAAAGGTGATGTCAATGGTCCCCTGACTAGGCATCTAGCAGCACCCACAACAGCACTGAAGAAAAAAAAAAATCGCCATATAATAAAAAAATCAGCAAATGGCTTGTACAAGCAGGATTCAAAGTTTGCTAGTAACAAGATAAAAGTAAAAAAAATGAATATTATGAGATTATTATGAGATTATGAGTATATTCATTCGTTCCCCACCTGTGAACAAGGCTCCCGCGTGGGAGCCGAAACGTCTTCTTTTCTTTTAAATCTTTATTTGGTCGGCGAAGTGCCCCGGGTTTTTGTTTACCTTTTAACCATGAGAATATTATGTGCTATAGAATAGAGTAAACTGAATAATGACAAAGTAAAACAGAAAAGAAAAAAATGCAACACATTGCTTTGTTACCTTATACACACTAAACAAGAGCATAAGCAAATGTGTAAATAAACACAGGTAATCAAAATCAAGAAAGGATCTTTTCAATTGCTCTGTAAAGGCCGAAAGGGAAGAAGATTGTGTTATTAGGATGGTGCTCGCATGCGAGTATTTAGAAGAGAATGCATAATTCCGTGTAATATTAGTATAGGTGATTAGAAATAATTGACAGTCAGCAGTGTACCCAGTAAATATAAGCGTGGGAAGACTGTGGCTATACATATCACGAATGCTAAGGATAGTGGTCCGAAGAAAAACAATACTAAACATGTTCATAGTATCACAAGTCGTAAATGAAATGAAGAGCTCTTCCTTGTAAAAGTTTAGGTTATTCAGGTTGGTTTGCATGTGGCTCCCAAAATAAAAAACAAGAATGCAGTGGTACAGCAAGGAGTGAATCATAGAAAAATAAGCCGACATTTTTAAGGGCATAGGTAATAAGGTCCGACATCTTAAGCATACCAACTGTCTCTGCTATGTTGCTTACCACAAATTGTACATGCGGTGTTTATTGTAGCTAGCTAGTTGAACATCTTAAATTAGGGAACAGCGTGAAAGACAGAAGATGCAGAAGAGGCACATAACAACCACACAAACCCTTCTGCATCCTCATCTTTCAGGCTGTTCCTTAATTCAAGATGTTCAACTAACTAGCACACACATCCCCTTTATTAGATTTTCATGAAATTGCACTTCAAGGAAATTGCATTGCGATACGCATTCTGAGACATGACTGAAATACAGTCGACCCCACTTATAATGACACCGGTTTTAACAATATATCGGTTATAACAATGAAAAGCTGCTTCACCGTCAACTTTTGTATGTGTTCCATGGTGAAATAACCCACTTACTACTATGCCCCGATGCCACATTATTGGTTATAATGATAAAATCTGGCTGCTGAGTGTCCGAGCCTAAAGGTAGTGAAATGCGAAATCCTTGAAAAGAAAAGAAAAGACAAGAAATTCGAGCCATTGCAAGATGCTCCAACAGCAGCCGCACGCTGCTCTCTCGCTGCCTTTCCACCCCTCCGAACATGAATGGGCTGCGCCCCTAGCTCTAAGCCAAATGTACCGCGTCAACACGAATAGACCCTGACAACTGCACTGCTAGCAGGTTGCTTGCTGGCTCCTCATTCAGCGCAGTTCTGCAACCAGCTTTATCGCTCGCATTCGTCTTTGTTGGTTCCGGCAAAATCATTCCTGGCCACACAGTTTATCAGCCTCGTTTGACCAACAGTTGGCTTGACTCGCCACCGAAACAGAAAATGGCTGATCTGTGCGCTAATTATCAGCAATGCACGACGTTGCCGGTAAAAAGAAAGCGCACGGCTACAGATTTGGAAACTAAGTGCTTCTAACTGATGAGGCGATCTTGGCAAACGTGCTTGCATCAGATAGCGACGGCGACAGCGATGATGTGGTAGGCAGGCTGCCTCAACGTTGTCCTCGCAGGAGGCCTGGCCGATGATTCAGTCCAGCCCCCCCTCCAGGGCTTGATTTTCGCGAGGAACCTTCCGCTGCACTATGTGGAGCACCTGGATGCCTTAGAGGATGTAGGCAAGCTTCGCGTATAGCATAGAAGGCTGACGGGCACAGGGTTTTCTCGTGCAAGCCAGTGAGAAGCGCGTGGCGAGATTCTTGTAGCTATCTCGCCTCAGCATTTCTTCTGGATTTCTTAAGCTGACTGGCTGCTGCGGCAGCCTTCTCACAATTTTTAAAAGGCCCCTTTTGGGGCCACCAAAGGGATGCCTCGGCGGTTCTCGCATATTGTGTGCCCCTCGTGACCCCTCTTTGCAGTTGTTATAGCAGTGCGATTCTTTTACGCCGACAGCTGCAGCTTGTTAGACGTGATTGGAGCTCCCAGGAAGCAGTTAAACAAGTGAACACAATCAGTAGCTGGATGGAGGAAGGCGCTGGGAAGGTGCACTGGCCTCCCTGCTATTATGGTTTTTTCACACCAGCTCTGCCATCCCCCTATTTTTAGTTTTTCATGCAACCCGGTTATTACAATTATTCGTTATAACGAAGGAATTTTCGTGCCACTTGAATATTGTTATAAGTGGGTTTGACTGTATAAGTGAAGCAAATGAAACAACCTGTTTATTAATAGGATGAGATATTATGAACTTAGGTTTGTTGACATTTAAATTTAGTTGGTCAGTATTCATCCATTCTGTTAAATAAAGCAGTAATGTGATTGTCGAAGCTATGAGGTGAGGTAAACTGGGATAAGAAAAGAAAACAGTTGTGTCATTTGCATAGAGGACTATATCAAAGGTATGGGGAGCATATCGTTACTATAAATAAAGAACAAGAAGCCCTCAAATTGATCCTTGCGGCGCGTCATATCTAATTAACTGTACATTGGACTTCACATCGTAAATGAGAACAAATTGACTTGGGTTAGAAGCTAAATAAAACTAAATCAGGCTAAGCATCGTGCCCCTAATTCCTACTGTGGTAACTTTGCAAGAACTTCATGTTTGATAGAATCAAATGCTTTCTTAAATTCAAAGAAATGCTGTGGGTATATAATCTAATTTCTATGTTAGATCACAATTTTTGTGTTGACACCATCAGAACCAGCCGAGCAACCAGTCTTCAGCTTCCATATGATGCTCCGGATTTTGGAAGGAGAAGTTGGGTAAAGAAACAAAGTACTGGGCTCAAGGAAAGCGTGGTGGGAAGCTAGTTAGTAAGACACTTGGGAACTTAAACTGCGCTAGAGACGAGACACAGAGTTAGAAGACAGGTTGAATGCAGACTAACAACTGCTTTATTGAAACCACACAATCCTGCCTCTTCTAACAATGCACAAGCACAATCGTAACCTCGTGACCCTAGAACACTCCCCTGCCGAGCCCCTACCTACACCTAATAATCAAGCTCTTTCATGAGAAGATACACTGATGGTTCGCTGACACACCTATCTGGGGCATGTCTTGCTATCAAGGAAGCATCCAAGATTTCACGCGCCCTTTGGTCCTTGGCTTCATCCTATCACACACCTTCGTCCTATCAAAAATCTGCATGCATTCACCTCACATGACCTGCAATGAACTGGCAGGTGCTTACCGCTGCCATCTTCTAACGAGTTAGAGTACTGCATTAAACTCTTATTAATACATCTTCTGGTTTGCCCCACATAGAACATCGTACAGGTCAGCAGAAACTCGTACACCACCTCTGTTCTACCTGGTACATTTGTAATTAATAAAGGGAAAATTAGAAATTCACTCATTCGTAGCAATTGCTACAAAGGAAACCCATATGGGTTCCTTGAAGGAAAAGCCTCGCAGTTGAAGAAAAATTCATTCTGGTCCAGGACTCGAACCCAAGACCACCGCCTTTCCGGGACAGCCACTCTACCAACTGAGCTAACCAGGTGGCTAGCACATGGCAAGGTGAAGTCAGATTTGTCAACAACTCGAAGCAAAGGGAAGAGTTTTCCGTAATATTTCTGCAGAAGCCTGCAAGGTGGAGAGAATAGTTAATAAAGGGAAAATCAGACATCCACCCATTTGTAGCAATTGCTACAAAAGAAACCGATATGGGTTCCTCGAAAGAAAATTTGTCCTGGTCTAGGACTCGAACCCGGGACTACCGCCTTTCCGTTATTACTTTTCTCCACCTTATGGGTTTCCACAGAAATATTACGTACATGGTACATAGCAGGGTGTTTACTAAGTTGACATTTCCAAATTCCCAGATTTTTCCAGGTTTTCCCTGAGCACCTTTACAAAATTCCCTGAATGAGCCAGAACTTTGTTTTATGTCAAGACAGGCTGACACAATGCTGCCCGATACTGTTACTATCTAGTAAGCATGTTGAAACAAAAAAATGACAATCCAATTTGAATAGTAAGAAGTAATATCTATTTTATTTAAAAACAAAACAGAAGGACGGTGTTAGTAAAATGCACAGCGAAAGATATGGTAAAACCTATTCCAAATTGAGTCGAACATTTTCAAATACGAATGAAAAGGAGATGCATACATGAGTAAATATTTTTGAATACGAGATATTTCTATCAACTGATAGCAAGCTCATCGGTATGAGGCCTGAACTTTGTCACAATTAAGATTCTCACTCGGCAGCTGGGAAGTCAACCTCAACTGTCCTGACATATTCTCAGCCCGTACACAACATCTCAGTGTTGGGTTTCACTGCTTTAAAGAGTTTATTCTGGTTTAGATGAGGGACACTTGCATCTCGGCATCAGCTAACACTGTTTTTTGAGCTCAAGCTCCTTCAAAGAGGCGGCGGCACGCTTCCTTTCCCGTTAATATTCCTTAGTGCGTCGGCCCTTTCGGTTCTCATCCTCCTTCTGCCACCACCCTTTCACCCCATGGATCACTTGAAGCATCCTCTTGGTCAGTTGTACAGTCAACGTCCCATTTTCGGACTCGCTAGGGGCCGCAAGAACATCCGAAAAATCTGGCTGTCTGAAAAAAAAATGAATGCATGTCTAACTGCCCTTAAGGGCTAAAATTGCCACAAGCACGTCCGAAAAACCTCTTAAAGCCTGTCAGTACACTTATTAGGCATATCGGTGCTCGCACTTTGACATGAGACGGGGGTGCATCATCATCATCAGCCTGGTTACGCCCACTGCAGGGCAAAGGCCTCTCCCATACTTCAACAACCCCGGTCATGTACTAATTGTGGCCATGTCGTCCCTGCCAACTTCTTAATCTCATCCGCCCACCTAACTTTCTGCAGCCCCCTGCTACGCTTCCCTTCCCTTGGAATCCAGTCCGTAACCCTTAATGACCATCGGTTATCTTCCCTCCATATTACGTGTCCTGCCCATGCCTATTTCTTTTTCTCGATTTCAACTAAGGTGTCATTAACTCGCGTTTGTTCCCTCACCCAATCTGCTCTTTTCTTATCCCTTAACGTTACACCCATCAATCTTCTTTCCATAGCTCGTTGTGTCGTCCTCAATCTAAATAGAACCCTTTTCGTAAGCCTCCAGGTTTCTGCCCCGTAGGTGAGTACTGGTAAGACACAGCTATTATACACTTTTTTCTTGAGGGATAATGGCAACCTGCTGTTCATGATCTGAGAATGCCTGCCAAACGCACCCCAGCCCATTCTTATTCTTCTGATTATTTCAGTCTCATGATCCGGATCTGCGGTCGCTACCTGTCCTAAGTAGATGTATTCCCTTACCACTTCCAGTGCCTCGCTACCTACCGTAAACTCATGTTCTCTTCCGAGACTGTTAAACATTACTTTTGTTTTCTGCAGATTAATTTTTAGACCTACCTTTCTGCTTTGCCTCTCCAGGTCAGTGAGCATGCATTGCAATTAGTCCCCTGAGTTCCTAAGCAAGGCAATATCATCAGCGAATAGCAAGTTCTAAGGTATTCTCAATTAACTTTTATTCCCAATTCTTTCCAATCCGGCTCTCTGAATACCTCCTGTAAACACGCTGTGAACAGCATTGGAGAGATCGTATCTCCCTGCCTGACGACTTTCTTTGTTGGGATTTTGTTGCTTTTTTTATGGAGGACTACGGTGGCTGTGGAGCCGCTATAGATATCTTTCAGTATTTTTACATACGGCTCGTCTACACCCTGATTCCGTAATGCCTCCATGACTGCCGAGGCTTCGACTGAATCAAATGCTTTCTTGTAATCAATGAAAGCTATATACAGGGGTTGGTTATATTCCGCACATTTCTCTATCACCTGATTGATAGTGTGAATATGGTCTATTGTTGAGTAGCCTTTACGGAATCCTGCCTGGTCCTTCGCTTGACAGAAGTCCAAGATGTTCCCGATTCTATTAGCGATTACCTTAGTAAATAGTTTGTAGGCAACTGACAGTAAGCTGATTGGTCTATAATTTTTCGTCTTTGGCGTCCCCTTTCTTATGGATTAGGATTATGTTAGTGTTCTTCCAAGATTCCAGTACGCTCGAGGTCATGAGGCATTGCGTATACAGGGTGGCCAGTTTCTCTAAAACAATCTGCCCACCATCCTTCAACAAATCTGCTGTTACCTGATTCTCCCCAGCTGCCTTCTCCCTTTGCATAGCTCCCAAGGCTTTCTTTACTTCATCCGGCGTTACCTGTGGGATTTCGAATTCCTCTACATTATTCTCTCTTCCATAATCGTCGCGGGTGCCATTGGTACTGTAAAAATCTCTATAGAACTCCTCAGCCACTTGAACTATTTCATCCATATTAGTGATATGATATTGCTGGCTTTGTCTCTTAACGCATACATCTGATTCTTGCCAATTCCTAGTTTCTTCTTCACTGCTTTTAGGCTTCCTCCGTTCCTGAGAGCATGTTCAATTTTATCCATATTATACTTCCTTATGTCAGCTGTCTTACGCTTGTTGATTAACTTCGAAAGTTCTGCCAGTTCTATTCTAGCTGTAGGGTTAGAGGCTGTCATACATTGGCGTTTCTTGATCAGATCTTTCGTTCCCTGCGATAGCTTACTGGTATCCTGTCTAACAGAGTTACCACAGACTTCTATTGCACACTCCTTAATGATGCCCACAAGATTGTCGTTCATTGCTTCAACACTAAGGTTCTCTTCCCGAGTTAAAGCTGAATACCTCTTCTGCAGCTTGATCTGGAATTCCTCTATTTTCCCTCTTGAGGCTAACTCATTGATTGGCTTCTTATGTACCAGTTTCTTCCGTTCCCTCCCCAGGTCTAGGTTAATTCGAGTTCTTACCATCCTATGGTCACTGCAGCGTACCTTGCTGAGCACGTCCACATCTTGTATGATGCCAGTGTTAGCGCAGAGTATGAAGTCTATTTCATTTCTAGTGTCGCCGTTCGGGCTCCTCCACGTCCACTTTCGGCTATCCCGCTTGCGGAAGAAGGTATTCATTATCCGCATATTATTGTGTTCCGCAAACTCTACTAATAACTCTCCAATGCTATTCTTAGTGCCTATGCCATATTCCCCCACTGCCTTATCTCCAGCCTGCTTCTTGCCTACCTTGGCATTGAAGCCGCCCATCAGTATAGTGTATTTTGTTTTCACTCTACCCATCGTTGATTCCACGTCTTCATAGAAGCTTTCGACTTCCTGGTCATGATGACGGGGGTGCACGCGTGTATAATTAAGGAATGCATACTGTGTCCCGTGACAATTGCCCCTTCCCACCCTTGTTGTGCTTCACCGCCTAGCACTACTGTACCGAGGCGAAACTAACTTTCGGTGACTGGCATTACGCAACGCGCTGTGCTCTGCGAGCTTCGAAGCTAATCGCGAGGATTACAAAGGTGGAGTCTGTGCCATTGCCGACAGCGGCGAATCCTTTCAATGAAAAACACGGCACCGCACGGCAAGAAGCTTAATAGCGAACGTAGAAGAAGCTAGGCTTAATGTTGCCGCGGTAGTGGCTACGGCTGCTAGCGGATCTGCGTGCGAGAGTGCCGGTTCGAGGCGGCGAGATAATCAAAATGGCGGAGGTGGTGGCTTTGATTATTGCCATTTCAGACCTGCAGTCAGGGCAATATACATTGACTATATGGAGTACGTGGTCGTGCCGCGAAGTCGTGCGAATTATCGGGCATGTCCGAAAAATAGGGTGTAAGGAAAATCGGTCGTTGACTTCTCTGGCAATACATCCTGCCGATGACACGGCGTCAATGACGATTCGTTGCGATTCCTCTGTTACTGGAGCCAGCATTAACATGACTTTCGTTCCCTTTCACTAAAGTTACAGCTAATTTTCCCTGATAGAAGCACAAATTCCCTGAGTTTTACCTGAGTATTTCCAGACTATTCAAATTCCTTGAGAATTCTCGGTTTTCCCGGTCGGTAGACACCCTGCATAAGTGTGCCTGTATTTTAAGCCACATCGATCAGTTTTAGGCTTATCTATATTAGGGCACATGAATGCGGTAACTTGCAGGGCACTGAAAAAAATCTCAACAACGAATTTTCTGGCCGCCCTCTTCATCCCATCCAAAACCTTATGGACATGTTACATCACCTAAAACTTTCGCCTGTCTCTTGTTTCTCGTTTTTTCACCCCCAGTGTCGGTGGTATGGTGGCATATGACCTTTAACTGAGACTCAGCTATGGCCCAAAGTGTGGAGTGCGTGTGGAGAACCTGCATAATGGAGATGTTCCACCTGGGAAGAGAAACTAACTTGGACCTTATGATGACATTACTTGGCAGGAGATGACCTCGAGCATGACACCGCAATGCTCCTCTTGACCAACTTTGAGTGACACAAATGGAAAACAGCAAAAGTGCCCCATTTGAACAAGACAGTACGAGCAACATAGGTGGTCCTTATCATAAAAGAACAGCCTTAGGTCTAAAAGCTGCGAAGAAGCATTCTCGGGCAATACAAAGGTAAAATTCAACTTGGTGGTGGTGCATCTGAAGGACTCGCGAATGCATTTCGCTAGTTCTTTAAGGTCATCGTCAGAGTTAGTATTTAACAAGATTAAAAAGTCATCTAGGTATCTAAAGACAAACTATGCAGTTGTCAGTAAGCACCCGCAACAAAAAGCAATCTTATTCAATAGTGCATGTTGCTGCGTGAGCCGATCACACATCATTAAACAAAGTGCTGCACAATACAAACATGTACAAGAAGAGTACAAGGCAACTGCACTCGCGCAACTGGGTTTTATATCATCATCGCTGCAACATCACCTATGCACATGCTAGAAACCTGTTTTCATTCTGGTACAATCTAATCAAGGTATGATTGATTGATTGATTGATTGATTGAAGGTTTATTTCCGCAACTGGTGTTGCGAGGACAGCCAGGGAAAAAGCTGTATAGACAGCTTGAGAGGTCCTGGCTTCCTCTTACAGTGCAGCATTGACGGCGTCGGAGTACAACAACAAACAAAACGTGAGGAGAAAAACAAAAAAAAAACAAAAAAAAAAACCACGTACGTTCGGTACAGAGAATGAGACATGCACGTTCAGTACGCAGTACATTGTACTTGTACAGTACAAAACTACACGAACATTTGGGGCAATTCTTTCAGAGAAATATTAGATAAATCAATATTCTCGTAGCAGTACAAATGGTTCAGAAGTGTCGGTAAGGTATTGACACAATCATCACCCTTGTTTCTTATGAAAAAAGTTTCAGCAAGCTCACGTGCCATCTGGTCACGACTGCACCTCAAAATTTTTTTTCTTACTAGCAAAGATTATGATTGTGTCAGTGATACCTTGATCAGGTTGTATCAGAATGAAAGCAGGTTTCTAGCATGCGCGTAGGCAATGACTGCACACACAGACATAAAACCCAGTCACAGGTGTGCACCCGTCCTCGTGCTCTTCTCATCCATGTTTGTATTGTGCGGCACCTTGCTTAACAAGCAATCTAATTTAGCTAGAAAGATATCAGCAAGTACCAATGCAACGTTTGTGTACTACACATACTTCGTTTTTGTACACAAAAGTTATCCTGAATGCTGCGTTCGTCATGTCTACTACCTTGGTGTCTTGTCCCTAACGCAGTTTAAGTTCGCAAATAAAGTACTGGGCACACTGAATTGCTTTTACTGGTTTGCCTTATTAGGCGATCCGTATTCCTGAGATGCCACAAAACGTCAGTTAAATTCACTAGCGAGGTCTTTACTAGTTGCAATCTTATCACCTAGTACGATTTAAGTGGGCATGCTATGTGGGGTTCTCACCCGTGCTCTTGGGACAAAGGAACAACGCAGTAGTGCAAACAATCACAGGGCATTTATTGCACCTTTCATAGATCAATGCCTGCTAGCCAAGTTGCTATCCCCAAAACATGCCGATGGGTGCGCGACAAATCTAGGAAGTCCGGCTCACTGCGCCCGGATAACGAGCGAATATGTTCACCCCATGCTGGACACCAACTCCTGGTCGTTCACGCGTGTGATCATGCGAACGGTGGCACGTTAGAACGAGGCTCGCGAGATGGTCTCGCAGAAGCATGGATCGGCGCATGCGCGGAACGTCCGCGTCGCTTGCTGACCTCAAACCCAAGAGGAAGAGCATTATCCTTTCTGCGCCCAAGTAACCCCGCCGTTAGGTGGCGTTAGCAGCGCCACACTCACGCCATCTCTCGTACTGCACTTCAACCACACCGACTGCCGTGGGCATCAAGCTACGCGGCGAAGCTGGATTACAGGAAACGGGAGCTATGCGCGAAAACAACATATCAGGCAACGCGTGAGAGTCGCGCATCCCCACAGCTAGTATACGTGTTTTCAGGTCCGTGAAAGTACACCAAATTTTTGGGGATTGAAATAGATTTCAGTGAATTTGTTCATGCAGTACCAATTTCTTTTTAATGTACTCACTTAGCAGATTTCTATACTTTTTATATTCTTTCAAAACTTCTGTCTCTACTAAATGAAAACTTGTTAAAGAGTTCACGTTTAGAAATGCAACAGAAAGGGACCAGATAGACTAAGGCTTCATAGCCTTTTTGTGCTTCAGTCACTGGGAACGCATTATCACAAATTTCAATTATGATGGTCTCATACAATGCATTAGGGTCACATTTAACATTATTCAAGTTCCTTCTAATTCACTGAAAAATAGTAGCTAACAGAGGTATTGAATGCCGTCCTGCATGATAACTCACATGGTTGTAACAAAATTTAAAGATTCGGTTGAATGGGTAAATGCTTTTGGAACCATGCAAGAAAGTGACGAGTGGTCACTTAAATTGCGAGTCACG
Organism: Dermacentor andersoni; assembly: GCF_023375885.2. Lineage (NCBI taxonomy): Eukaryota > Metazoa > Arthropoda > Arachnida > Ixodida > Ixodidae > Dermacentor > Dermacentor andersoni. Next base: position 11,230,700 of record NC_092824.1, on the reverse strand, counting down.
ACTTTAGGATGACTATTCACAAGCTACTTTTAAAGACGCAAGCTGCCTTGGGATAGTGCAAAAGGCGACAAACAGCGAGGGAAGAGAGCTTGGTGAACAACGAGCCAAAGGTTGATAAAGATATGAACATCTGGGCTGACAAACTGAACAGAAAGTCAAGCTTAATGAGCAAGCGGAAGGAACTATCACGGGAACAACACGATATGATGACGGTGCAGAAGGAGCTCCTCTTGGTCAATGGACGGTTTGCAAAAATGCTGTTGTGCATGCGCGAACATGGCTGCCACGAGCGTCCTCTACATGGTTATAAACGAGAATCAGATGAACAAGAAACGCAGCCCTATAGCATGCTTTGAGACACCGGTTTGTGGTGGTTTGGATAGTGGTATTTTCAAGAAAAGGCCGGCTAGTTGTGTTGCATATTGCGCACAAAGTGCTTCACTAGCGAACAGAGCACGAGCTTATTTTGGCTTCCGTCTGAGAACAGTTATCCAGCGAGGCAAGCAGCATGGATAAGCAACGGCCGGCGATGCCATCACAGTACACAACTTGCTCGCTCCTCGCAGAGCCGATTCTCATCACACTGCTTGGGCTACTGAATTGTCATATGCCAGCGCCACGAGGTTATTTCAGCCTGCAAGCTTCGAGAAACCCTTAAACGCAGCCGTATTTTGCCGGAAATGTGGAAAGCTCAAGGTGGACGAGGACGGACAGAGCTTGCAAAAGTGCAGTGGTGTCACTCAGTTGTCGCTGACACGTAATTACAATAAATATTATAATGTCGAAAGCGTGCCTGACGTGACAATCAGCGGCCAGTACTACGCCACTGGAGTGATCGAAAGATACCATCCGAGGGCAGTTGGTGTCGCCGAAGGGCAGCGCAGAATGACCACCCTGCGATGGAGTTCACCCGATTTGCTCTTTTCTGTCGGCGGTGTACAGATACCTAAATGTATTTTTCATTTAGCCTCTTATTATTCAAGCATGCTTTAAAGTGTTCGCAAGAAGCTATGCGTTATTGCTAGCGGAAGTTTCTTCGTAACCGGCAACACCCACGGCCAGCGAGCAAGGCCTACCATCTTCATCGGTGGCAGTTAGTGCATACAGTCGAGAAAACGACTCGCTGTTTGAGACTTTCCCTATTTACCATATGCGAAAAAGGACCGCCGTAATAAGTTAAACAGCTCCATGAAACTTTGCCTTAATGCCAATGGGCCATATTAGTACGGTAAACTCTCCTAAGCGGAGCATCACGCTTGGCGCACTGACTTCGTTGGCAGCCGCTGATCGCTCGAGCCGGTAGGCCGAGCTCCCAGTTGTCGAAGCAGCAGTCGATGGCACTTCCAATGAAAACACCGTGAGTTGTAAAGTGTTTATTTTCAGTCTGCCAAACAAAGTATGGACACTCGGCAACACATTGGCAGTGTGTTTCGACGACATGCACTCTTGTTCTTTGTTGAAGGAGTCCATGCCGCTCGCATCAGCAGCCTCCAAATATACAATTTTTTAATGTAATCTTCTTTCTTCAGCGCCAAGCCTCTATGAGCCTGGTGAATAGTGGCAGTTATAGAAAGCAGATACTGCCATATACGATCAGTTTGAATGGTACGCTCCGAGAAGTCAGAGGTCCATGACATGTCCGAAAACCGGAACGTAGTGATGGCATCTTCAATTATTTTTGCCACAGTGAACATATGCGGTTGTCGTGGCAGAGGCCAGACAGAAGCCAGAAAACGAAACTCGCTTTGTAAGCAGATACTCTCGCGCGCAGAGTACTGCAGCTTTGCCTGTTGTGCACCAGATGGCGCTCGCTATTTTGCAAACCGTCCATTTAAACTCCTGTGGCGTTAAGAATAAATCTGAGGAATTTAGAATATCATTGTAGCATAATCCCCCTATCACTGTAAAATCATCGATGAATACATTTGCCCACTGTCATATATTGTTTTCTACAAACATTAACTAGAAGTGGTGGAGTAGCAGTGTCCTTAAAAAAGCAGTTTGGTGCTGTCTTGCTGCACAATTTACCCCAACTAGAGTGCCTATGCATAAAACTATTGTTGGAGCAACACTTTTATTCTATATGCAATGTACAGACCAACCAGATATGTCACCCACAAGTACACATTACACAAGCACACATTACAAGTACATATGCATCGGTATGTGAATAGTAAAATGCTTTTAGTTGGCAATTTTAATATTCCAGACATTGACTGGGCACGAGTATATTCTGGAGTGTATCCAAGCAACCACGTGCATATTCTTTATAACATTAGGTTTTTGCATAACCTTATTCGATTCGTAAATAAAGCAACTTGAATGCAGGGCCGTTCGAGCTCTATCCTAGACCTAGTGTTTATTCCGCGCAGTTTTATTCGTTATGCCACTTTTTTTTCTACCGTGGGATCTCTGATCACAATATTGTCAGAATTTTATTACCCATTTCTGATTGTAATGTGCAAAAGTGTTCTTTTTGGTTGTAGCGTCTCCCAAGAAGGTTATTTCTTTCCCTCTTTATCATTCGGCTCAAAATGAAATGCTGAATGCATTAATTTTGAGGACTTTGAAATGGTTCTACATTTCGCTGTAAAAACAAAAAAGTTATCAAACATAGATACAAGCATACATAGACACATAGCCCTTGGAAAGTGCGTGAAGTACCCTAAGAACGCTACGCATTAATAGTGCTTGGTGGCCAGATATGCCAGGAAATACAGCACAACTGTATGTGGCAGTAATGTGGCAACTAAAGAAAAAAGAACTATCCAACAACAGATTTATAGTTACACTGTGTTCTAGCAAATTCGTCAACAACTTGCCTTAAATCAAAAGAAAATGTAATACATGTACTAAACATACCTTCTAGTTTATAATTGAGAGTTTTCCGTGAAAGTGTAGACCAGTACACACTGTTACATGAAAATTGTAGATGAATTGATATGACATTGCAGCACCAGGTATGTGATGCAATAATAAGTTAAGTGATTAAGGACGATACAGGCCAAATAGATGCAGAGAACAATTGTGAAAAATGAAAAAAAGAAAATAATACTGTGGTTGAGAGTGAGCTTCCTGACAGCTAGCACTTTTTCTGTTGTGCTCTTTCTGTGCAAACGTCCAATGATGAAGAAGAGTGTAGCATCACAATCTGCATCACCACAATATTGCTCATGGCGAAGCATCGCCGCCTGCATGCTGCCCATCCACAATAATTCAGTGATGGTGCTGCCACTTCTCGCAGTGGGTGCCTTTGCAAATTTTCAGCTCCTCTGTGTGCAGTGACAGTTTAACCGTGCAAGTAGTGTAGGCTTGGGATAGGCTATGGTAATGAATCCAATGACCAAGGCAACTCTTACCAGAGTTTCATGAATGAGTCCTTCCAGTTGCTTCTGGATTTCACAGGTTCTTGATGTTATGCTCTCGGTGAAAACCTCGAGGTATGCAAGCAACTGAAACCAACCGGCAAAACATTCAGTCTTATGACCAGGGGATTTTTTCACAAATATATTGGTACAATATATTCGTGTCCAAGAACACGCTTCTACCAGCAAAAGAGAGTTTTAGATTAAGGTGCCAACATGCTGGGGACACAAACCACCAGGCATGCAAAAGGAAGCACAGCAAGCACAAAAGACTGCAAAGGGCCCACAAAGGAGTTCGCATCCCCCAATGCTTAAGTGTGGCTTGGGCGCTCAATTCTTAAACTCTCTATTCACCTGCTGGAATGACGTCGCCGATCATTGCTCCAAGTTAAATTTAGTGGCTGCGAAATAGAAGGGCAATATGTAGTGCTCGAACCAGACATTTGCTTCCTGTCGTTAATTGTGGTGCATGGTTTTTAATACATTATAAACTAGGAAAACTACTTGGAACATAAAAAAAAATTCGCTTAGATTATGGCACAGAATTTTTCCACGCAACACTGAAGGTCACACTTTCTTGTGCCAGACGGCATGTTTTTCACATTTCACTTTGTTACTTTACATTTGCTCCAAACGTGCTTTTACCAGCTCGAGATATGCCTGCCCAGGCAGCTGGGATTCCACAGAATGGACAGTGCACATTGGCACACAAGAATTGCAGCTTTCATCTATGCCATATTTATGTCTGCATTTGAACTGGAGCTTACCTAGTTTGCAGCAAAATTTATATTAAGAACCATGCACCAGTGATGAAACAAATATTATGAGAAGCAGGGAATCTTTGGTTTGAATATTACAGATCTTTAACTCGCAGTAGAAAAAGGAAGGGGCACTAAACATATTTTCTCGAAACTGAGCAAAACGCTGACATGTTCTTGATGAATTCCTTAAATGCCTTTCAAGGACTTTATTCTTAACAAGATTTCTCAGCTTCCTCCGAGCTGCAGTGGCACTAATGCTCTGATCTTTCCGCTTACTGTAACCCTTCAAGGATGACAAAGCACCTGAAGGCAACAAAGAAGCAGTGAAAAGGCAGGCTTTAACTGCTGTTTCCCCATTTACTTGGCAGGGTGCCCAGGTGTGTGCCCACTGACTGGGATTTATAGGCCATTGTGCTTCATGGAGCATCATCGACAACATTTCTTAAGGTGGTAAAAGAGCACTGGTATCGAAAACTGCATGAGAGTACGCAGGTTCCCTGCTGCATGCAGCAGCTTGATGTTTGGCTCCTATGTTCCCAGCAGCATTGATTAGGAATGTTTTCCTACCATGTTTAAAAAAATGTTTCAGTGCCTCTCTAACAAAGAAAAGCAAGTAGGTTGGTGCATTGCTTCAGAATGCATAGCAGATTCACTGTGAAGGACAAAAAATGTAAAATATGTGCAATCATCCATCAGCAGTAATGCCTAACAAAGAATATGTTCTATGTGTGTGACATGCTCATAACAGTTGATGTCAGCAGCCATTAATATTATGTGTCAAAACTGACGCAGCTCTTAAGATTTGTATAAGTTCAATTTGTGTTCAGTAAAAGTCTGATGCCAGAGCTTGTTGGGTCCTCAGAAAATTTGTTGCATCTTTAACAAGCATCATAGGTTTCTTCGTGCATTGGCATGGAATAAAGCTGGAGACCCCAAAAACAACAGCAAGTGGTAACCGGATTGTGGGGCAGGATGCATCAGCAACCGGAAGATTTAGCTTGAGAGTAAGTCATTGTCATGGTTGGCGTCTATGGTGTCATAGCAGCAAAACAGAGGGTTCCTCAAAACCTGCAGCTATCTTTTACATGAGGTTGTGCCTGCTGCATGCAGATAAATATTTGTTTCGCATGTTCATGACTGCACTGTCTACCGACCGCAAATCCTTTATTATGTGGGCATTTATTGCGCACTTCATCATTTGTATATTGACATCACCGTGTGTGTGCCCTTCTCCATCGTGCGGGTAGTCGCATCACCATAGTGGACTGTGCTGATGGTCCTTTGCCATGTCTCTCAGGCTCAAGAAAGGTCGACCCTTACTGTGACGTCACAAGTGGTGGAGTTGCGGGGTCAACGTCATGCCCTTTGGCCTCTGCAATGCTCCCGCAACTTTTGAGCCCATGATTGACACTGTTCTGCGCAGCCTGAAGTGGAAAACATGCGTGTGCTATCTGGACGATATCGTTATTTTCTCATCGACATTTGCCCAGCACCTGCAATGTCTGGACGAGGTTCTCACATGCCTCGCTAACGCTGGTACACTTCTCCTCCAGCAAGACACCTCATCGCGTGAGAGAGTCGTTGCATATGCAAGCCGCGTACACACACCTGCCGAGAAGAACTATACCATCACTGAGCAGGAATGCCTAGCCGTCGTTTGGTCCGTCCAGAAGTTTCGCCCTTATCTCCACGGCCGCAACTTTACCATCGTTACGGACCATGCGCCTTATGTTGGCTCTCCACACTCAAGAACTTGTCAGGACATCTTGGTCGCTGGATCCTTCATCCGCAAGAATATGACTTTGAGATCATCTACAAGTCTGGTAAAAAGCACTAAGACGCAGACGCTCTTTCTCGCTGCCCGCTTTTTCTCAAGCCGCACTGATCAATGACTCCGCAACGACCTCCAAGGACGCAATCCCTGATGTCTCTTCTACGGCGGTATTGTCCTTTGCACTTCTTGACCATCTCACTTCGGACGACCATGAATAATTTTCATCTCAACAACTCGACGATTCGTACTGTTGACATATTATAGACCGCCTTCAGGGAGCTTCACCCCTGCCGAACGCCAGGCTCTATCGACAGCTGAGAATTGAAGCTACAAAACTTTGTGCTGTACCGCCATATCCATCATCCTGGCGGACAACGCTGGGTGCCTGTACTGCCTCACTGCCTTCGTGCTCATGTCCTTCAGGCCTCTCATGACGATTAGACTGCTGGCCACCTTGACATCCAAAAAACTTACGACGGTATAAGTTGCTTCTACTGACCTGGCCTGTCTACCAGTTGGCGAGATACGTCTCTTCCTGCGCCATTTGTCAGCGTCGGAAGCGGCCAGCTTCTCTCAGGCTCAATAAAGGTCGGCTCTTACAGTTCGTCATAATTACCTATTTCAGTGCACCTTTAAAATGAATGCACCTCGTTTCAAGTTTATCGTGCACATAATGGCGACATGAAGGCAATTACGCAGAAATTATCCTCCTGCATTGTATTATTGTAGTGAAAAGTTTTGAAAACCTGTGGCCCCTACGGCTCATTCGTTTCTGTTCAGTAATTTCCTCATCCTATTTAATGTGCGCAGTAATGGCATTGTTGTCAGCTGGATGTTACCCTGGAGTCATCGGCCAGCGACCACTCCGCAGCTCGGGCTCGCATGTCGGCAGTCGTCAGCGGTTGCTCCCACTGCTTTGTAGCAAGTACCTCGTCGTGTACCTGCGCAAAGGGAAACCCAAACGAGTCTAAAACAAGCGTGTCTCAGGTCGACGCATTTTGTGCAAACTTGCTATCAACGCGGGAATTACCTTATTGCCCGTGCTGCGGGCGCCAGACCCGAACGGAACACGAGTTTGCAAACAGGGAACTGCTCAACTGTGGCACACTTATTCTACTTCGCAAGTTTTCAAAAGATAACGCGAACACGTATTCCGATCCGCCGAACCATGTTACTTTTATGATGCCCATTGCAAGTGTTCAAGATAGGCATCGACAAGAAAATGAACTAAATTTAAACTCGAACAACCCCAGCGAACTTTCGGGTGCTTCAGAAGACTTGTACCACTTGTGCTATGAAATAACTACGCCCCCATCTGCCAAGTGAAGCGATTAACAGGCATAATCAATATTCATGCAGACGTAGCCTACAATAGGACCATCTGGTGGCAAAAAACAAGGCGAAACTTACAGAGTTCATGATCAGGCCAGCGGACAAGTCGGGCTCAGCTGGCTGTGGCGACTGCCAAACACCACGCTCGCATGTGTCCAAGCGGCACCACACTTGCGCGTCGCCCCCGAGGTCTCCGTGTTTACTGCGCACGCGCGAGCTGAGAGAAAGTGAGGAAGGCATTGGTGAGGAGCACGGCCTATTGGAGCTACATAACTGCACAGACACCCATGGAAAACTTTGTCACCGGAGTCACTTGCGTCAGCTCTCGTTCAACCATTTGGCCGTTGGTGTCGCTTTTATAACCTGTTCGTCTGCTACTCTACGCGCTTTACTGGTGCGGCGTTGTAATTAGTATGGCGGCTGTTGTCTTGTGACGAACTGCTTGCCTATTTGATGATTTTTGCTCATAACATAAGTCGCATTGTTTGTAGAGTTCGTGAAGTACACAACAGTTTCATTGTATACATTGTAAAGTTCGCTTCTGCACTCTGTAGAAACTGGAAACCACCGTAACGTTCGCCGACAGAACGATTAGCACTCATTTTAATTCTTAAAAGTTGTCCGTTAATGCGGCGCGAGTTCAAAAAGAGAATTACGCATACAGCTTCACTACACACGTATCTTTCGCACCACCGTTATGCTGCCGCCGTAGCACGCATAAATGCTAGCTTTGCACTTTGAAAAGAGTTCCGTACGTGACAGAATGCGTGCAGTGCAGCACATATTAAAGCACTGGGATCGCTTTTTCAAGCTTTCTACTGAGCGAGACATCCAACATCATTAAAAACAAGCTCTGATCACCTCTCCTTCAAGCAGACTCAATCAACTTATTGCACATATCGGGCACATGACTTGTGAATACCTTTACCAGATCATCTGCTTTTCACTACAACACACAGGAGTAAAATCCTAATGTCATCTACGACATTAAGATATCTAATTAACTCAAAAAAGCTAGATTATCTTATGAATCTCTTAAAACAATTTTTCCAGTCTCTTACGGAGGCTGGGAAACTGAAATTTATGCAATTTAATTAGCATTGCGGCTGCCACCTATGCTCGTTGTTTACCTTACTTGCACCGCTCTTCCTCCTCTAATTTCACTATTCAAACGCAAAGCACTGGCAAATTTTTGTCCTTTTTTATATTTGAGAATTTATTCATTTACCACCAATACAAGTGCTTTGTGCCTGCCGAAATGGCAGCACAAGCACTGAACAGATCCCAGAAGCAGACGACAGCGAACAGGTTATAACTAGCGCCACTCTACTCGTACACTCTGTCCCTAGCGGCAAAAGGGGCGACCAGGAGCAGAGAGAGATCTGTGCAGGTCTGCAGTTCTGTAGGTTGCGGTGAGGAGCGGCAGGCGTGCGTCTTTTGTCGTACAAAAATCCCTCACGTGACCTGATCCTAGGTGCCTAGGGACAGCATGGTTTAGGGATTTTTGAGAAGGCGCGATGCTGGCGCCGAGCGACGCCGTGGCGTGATCGTTCTCTGCACCGCGCGTTGTTCAACAACATTGCTCATGTGATTGTGCGTGCGTTGCTTGTGTGTTTGTTGTAGGTTCTGTTTTACTTGGCGGAAAGCCGTGAGTAGTGACGGTGCGGCTTTGGCTTCGGTGAGCTCTGGCAGTACAGAATCCGCGTTGTGTGACCTGTGCTTTCTTGAGAACCCGGCGGTGGTGACAATTGAAATATCGAAGTGGTCTAGCGCCTCGGCAGCGAAGTTCTGCGAACCGCGATGTGGCGTCGCCGTGTCCGACTTTGCTTAACTGACATCGAGGGATGTGCTGCTCGCTGCAAGTCATGTAAATGCAACTGCGTGGACCGCCCACTGTTCAGCGCTGCATGTGTGTTTGGTGTGCTGTGCTTGAAACAAGTGGTGCAGCCGTGCAGCGGGGGTGGCGGAGGAGTAGAGTGGCCTAGGGGCTCCGTTTGCGCGTACACAGACATGTGCTCCCGTCTTGGTCTCATTAGCGGCTGTCGCGGGATTGTGGTGTGCTAGCTCCTTGCCTAGTATGAAGTTTACGACGCTAACACACAGCATGTTCACGTTTTTCCGCGCTATATGTCATTTGCATGACGGCCGAGTTGAAAACGAGACGTATGTCTGTGTTCTTTGCGTTTGTGTGTTGTAAATTACTTTCTATTGTGGAAGTTCTGGGAGTCTTATTACGCAAGGAGTGCGAACGTAAACATAAACACATGTGTGTGTCTGAAATTTTGAATTACCCATAATACCCTTTACGACTGATAAGTGGGCTACACGGCCTGTGTGAATCAGCTACCGTATGTGGCGACGCTCTTCCATGTGGTAGACTCATGCATGGTGCACGTTTATTTCTGTACTGTTGTAAAACCACTTGTTTATTCACTGAACACAAATGTACGGCTTCTTCGCCGCAGTACATTTTAGTTACGCGGTGAAGCATACTAAAAGTGGGAGGGGGCCGCTATCAGTCCTTAGTAACTACGCGAGTGCCGAACTTGAGCTTGTTGGTTTCAAGTCTCATGGTTGTTACTAATAGAACAGTGTGATAAAGGAACAAGGGCTTGGAGGCATCCTTTCACCTTGCTTGCCTCATGGTGCTGCTTCATAAGCACCGTGAGCATCCAGGCCAACTATAGGAAGGGAGGTTTGTTGCAATCGCTTCTGAACTGTATTGCCACCAAACCAACAGTTCTCTCAATGACAGCTTTTGGACAGTAGAATGCTTGCACCCAGCAAAGTCGTAAGAAGGAAGCATTCAGGATGTGCATAATGGGCTTTTGAAGCTGGCAGTATTACTGAAGGGGCTCTGCCCATCTGCCCTCTTTATGGATACACAAAAATTATTTCCTCTTTAAGAGGGATTGTTTCAGAGGTCGTTACATGGCAACAGTGTTGGGTGTTTAGTAGCTTGTCTTTGCCCACTGTTAATAATCTGTTCCTTCTCCAGTGCCCCTGCGAAGTGCCTACTTTTTGGACACTGCTCTCCATGCATGCATGCATTCTTAGCTTGTAAAGACGTCTATTACCCCTTGCCTCAAGCTGGTCCTTGCTGATGTCACCCAGGAAGGCATTGGGGAGTATGGCAATGTGCACTTACAAAGCACTGTTGATACCAGTGAAACCAAATTAATGGAGCTGCTGTTCTTTTTTTGTCCACTCCATCCTGGTTAGTCACAATGGGCAATGTCCGAACAGAAGGCATATGTAGTTGGTCGTGCATAGCCTGCGCACTAAGACTTGTTGGCATGTTATGACCTTAGCACAGTGTTCATATGTAAAAACCTTCTGATGTGTTGATGACTTTCTTCTCTTTATCATACTTTGCCTGATGGAGCCAGCAAGTGGATCAACCAGATGTTCAACAGGCTTCCCACTAGTTTTCCCAGAGTCTCCTTTACCAGGGTGCTGCTCATAGAT